>NC_134875.1:71180112-71491428 GCF_049852395.1 Peromyscus maniculatus bairdii | reverse complement strand
TCCATATGCCTTTTCATGTTAAGATAAATAATGAATTTTATTTTGAATATATGAAGCAGTATGTTTAGATACCTATAATATCAATCTAACAATATTTGAAATGTCATTATGTATAGGTGGTATACAAAGCCTTTAAGATTGTTGCAGTATCAAAGCTAGTCTCTTGAAGTCTTTTTTAAAAATAAATTATAATTTAATTTAATTTTACATATCAGCCACCGATTCCCTTGTTCTCTCCCCTCTCGTCCCCCCCCCCCACCTTCCCCTCAGCCCATCCCCCATTCCCATCTCCTTCAGGGCAAAGACTCCCCTGGGGATTGAGTTCAACCTGGTAGATTCAGTCCAGGCAGGTCCAGTCCCCTCCTTCCAGGCTGAGCCAAGTGTCCCTATATAAGCCCCAGCTTCAAACAGCCTGCTCATGCACTGAGGACAGGTCCCGGTCCCAGTGCCTGGATGCCTCCCAAACAGATCAAGCTAATCAACTGTCTCACTTATCCAGAGGGCCTGACCAGCTGGGGGCTCCTCAGCTATTGGTTCATAGTTCATGTGTTTCTATTCGTTTGGCTAATTGTCCCTGTGCTTTTTCCAATCTTGGTCTCAACAATTCTCGCTCATACAAACCCTCCTCTTTCTCACCAATTGGACTCCTGAGCTCCACCTGCGGCCTGGCCATGGATCTCTGCATCTGGTTCCCTCAGTCATTGGATGAGGTTTCTAGCACGGCAATTAGGGTGTTTGGCCATCCTATCACAAGAGTAGGTCAGATCAGACTTTCTCTCAACCATTGCCAGTAGTCTATTGTGGAGGTATCTTTGTGGATTTCTGTGGATGTCTCTAGCACTTGGCTTCTTCCTATTCTTATATGGTCTTCATTTATCATGGTCTCTTATTCCTTGTTCTCTCTCTCTGTTCTTGATCCAGCTGGCATCTCCCACTCCCCTAAGCTCTCTTTCCCTCGACCCTTGCCCTTTATTACCCCCAATCACATCCAGGTTGTTCATGTAGATCTCATCCATTTCTCTGTCACTGGGTGAACCCTGTGTCTTTCTTGGGGTCCTGTTTTCTAGGTAGCCTCCCTGGAGTTGTGAGTAGTGGATAATTTTCTGGATAGGTACCACATACCTAAGTTAAATCAAGACCAGATAAACTATTTAAATAGTCCAATAAACCCCAAGGAAATAGAATCAGTCATTAAAAGTCTCCCAACCAAAAAAAAGCCCAGGACCAGATGGTTTCAGTGCAGAATTCTACCAGATCTTCAAAAAAGAGTTAATACCAATACTCTGTAAATTGGTCCACACAATAGAAACAGAAGGAATATTACCGAACTCCTTCTATGAGGCTACAATTACCCTGATTCCTAAACCAAACAAGGATACAACAAAGAAAGAGAACTACAGACCGATCTCCCTCATGAACTTTGATGCAAAAATACTCAATAAAATGCTGGCAAACAGACTCCAGGAACACATCAAAACAATTATCCACCATGATCAGGTAGGCTTCATCCCAGGGATGCAAGGGTGGTTCAACATATGAAATTCCGTCAATGTAATATACCATATAAACAAACTCAAAGAAAAAACCAAATGATCATCTCACTAGATGCAAAAAAAATGCATTTGACAAAATCCACCCCTTCTTGGAGTGACCAGGCATACAGGGAACATACCTAAACATAATAAAGGCAATTTACAGCAAGCCAACAGCCAACATCAAATTAAATGGAGAGAAACTCAAAGCAATTCCACTAAAATCAGGAAAGAGGCAAGACTGTCCGCTCTCCCCATACTTATTCAATATAGTACTTGAAATTCTAGCCAGAGCAATAAGACAACATAAGGAGATTAAGGAGATACAAATTGGAAAGAAAGATTGAAGCTTTCTCTATTTGTAGATGACATGATAGTATACTTGAGTGACCCCAAAGATTCAACCAAGGAACTGATACAGCTTATAAACACCTTCCGCAACTTAGCAGGATACAAGATCAACTCAAAAAAATCAGTGGCCCTCCTATATACAATTGAAGTCTTCTTATACCTACACGTGGCAGATAGTTTTCAAGTTCATTTCTCAAAGGTATTCCCTGTGTTTTTCTGTGGACAGTGAATGAGTCCAGGAGAAAAAAAAGATCTGTAACAAAACATCCCCACATGTATTTATCTTTCATCAATAACCATATAATATTAGTTTTTCACAAATACTTTACACTTAAATATTATTATGTCTAAAAAGTGTGAAATAATTTACTATCATATCTTTCCTGTTTTTCCATAAGCATGAATCTAGTGTGCTTTTCTGTCTCACTCTCTATCTTCATACAGTATACGTTGTCTATTTGTGGGGAGTGAACAAGTAAATTACCATAGCTTTTGATAAAATATATTATTTCAAGTACTACAGATAGTTGATATAGACACTAATGTCTTTCATGATATCCTAGTTATTATGTTAGTGCTCTAATTAGCAGGTGTTTGTTTTCTTTTTTAAAAATAATAGTTTCCATAGTTTCTGGATATACAATAGAGATTAAGGATACCTAGATGTCACTGATGAATACATTTTTCACAGAAGAGTCCTCAGTAATTAAGTCTTTAAGAATAGTGTGCTTTTTATAACTCTGAATTCCTGAGTGAGATGAATGGAAGTATAAGTTGCAAAACAAAAAGAGAATAGTTTTGATCACTGATCTGCAATTCTGCTTTGTTGGCTTGTTTTTGTATAAAATTGAAATATTTAGCAAGTGAGAAAAGCTACTTACAATATTCTCATGGCCCATAAATTTTGAAATAAATATACCACAGAGACATGTTGTTGGTTGTTTTTGCTCTTTTGGGGGGCCTGACTCCCAGCCCCCAAATAAATCACAAACATAGGCTTATTCTTTTTTGTATTATTAAGAAATTTTCTGTTCATTTTACATACCAACCACAGGTGACCCTCTCTTCCATCCTTCCACGCCCCAGCCCAGCCCCAGCTTTGTCCCCTCAATGCTCCACCCCAATTCTACCTCCTCCAAGGCAAGTACCCCCCATGGGGAGTCAGCAGAGTCTGATACATTCAGTTGAGGCAGGTCCAAGCCCCTCCCCCTGACCCAAGTCTGTGAAAGGTGTCCCACCATAGGAACTGGGATCCAAAATGCCCTCTCATGCAACAGGGATTCATCCTGATCCCAATGCCAGAGGTCCCTTAAGCCGATAAAGCTAAACAACTGTCTCGCCTATATAGAGGGTCTAGTACAGTCCCATGCAAGCTCCACAGCTATTGATCCACAATTAATGAGTTCCCACTAGCTTGGTTTAGTTGTCTCTGTACATTTCCCCATCATGATCTTGATGCCCCCTTGCTCATAGAATCCCTCTTCCCTCTTTTCTACTGGACTCCTGGAGCTCGGCCTAGTGCTTGGCTGTGGATCTTTGCATCTGCTCCCTCAGTTACTGTATGGTGGCTCTATGATTACAGATAGGGTATTTACCAATCTGATTACTAGAGTAGGCCAGTTCAGTCACTTTCTCCATTCTTGCTAGTAGCCTAAGGTGGGGTCATCCTTGTGGATTCCTGGGAACTTCCACAGCACCTGTTTCTCCCTGTTCCCTTGATGTCTCCCTATATCATGGTATGTCTTTCCTTGTTCTCCCACTCTGTCCCTGTTCCAGCTCGACCATCATGTTCCCCTATGTTCTCATTTGCCATCCACTACCCTCTATTGCCTCCCCTTACTCCCAGTTTGCTCATGGAGATCTTATCTATTTCCCCTTCCCAGGGCAATCCATGTTTTTAAAAAAAATGATAACTAGGCTTATTCTTAATTATAAATGCCCAGCCTTTTGCCTCTGGGCTTTTTCCTTTTCTTACTTCTGTAATCTTACTTTCACTCTTACTCCATGGCTGGCTATGTGGCAGTGTGGCTGGCTCCTAGTGTCCTCCTCTCCTTGTTCTCTTGCTCCTTCTTCCTTCATTCTCCTAGATTTCTCCTTCTATTTATCTCTCTGCCTTCCATCCCTGCTTATCCTTTCTCCTGCCTCACTATTGGCCATTCAGCTTTTTATTAGACCATTGGGTGTTTTAGACAGGCACAGTAACACAGCTTCACAAAGTTAAACACGTGCAACATAAAAGAATGCAACACATCTTTGCTTCCTTAAACAAATGTTCCAGAGTTAAACAAATGTAACACATCTTAAAATAAAATTCTACAACAGAGATCTGTTTAAGTTTTGTTCACTTAATATCCTTGATGTGAGATGATCCCTTATATCAGATTATGATCTCAACTCAAATGCCAATGTTGTCTACAAGATAATGACTTTTTTGAGTTCTTTAAGGATTGATAGTGCTTCCAAACATTTTCAATATTTCAGATTGAAGCATATGGGAAGACATGTTTATTACTATGTAAAAAATCAGTCATCACAACAGTACAATGATTCCATATATACTTAGCAAACAAGAATAACTTGGTTGGGTGTAGAATTAGCATTCCTAAATTTTAGCTCATTCTAAACTAAATCATGCCACTTAGATATGTAGAAAGCTACTTAAGGGCTACGGAAAAGATTTTTTAATTAAGAGCACTTGGCATGCAAGCAGGACAATATGAGTTTGAGTCCCCAGCCTCTAAGAAAACACTAGACGTGGCTGCACATATAACTCCAGTACTTCAGGGAGAAAACAGGTAGCTCCAAAGAGCTCACTGAATATCTAGCCTAGCTGAAACAGGAAAACCTATTTCAAGGTAATAAGGAGGAATATGATGAAAGAAGACAATGTCCTGTTCTTGCCTTTACATGCATGCTCTGAGTTGTACATACTATGGACATGCAGCACAAACACATCACACACACACACACACACACACACACACACACACACACACACACACAACAGGCAAATCACACATGTAGCATATACACAAATAAAAGCAAATTATAACAATATTAATTAATAAGTCAATTTTAATGCTAATCTTAGGAATTTTATCAGTATTTCTGTACTTCATTATTTTGTTTTAAGCATGATTACCTTGCTGAGATGGCTTCATCTTCCAATTTGTTTCTCCTTCCATTGTCTACTGAATTTCTCAGTTTATGTGCTGTGGGAAGTATTTCTGTATGCTGTGAATATGTGTTGCTTTGATTGATTGATAAATAACAAGCCGAATGGCCAGTATCCAGGCAAGAAGTATAGGCAGGGTAAGCAAACAAAGAGAATTCTAGGAAGAGGAAGGCTGAGTCAGGAGTTGCCAACCAGACACAAAGGAAGCAAGATGTCATGGCAGAACTAAGAAAAAGTACCAAGCCACATGGCTAAACATAGATAAGAATTATAGGTTAATTTAAGTGTAAGAGCTAGTCAGTAATAAGCCTGAGCTAATGGGTGAACAGTTATAATTAATGTAAGCCTCTGTATATTTATTTGGGTCTGAGCAGCTGCAGCACCAGGCGGGACACAGGAAAACTTCCAGCTACATTTATGTGCATATTATTTCTTGATTATACTAAATATTTTACCAGTGTTATATAGTGGTCAATAGAGATTCCTTATATCTGTGTTCTTTCTCAAGCAATTCATGAATTTTGTGGTCAATTACAAATTCATTATGTTTCTTTGTTGATATAGTTTCTATGGACTCATGATTCTAGTCTTACAAATGTGTCCAGCCATTTAGAGAAGCAACCATTTTTCCTATATTTTATGATGGGATGGCTTTTGAAAGGAATGGCACCTGTCTTGTTTTGCTTGTTTGTTTGTTTGTTTTGTTTTGTTTTGTTTTTTTGTATTTTTGAGGATCAAGGGTAAACATATTGTGACACACCCTGACAATACTTCAGAAATACAGGACACAAAGGATGTGTAAATGTGCTAGTACCAGATAGGTTGAATATGCAATGCTAGCTATGATATATCACAACAATTAGACAATAACAGTTAGAATAATTAGTTTTTTTTAATTTATTTACATATAACTAATAAATAGGGCATGCCTGAATTATTGATAGCAACTGTCTCTTACTGTTATAAAAGTGAAATTACCAGCTTACAATCACAAGAAGTTTATTGTGGCTTCAATTTTCAGAGATTCTATTTGTTGATAGATCAGCCTTGTTGCTCTTAGACCTCTGAAGAGGCTATGCTTTATGGCATGATCACATGCTAGAGTAAAACAGCTCTTCCCCTGGCCATGAAGCTAAAGAGAAAATAGATTGGATTCTCACAATAATTTTCAAAGGTACACATGCATTAACCCTCTCACTAGACTTCAGCTTTTACATTTTCCACCACTGACCAATAATGATATGCTGAAGACCAAGCCCTTGAAATACAAGCCTATAGGAGAAAATTAACTTCAAAACACATAGATTATTAAATTGGCCAATGAAATTTTTGCTGTCATTAAGTTCTTCCAAATTAGCATTGGTGAAAAATTTTCTACTGTACTGCACATTCTCCTTATAATTCTCCATAGCAATATTGTTAAACACAGGATTATCATAGTTAATATAAGCATAATTGATGTAATCCTAGAAGTTTAATGTGCCTGCTTATTTCTGTGGACAACATCAACTACCGATTTATATAGTGGGTTTTTTTTTGGTTTTTTGTTTGTTTGTTTGTTTTTTGTTTTCTTTTCCAGGAAACTTACACTGATACAGAACCAAGTGTAAAATATATGGGGACTATGCAACCATGATTCAAATTTAAAAATGTCTTTGGCCTACCATCAAGAAGAAATGCTTATAGATCTTAATTAGATTAGTCACTTTCTGGAAACCTCTTTGAAAGTCCCTTTACCTCAGCTCAAAAACTGAGGTCTTCAAGAAGAGTCAAGTAGCCATCACCTAGCTAAATCCCTTGTAGTAGTGTTATTTAAAGGAGAAATATGAGCTGTACATCTACATGTTTTTACCATTGACAATATTTACCATTAAAGTGTAAATCAGATAACTACATATATGCATATACATGTATTATCACTGCTTCAAAGACTGATGAGATGGTGGTGGGTAAAGGTTCCTGACATCAAGCATGATGACCTGAGTTTCATGCTCCAATCCACATGGTAGAAGGAGAGACCAAACTCCCTCAGGATGTCATCTGGCCTGTACATATATTCTGTGTTAAATACACATAAACACACATTCAAAATAATATTTATAAATGTAATAATAAAAAGGCTTTCTTGTGATCTTAAAGTATGAATAAAGGAGGAGGAGAACTTACAGATATTTCACAATTACTAAAAATGGCTGAAGACAACACATTCTTTCTAGTAGGTTGCCACATTAATCACAGAGGATTTAGTCTTTTAGTGTGTAATGGAACTTGAAAAGGTAAGAGGTAGTCTCTAATATTTCTGAGAATAAAAATAATAATGATACCTTTAAATGTGAAGTTGTTCATTATAACTGTCTTCTTGTCTTTCAAAGAAACTCCAGAAATCTATGTTCATATGTTATGTTGACAAATATTAGATACTATTTCATCACTGCTGCTTCAATTTATAAGGTCTCTTTAAAAGCTTCAGAACAGGAGCTAAAATATATTGTGTTCATTGACCTTTGACATGTTATGTAGCTTTATTCCTATGCAATTTGGAAAAACAGTGATTTTTCATTCAGAAACTGGAGAGCACAGCTCTTGATTTGGTAAGCAACAAAAGTAACAACAGTAATGCAAGTAAGTGAGTTTACAAAAACAAAGTTAAATGTATTGCAATTTAACGTTCCCTTGCTCTTTTTAAACTATTGCTGGTCATTTTTCCAATATACAGGTTCTCCTAATATTACTGACACATTATTCTACAAGTGATATGGTTTTCTATTCATATATAACTACATATATAGTATGGATAGATATAGATATAAATATAGTCATAGGTATCAATAATATATTACATAGTTTTGGAGGGGAGGTAGTATCTGTCTCTGTAACCCAGTCTGGGACAGGAGTTACTCTGTAGTACAGGTTGTCCTCAATCTTGCAGTGAGAATCCTGCTTCATACTTCTGAGTACTAGAATGATAGACCTGAGCTGCCATTCCTGGTGGTTACTAATATTACTTTGATAAGGTATATGAATGAAAGGAGTGAATCATAATGGGAGGTTTTAGTTCTAGAATTGCACCACTGTCCTGTAGAATGTATTATATGAATTGGGCAAAATCTTAGTCACAGAGTGTTCCCTGTAAAATATAATTTCAAAATTTTGTATGAATTAAATAATGGGTAAATAATGATCTTAGGAAACATAACAACAACAGGAAGATCTAGCATATAGCAAGGTTTTAGAGAAAAATACTTTCAATTATAAATTTTCCTAATGTAATATGTACTTCAGGAGTCCCTTCTTGTCAATTAGGGAAATTTTGGTTGGTTTAATCTTGTACATGTCTTGTGTATGCACTCACAGCCACTGTGAATTTATGTATACAGTGGCTCTATCTTCAAATAAGTTTAGTTTCTTGAGATCAAGAGTAATCTCTAATTTCTACCAGATTCAAGATATTAGGTCTTATGTCGAGGTCTTTGATACATTTGGAGTTGAATTTTGAACAAAGTGAGATAAAGATCTAGTTTCCTTTTTTATATCTACCCATTAAGTTCAGGAAACTAGAAAGGAAGGGACTATGAAGGACTGGCTTTCAAGGGAGAGGAAGTATACAGTTATATAGAAGAGAAAGAAAAATAATAAAATAGAAATGGTTAAATGGGGTGGAAGATGAAAAGACAACATAGAGGAGGGAATGCATAAAGTATAATAAACACTAAAGATGCAAAAGTCATCTAAAATCTATTACTGTAGAAGCTTCTTAAGATATGAACATAAACACATATAAAAAATGTAAATAAAGTTGACCTCCAATGGGGTAGCAATGCCCCTACTAGATAACATATGCTAACCAATAAAATCCCAGGTCCAAGAATAGGTAGTGTCTTTTGATTTTGTTTGACAGTGGGTATCCATAGACCTCCAAACATTACAGAATATTACCAATGCTATTAAATACCTCCAGAATTTGACAGTAAGACCCTGTTGCTGAAAAGACTACATGGCAAAGTCATAGAACATAGAAAAATCAACCTGCTACTAATCTAGAATCTTTATTACTACTGGCTATCTCAGAAGTTGTTGTGCATACTAACAAAGAAGAAAAGTAATTACCAGTTTTACCCAGCTCTGAACCTTGCAAGCTACAACAAGGACCAGCCTGGAAAGATATGCCCATCATTGTAGGAATGATATAGATCTTACATAAGTCACTATCTACTCTTATAGATTTTAAGTCTAATCATAAGATGAAACTCTTAATTGACACCAACACCAGGTCCAAGATCCTGTAGTTAGACAGGTCCTAGGGGAGAACCTACTACTATTATTCTGCAAAATGAGAATAATGTTAGACTGACTCCTAATGACTTATAATAATACTCACAAATTAGTGACACCACATTCATCCCTTATCAGAGATACTCTTTGTAATAAGTTGCATTTATCACAGAGATCCACAACTGGTCAAGGTACAGCGCTGTATGAGATGCCTACATCCACCCCTCTTCTCTAGGTTAAGAGCTCATTTCAGAAGAAGAGACAGAAAAGTTTATAAGAGCCAGACTTGGTGAAAGATTAGAAGGAACTAGTGTTTTCCACACACAATAAAGCAGCTATACATATGGCTAAAGTGGTTATAACAACATTTACAAGACATTCAATATTGAAGCCAGAGAAAAATCCAGCATAGAAAATAGAGGTGAACACAAATTCCCATGACTAGTTGATGCATTATTAGCAAAAGATAGATGTTAGGAAAGGGAAAGTTCGTTTCCTTAAGATTATTACCCTATGCTCCAGATAGGTGGCCTCACACACAAGAGTATGTAAACAGCACACAAAAATGAAATCAATGTGATTTCTTATTTAAAAAATAGAGCATGAAGTTGTATGGGTAGGGAAGGAGGCTCTACCCTGGCAGGAGTTGTGTGGCAAGGGTGAATGTGATAAAAATATATCGTATTAAGTGCTCAAATTATTGCTACTATTTTTACAAATAAGAATTAATTAAAAATATTTTCTGTTTCTGTAAACAAAACTTCATAAAATTGCTACTTTGTTGCAATGTGGAACTCGCAGTTACCTAAGTCTGTATTTCCACGCCATTGGTCATTCATATTTAGCTCTAGAACAAGCTATCTTTATCTGTTACCAGTGATGGAAAAAAATCATGAATGCTAAGATAAGGTGACTAGTACTGTTGAAAATTAGTGAACTGGGGACAGGAAGATGGTGCTAATATCTAAGCCTGATAACTTGAATTTGATGCCAGAGTCTCATTTTCTCTCTCTCTCTCTCTCTCTCTCTCTCTCTCTCTCTCTCTCTCTCTCTCTCTCTCTCTCTCTCTCTCCCTCTCTCTCTGTATATATATATGAAAAATATTTAAAAGTGTATTAATGAACTGATATAGCTTTATTCAGCATATCTATGTTTAACACTATTCAAAGGGTGTGTATAAAACTTATAACTTCCACAATAATATGAGTTTTTCTAGAAACTGCCCTCCTGTCTACATCCTTTTCAATCTAAAGTTTTATTGTACCATCAACAACTTATGCTAAAGCCAACTAATCCAGTGTGTGAGTGTGTGTGAGTGTGAGTGTGTGTTTAAATGTTAACTCTTTAGGGGTAAAACAGATGCCTCATAATCATAAGAAAAGAACTTACTGTTAAAAGGAAACACCTAATTTTTGTTTGGTGGGATGATATGAAATATATCATAGATAATAACCAGGTCTAAACTTCTAATCTTTACTACATGTAGAAAATAAATCTATATAACTCTCAGGGGGTAATGTTAATGGACTGCCATAATTTTCTTCTGAACAACAGGAATGTTCCAGGGGAACATAATCATTGGAGCATAATCATGCATGTAGTTGAACTGAGTACACCATTTTTAAATGAATGATTCCCAATTTTCTAAGAAAGCACCATATTGATTTCCAAAGTGGTTGTACAAGCTTGCATTCCCACCAGCAGTGGAGGAGAGTTTCCCTAGTTCCACATCCTCTCCAGCATAAAGTGTCTTCAGTGTTTTTGATCTTAGCCATTCTGACAGGTGTAAGGTGGTATCTCAGAGTTGTTTTGATTCGCATTTCCCTGATGATTAGGGATGTTGAGCAATTCCTTAAATGTCTTTCAGCCATTTGAGTTTCCTCTGTTGAGAATTCTCTGTTTAGTTCTATAGCCCATTTCTTAATTGGACTGTTGGTCGTTTTGATGTCTAAATTCTTGAGTTCCTTATATATTCTGGATATCAGTCCTCTGTCAGATGTGGGGTTGGTGAAGACCTTTTCCCATTCTGTAGGCTGTCGCTTTGCCTTGCCTTGTTGACTGTATCCTTTGCTCTACTGGGCTGGACAGATGGTCTAGTGGCTAAGAGCACTGACTGCTCTTCCAGAGGACCCAGGTTCAATTCCCAGCACCCACATGGCAGCTCACAACCATTATCATTTTTATAATCCTTATCATCTTTTTTATTTATGATGACTCAAGAGGAGGGAGAAATGTTGTGAGTGTGGTAAAATGAAGTGGTTGAAATTCTTTACAGAAAACCTACAGCATAAATTCATCTTCTAAGATTTAACTGAGTAGGAAACATACTTTATTCCCCATAAATATAGTACAACCAAATGCTCTAGGCACTAACTCATGTATTATGTATAACATAAATTTCTCATAAAAGTTAACTCCATTTTATCTTTGCTCTCAACAGAGAATAAAACACTTGAAGTATGAGGGCTCTAGGTTATATGTTCTTATTGCTGCTTTAGTTATTCATATTTTTAAAATGTAAACAAACATTATATCCTCTTTCTTTGTACATCAGATATGTTTCTTCCATGTAGAGTGATGCAGATAATTAGTAAGTCATAATATTTTCCTATGAAGACAAATTACAGATTCAACATATTTCTAACAGAAGTTTGGATATCATTAAATATTAGCCTTGCTTATTGTTATGTTGGTTCATTAATGTAATGATACCTATTAGTGCCTTCAACTGTATTTTTCACTACTTAACTATATTATTGTAAATGCGGAGTTTAAGGATTGTAAGGAATAATGAGAATTCTGTCACAAGCAGAATAAATCTTAAAAACAAAGCATTACTTACAATAGCCCTTTGACAGAGAACACAAACTATTCTAAAGGAATATAGGTAGGACAATGCTTAATTTTGTAGTTGCACTACTATCTCATAGTTACATGTAATACATGATTAAACATCGAGAACATAGCATCTTCTCTCCTGAAAAAATGCATTTGTTACCAAAGCATTTATACAGAAAATTGCTAAACATTTTATGATTTCTATGTTCCAGCAGTGTGCAATGTATCTTGAACCAAATGAGATTATTGCAAACTTCCTTTAAGAGGAATATCACATCATGTGCAGTACATAAAATGGTAATATAACATTCATTGGTTTAATTTTAAACAGTTTGAAAATGTTCTACCTAATTATCTGTGTAGAATTTTAAATAATTTAAATAAATATTACCTGCTTAGTGGAGTGGAACTCAAGTTTCCCAAGCCTAAAATATGGGTTAATTTTAACAATTTAATTCTATCACTCGCAATTGAATAGAACTAACATTCTAGTGGAAAAATCAGACAAAATATCTCAGGCAGAGGACCAAGTAAACATGGTTCAAGAAAAGTGACATTGTTAATGCATGTGGTTGACAATTCAGCCTAACTTCATTCTTACTATGAGAATTATAGATGAACTCAAATCGAAGGTCATTCTACAAAGTACTTGAGGAATATGTCCCAAAAAATAATTATCAAAGGTCTGAGAATTTATTAAAGCTGAAAGGAATCTAGAAGTCGTGGGAGACAACAACAAAAAGTAAAACAAAACAAAAATAACAACAGGGAAACATAGAATGGTATTCTTGAGAGAATCTTAAACAGAAAAGGAAAGTTGATGGGGAAAAATGACTGAGAAAAATCTCAAAAAAGTATGTAATTTCCTTGAGAATAATATATCAACATTGGCTCACTGATAGTGAGAAATTTACACAAATAAGTTCAAATGATAATAAAAGAAGCTTGGTTGCATATTCTCTATTTTTAATATAAATATTATAAGAGTACGATATTCCTTTACTATTTTAAAAATACTATGTCTACTTTCACATTTCTGGAGGATATATTGCTTTTTTCAAGTAAAAGAACACCTTGCTTTCTTTTTGAAAATGGACAGAGTAAATATATAGAAAAAAAATCATTCTAGGGTGCTACTGCAATATTTGTTGGATTCAGAATAGCAAATAGGCTTATAAAGTTAAGTAAAATCAGGGAGTCTATGTCACAGTTAAACATTCAAACAGATATTAAAGCAAAAGTAATCACAACCATCAAGAGGCTGAATCAATAGCATTAAATATTTGACAAAAGCCTGGACTGCATACCAAGTTTTAGGACAATGTGCATACTCTCTCTCAAAACATTTGAATTAGTTAACTCAAAAACATTTTTAGGCAAAAATTACATAGTGGATTTGACTGAGATACAGAATATAAAAATGTGGTATGGTCAAATGGAATTGTTAAATGGATAGGAGAGATACATGTAAAATTAGCCATTGTCTGTAAGGTTGGCTGTTCTTTCCGATCTTAGAATTCAGGCTTTAATATTCTATAATAATATACTTTAAGGTCATATAGGTTCAGGTAGCTAAGTGCTGTGGGAGGTTCTGCATGCTGTGAATGTTTTGTTCTGATTGGTTAATAAATAAAGTGCTGATTGGTCAGTAGTCAGGCAGGAAGTATAGGCGGGACAAAGAGAAAGGAAAATTCTGGGAAGTGGAAGGCTGAGTCAGGAGACACTGCCAGCTGCCGCCATCATGAGAAGTAAGATGTAAAGTACCGGTAAGGCACAAGTCATGTGGCAACTTATAGATTAATAGAAATGGGTTAATTTAAGATATAAGAACAAGATAGCAAGAAGCCTGAGCCATTAGGCCAAACAGTTTAAATAATATAAGCGTCTCTGTGTTTATTTGGGTCTGAATTGATGCACGCCCAGGTGTTACTGGAGATAACTCCAGCTAACAGCTAAGAATAAGGTCTTTATTTCACAATTTGGAATTGGAATTGGTAAAAGAACAATTGGTAGGCCGGGCGGTGGTGGCACATGCCTTTAATCCCGGCACTCGGGAGGCAGAGGCAGGCAGATCTCTGTGAGTTCGAGGACAGCCTGGGCTACCGAGTGAGTTCCAGGAAAGGCACAAAGCTACACAAGAGAAACCCTGTCTCGAAAAACCAAAAAAAAAAAAAAAAAGAACAATTGTTAGAAGGTTCAAAGTATTTTAGATATAAAACTGTAAGATTAAACAATACCTAATCGAAATAAAAGAATGGCAGGTAATTAATATACTTTTCATAAATATTTTCCTTTTTATTTATTTGTATGAGAGATTCTCTCTGTTTCTCTTTGTTTTTGTTTCTCTTTGTGTGTGTGTGCATGCATGCGCACATTTGTGCATGTGTCTATGCCTGTCTGTCTGTATATGTATGTGTACGTTCATGTGAGTACTATATGCCCAAAGGCCAAAAGAGGATGTTGAATTTCTTGGAGCTATTTTTTTCAGAAGTCTGAAATGCTATCTAATGTTGGTGCTGGAAACCAAACTCATATCTTCTGGAAGAACAACAGATGCTCTTAACTGCTGAACCATCTCTCCAGCCCAGAACTGAAACATTTTGAGAAGAAACAGATACTAAACATCACATTTGGTCTGCGTTCTGGCAACTATAATTACTCAGTACTTCCAACAATAGTGTTTATAATTAAGCATATATGTTGTGCGTATACATATTTTATATATGTACAAAACAAATAAAGAACTTCTAAAATGGTGCATAAGGAAATTTGAAAACATGACTTACCTTAAAAGCAATGAAGAGACTGAAAAATGTCAATAGAAACTTTTCCAGAAATTGAGATTATTCAATTTGAAGAACATGATGGAAATATGAACCAGAAAACTAATCTTCAAGTTAAACATTCAAGCTGTTATTAAAGTAATGACAGCATACCTCTAATCATAGCTATCAGGAGGCTGAGACAGGAGGATCATATATTTGATGCCAGCAATTACAGTTGAGTAATTATAGTTGCCAGAATACAGATAAAAATTAACAGAGTCTAACAGACTTCTGACAGATGCTCAAATACAGTGACATAATCTTAATGGAAAATCAAAAAGGGCCAGAGAAATGGAAAAGAACAAGTAAATAAACTTTAAAAGCAATACCTTCTTATTTCAGATGAAAATGTATTATCCTCACATTCATGGTATAAGAAACTTCCATTTTCTCAAACAGATCTACTTCTGGAATCATAGTTAAAATGAAGTGACAAGAAATATATGATATCTAGGGGCTATTGTATATTAACAGCTGAAATTTCTTAAGAAAGTATGTACATGGAACATAATAATGGTATTATCAGAATGTTACAAAATTCTATAGACAGCAAAAATATTATTTTAAGAGTTGAAATAGTCTTGGACAAAATTATTATTAATATTAATAACATGCCTCATCATAGAAATATTAGCCACATAAAGCAAAAACCATGAAACTACATATTACTTGTTAATATTCTAAGTTATAATTTTTGCAATAGCATAAGGGCAAGCACTGACAACTAAATTCATAATAGCATTTGTAGTTGTTACTAAAGTTTTAGCAATTGTACACCATCAAGCAATACTTAATAAGTTTAATATTAAAATTATATAATGGATTCTTCTGTTCACCTGCCTATCAGTCACCTAATCCACCACTCCCACCCCAAACTGACACCATGTAGAATCCAAACTGAAACTACAGGTAAGTCACCCAGATTTGAGATGGCTAGTTGAGATGATTTAGCTTCACAGACTACTTGAACAAGGACTTGAGATAAGTCCTGCACTTTGGCATTATACAGAAACTGGACAACAAATGATCTAGCTACCTTTCCTAAAACTTGACAATTAATCCATAAGTTTTCTTTTCAGGATCCTCTACAGATGCCTTCACCCACAAACAGCAAGAAGCAATTTTAATAACATGACACCCACATTCCCAAAAGGTAGGGTGGGGCAGGTGGTTTTTGGTCTTTTAATGGGTTTTCGGTTTGAGATAATTTTCATTGTTTAGGAGGGTTGGTTACAAGTTGTTATTGTTAATGGTCAGAAAAAGGACTAAACAAAGGAGAATAGATTTGAGGTTCTTGTTTTAAAAAAAAAAGATATAAATAAGAGGTAGACTATTGAATCTACTCTGAAAAAAAAGAGATATAGAAATTATAGAATTAAGGGTAGATTGTTGAATCTGCTCTGAAAAGAAAAAAAGAGGGGATTATAGATAAAAAAGTATATTATTCAATGTGCTCTGAAAAGAGAGTATATAGATATGACATAGATAAAAAGGTAGACTATTGAATCTACTTTTAAAAGACAACTACTAGATTTAAATAGTTTATATTGGATTGGATTTTTATATACTGTATACAATTATATATACTAAGATTGATATTGTTAGAAAATGCTATACATATATTTCTAATCTTGTTCAGGATATTGTACCTATACAGCTCATTTCAAAATGTAATGCAATTTACTAATCCTTGAATGTTATTATTACCAACTACTAGGATATAAAGAAATGATTTTCATTTCAGTGATGACTAAGGATGTTGAACAATTCCTTAAATGTCTTTCAGCCACTTGAATTTCTTCTGTTGAAAATTCTCTCCGTAGCTCTAAAGCCCATTTTTCAATTGGACTGTTAGGTGTTTTGGTGTCTAGTTTCTTGAGTTCTTTATATATTCTGGATATCAGCCCTCTGTCAGATGTGGGGTTGGTAATGATCTTTTCCCATTCTGTAAGCTGTTGTTTTGACTTATTGACAATGTCCTTTGCCCTACAAAGGAGTACAGAGACAGTTAGCCAGACTGTTGAAGACACATGAACTGTGGACCAATTGCTGGGGAGCCCCCATGGTGCTGGATTGGGCCCTCTGGATAGGTGAGACAGTTGTTTGGCTTGAACTGTTTAAGGGGCCCCCAGGCAGTAGGACTGGGGCCTGTCCCTAGTGATATGAGCCAGTTTTTTTTTTTTTTTTTTTTTTTTTTTTTTTTTTTTTTTTTTTTTTTTTTTTTGAGCCTGGTGCCTGTGGTGAGACACTTTGTACAGCCTTGATGCGGGAAGGAGGGGCTTGGACCTGCCTCAACTGAGTGTTCATGGATCTGCTGACTCACCATGGGATAACTTGCCTTCAGGGAAGAGGGAGTGGGGGGTGAGTTGGGGGGTTTAGGGGCTAGGAGGAAGGACTACAGGGGAATCTGTGACTGATATGTGGAATGAATGGAAAATTTCCTAAATAAATAAATAATAAATAAATAAATAAATAGTAGTTAGTTAGGCATTACAATAAAACTTGTAGTCATGTTAGGTATGCTTTCAAGGTTAAGCAGAGATATATTTTAGATAGACAGGCCATCTTCAAACCCTTCAGAAATCTTCAGAATATGACATTTAAAATATTTTAATAATTTAGGACTTTTTCTTTTTTTATGACTATGAGACATGTTGGCTCCTGGCTGCACCAATCTACTTCAGAGAAGATAAGGGCATTGAAGAAACTGCATATGGAGTTAACTTTCAATGTGGTGAATGTTAGCCACTGGGCAGAAAAGTGCCCTTGAATTGACTGCTGCCATTATGCAATCCAAAATGGACAAAGAGGACACAAAACAAAGGACTACTGATCGTTGCCAAGACAATCGTGGCTGCAGATTTGGCAACAGTAGTCCTCTGAGACCGGGACAATGTGGTACCACTGCTGAAGTGGACCAATTGCTTCTGGTGTGCAGTGAAACAGTAACTGAAATAGTTATTCTTGAAGGAGTAACTAGGATGACAGAGTCTAACCTCTCAATGGTAGACTGACATTTGATAAAGGAGATGAAGCCACCCTCAAGCTGAGAAGAATGGGCAGCTGAATTCCAAAAACACCAGCAATTTCCAGAATTTAAAATCCTGAATCATGACAGAATACTGGTGGAATTCAGGTTTATCTGGTACATGGACTATTTTCACCGAATGTGAGGTCAGGCTACAGGCCTTTTGTACATCCTACTTCACAAATGAGTCTGTCAGATATGCTAAGCCTGTAGGCCAAGATGATGCCCCAATGTGCAGAGAAATCTCGGGTGACTGTCCCCGAGTCTGTCCAGGCAGCTGGCTGTTTCTGTCAACTCACTATTTTTTTTTTTTTTAGAAGTCGCTTGTTTATACTTCCTGTTTTACTAGATAATATTTCCTTCTTTGGTCTCTGAGGGAGTTGAAGATTAGATAGTTGTTGTTACAGTTTTCCTTGTTAAGAAATTTTAGAAAATAAATTCACTAAGAGGTGTAAAGTGCATAAATTTGAAAGACATTATAAGATAGTTCTCTGTTTGTAATATAAGTTAGGATAGAAAGTGAATAAGGTAAATTTTGGACTTACCAAAATAGGATAGATAATGGAATATTTCTCCAAATTTGTCAAGTACAAATGGACTAGCCATTGTTGATGTATTTATTGCTTGTATATATTTTATATAGTTATTGTACTTACTGTATATAGTTTTTCTTATATAAGTTATAACTATTTTATTTTTTTAGTTTTTATTAGACAAAAAGGGGAAATGTGGTGATATTTTATTTGTGCTGAAATGTGGTGATATTTTACTTGTATGTTAATAAATAATGTTTTCCTGGAGATCAGAGAAAATAGCAAAGCCATTAACACAAAAGTCAGGCAGTGGTAGCACACTCCCTTAATCTGATCATGTGGCATGCAGGGTGTGTTCAAAGACATACTAGGGAACAGCCAAGTGTGGTGACATATGCCTTTAATCCCAGTACCAACCATAGAGTCCTGGAGGTCTGTACAGACAGGCAGTGACAAGGAAGTGAGGTAGCTGGGCTAAGAGCCAATGAAAAGGCAGAATAGCAAGGCAATAAAGGCATGGGTAAGACAGGAAGTAACTCCATTATGGTAGCTGCAGGTAATGAGATAAGGTTGATGGCTATCACTGTTTCCCTGATCTCTAAGGCTTTCACTCCTACATTTGGCTCTGTGTTTCTTATTTAATAAGACAGTTTAGAAATTCATCTACACATTCCTCCAAACAAAAAGATAATATGCATGTTCAAAAACTTCAAAGAGCTTATGAACAAGTAATTGTGTATGGACCACAAAACCCTAAACAGTTCATATGAAATAATGAAAACAATTCAAGACAGAAAATAGAATTTAAAAATATAAACTCAAATAAAAAGCAAAAATGAAATGAAATTTGAAATGAAAAACTGAGTAAGTCATACAGAAAAAGCTCAGAGGAAAGGGTTACCTACAGATTAGATCAAGTGGAAAAGAGAACAGCAGGTCTTCAAAACAAGATAAAGGAATTGTTCATTCGGTTGAAAAAAATGATAATAAAAAGAAAAGAAAACTTCAGTAACAAAACGTGGGAAATCTGGGGCACTATAAAAAGACAAATTATATGATTAATAGATAAACAACAAGGAGAAGAACAAACTCAGAACAAAGACACAGAAAATAGTTTCAATAAAGTCATCCAAGAAATTTTCTAAAATCTAAAAAATAAGATGTTTATCAATGTATAAGAGACATACAGAACATGAAATAGACAGGGACAGAAAAGAAGCACCCCACATCAAATAATAAAACCATTAAATGTGCAGGGAAAAATTGGCAAGAGAGAAAGATAAAGTCACATAAAATGGTAGTCCTGGGGACTGGAGAGATGGTTCAGTGGTTAACAACATACATTTTTCTTAGAGAGGTCCCAGTTTCAGTTCCCAGTTCCTACGCAGGAGCTTACCATAATCCTTAACTCCAATTTCAAAAGATCCAATGCCCTCTTCTGGCATCTGTGGGCATCCAGCATACATGTGGTACACATACATAAAAGCATGAAGAGTACTCATACACATAAAATGAATAAATAGATTATTTTTTAAATAGGACTGTCAGAATAACAACTGATTTTCAATGGAAACTGTTAAAGACAGAAGGGCCTAGACCAATGTTTGACAAATGATAAATGACTATAGATGCTTGCACAAACTACCACACCTAGGAAAACTATCAGTCATAGTTAAAAAGGAAAGAAAACTTTTTCATGATAAAGACATATTTGAGGAATTTATGTTCATGAAACCAGTTATACAAAGGATATTAGAAGGAATGCTTTAGACTGAAGAAAAGACTAATCATACCCAATCTTGCCCCAGACTTCCCTTCTGGACCAGAGTTCCCATCCTGCTCCAGACTTCCCTTCTGGACAAGAGTGCCCATTCTGCCCCGAATTTCCATTTGGACAAGAGAGCTCCCATCTGGACAAGAGAGAGAGACTTCCTGAATCTGTCAGCTCTGTCTGAACCAAGTGCACTGATAAGACCAAGAAGGAACCACAAGGAGATGGGCAGATGTCAAGGCAGAAGTACATACAACAAAATGAAGAGCAATACAGCATCACCAGAACCTAGTCCGCCTCCAACATCTTGACCTGAACATCAAAAATTGGAAGAAGCAGAAGAAAACAGCCTTATGAATAACATGATGAAGAAGGTAGAGGCTTGTGTAGAGGAAAAGACAAAAAAAATGGGAAGAACACTATAAACAACTAGAGAAAAGGGCAAACAAATTAGAAGAAAACAATAAAGTCTTGGAAGAAAACAATAAAGTCCTGGAAGAAAACAATAAAGTCCTAGAAGAAAACAATAAAGTCCTGGAAGAAAACAATAAAGTCCTGGAAGAAAACAATACAGTACTGAAAGAAAATCAAGAAAAAGCAATGAAACAAATAAAGGAAACAGTCCAAGACCTGAAAAGGGAAATAGAAAAAATGAAGAAGACACAAACAGAGGGAATGCTGGAAATAGAAATTCAGCCCAGAATTGTACCAGATCTTCAAAGAAGAATTAATACCAATACTCTCTAAATTGTTCCACATAATAGAAACAGAAGGAACATTACCGAACTCCTTCTATGAGGCTGCAATTACCCTGATTCCTAAACCAAACAAGGATACAACAAAGAAAGAGAACTACAGACCGAACTCCCTCATGAACTTTGATGCAAAGATACTCAATAAAATACTGGCATACAGACTCCAAGAACACATCAAAACAATTATCCACCATGATCAAGTAGGCTTCATCCCAGGGATGCAAGGGTGGTTCAACATATGAAAGTCCATCAATGTGATACACCATATAAACAAACTCAAAGGAAAAAATCATATGATCATCTCACTAAATGCAGAAAAGGCATTTGACAAAATCCAGCACCCCTTCATGATAAAAGTCTTGGAGTGATCAGGAATACAGGGAACATACCTAAACATAATAAAGGTGATTTACAGCAAGCCAACAGCCAGCATCAAATTGAATGGAGAGAAACTCAAAGCAATTCCACTAAAAATCAGGAATGAGGCAAGGTTGTCTGCTCTCCCCATACTTATTCAATATAGTACTTGAAGTTCTAGCCAGAGCAATAAGACAACATAAGGAGATTAAGGGGATACAAATTGGAAAGGAAGAAGTCAAGCTTTCCCTATTTGCAGATGACAAACTGTATACTTGAGTGACCCCAAAGAGTCCACCAAGGAACTGATAAAGCGTATAAGCACCTTCAGCAACATAGCAGGATACAAGATCAAATCAAAAAAATCAGCAGCCCTCCTATATACAATGGACAAAGAAGCTGAGAAGGAAATCAGAGATACATCACCCTTTACAATAGCCACAAATGACATAAAATATGTTGAGGTAACACTAACCAAGCAAGTGAAGGACCTACATGACAAGAACTTTAAGTCCCTGAAAAAAGAAATTGAAGAAGATGTCAGAAAATGGAAAGATCTCCCATGCTCATGGATAGGCAGGACCAACATAGTAAAAATGGCAATCTTACCAAAAGCAATCTACAGATTCAATGCAATCCCCATCAAAATACCAACACAATTCTTCACAGACCTGGAAAGAATAATACTCAACTTCATATGGAAAAACAAAAAACCCAGGATAGCCAAAAGAATCCTGTACAATAAAACAACCCCTGGAGGCATCACGATCCCAGACATCAAGCTCTACTATAGAGCTACAGCAAAAAAAAAAAAAAAAAACCAGCTTGGTATTGGCATAAAAACTGACATGTGGACCAATGGAATCGAATTGAAGACCTTGACATTAACCTGCACACCTATCAACATATAATTTTTTACAAAGAACCCAAAATTGTACAATGGAAAAAAGAAAGCATCTTCAACAAATAGTGCTGGCATAACTGGATATCAATGTGTAGAAGGCTGCAAATAGATCCATATCTGTCACCATGCACAAAACTTAAGTCCAGTATATCAAGGACCTCATCATAAATCACCAGTGTGGCTACCTGGAAAACAGGACCCCAAGAAAGACACAAGGATCACCCAATGATGGAGAAATGGCTGAGATCTACATAAACAACCTGGACATGAGTGGGAGTAATGAAGGACGAGGGTCGAGAGAAAGAGAGCCTGTGGGAGTTGGAGATCCCAGCTGGATCAAGAATTGTTGAAACCAAGGTTGGATAAAGCACAGGGACAAATAGCCAAATGAATGGAGACACATGAACTATGAAGTAAAGGCTGAGGGGCCCCCAACTGGATCAGGCTCTCTGAATAGATCTCTGAAGTATTCGAAGGCCACCTGGCCAAACATCCTAATTGTCATGCTAGAGACCTCATCCAATGACTGAGGGAACTGCATGCAGAGATCCATGGTCAGGCCACAGGTGGAGCTCCAGGAGTCCAATTGGTGAGAAAGAGGAGGGTTTGTATGAGCGAGAATTGTTGAGACCAAGGTTGGAAAAAGCACAGGGACAAATATACAAACAAAAGGAAACACATGAACTCTGAACCAATAGCTGAGGAGCCCCCAACTGGATCAGGCCCTCTGGATAAATAAGACAGTTGATTAGCTTGATCTGCTTGTAAGGCATCCAGACAGTGGGACCAGGTCCTGTCCTCAGGGCATGAACTGGCAGTTTGGAACCTGGGGCTTAAACAGGGACACTTGGCTCAGCCTGAGAGGAAGGGACTGGACCTGCCTGGACTGAATCTACCAGGTTGAACTCAATCCTCAGGGGAGTCTTTGCCCTGGAGGAGATGGGAATGGGGGATGGGCTGGGGAGAAGGCAGGGGTGGGGTTGGGAGGGGGGAGAACAAGGGAATCTGCTGATAAATAAAATTAAATTTAATAAATAAATTTAAAAAATGAAAAAAAAGATTAATCATACCCAAGAGCACACAAGATTACCTAATTCAAGAATGGATAACCAAAAAATGCCTAAGAAAATAACATCAACACAATAAAGTAACATTAATTAATAAATACTATTCAGTAGTAAATTTTGGCAGCAATGGTTTCAATTCCCCAGTGGGGGAAAAACACAGACTAACAGATTATAATAGAAAACCAAATCCATTTTATGCTGCCTCCAAGAATAACACCTCACTATTAATGACAGGTACTACCTTAGGGTAAAAGGATGCCAAATGTTACTAAAAGCAAGTTGAACAAAGACACAAGCAGCTGCAGTTGTTCTAATAACTGACAAACTAGACTTCAAACTGAACCTAAACATCAGAAAAAATATAAAAATACATTTCATGCCTATTAAAGTAAAATCCATTTCTAAACACTTATGTACCAAATACAAGGTAGTCTAATTGCAGAAAACAAACATTATTAGACAATTTGTCAGTTTTTCAACCAAGTATTTTTAAGTGTTTTAAATAGGAAAATATTTTTAAATACAGTAATTATAAAATTATTTTTCTTATTTATTAGAAACTTACTATTTGAAGAAGAGGATTTGAATATAAGGGTAAAATTGCTTAATGAAGTAATGCTTTAAAAACATATGAGAGTGCATCCTCATCACTTGGATTACAGGTATTCCAGCAATTTCACATAAAAAAAACTGATGGAATTATATTAATTAGAGATGCTATTATTTTATTGTTTTTCAGTGAAATAAACATTACATAGATCTTATGCTGATTTAAAATGAAAATAGCAATTAGAGCAAAAAGAAATACAAAATGCTCAACGAGATAAGAAATTTAAAGAAAGGTCTGATATGAAATGGAATAAAGCAACTGGTATTGGAGAAATTATTTTGACCACTCCACGTAGTTAAAAGGATATTTATTTAATGGTGTAACTCACAAATTAAGTGAAAGGTAGGTCGCAGGGTCTGGAGAAGGTGTATCGCAATCCAGCGGTGTTCTCCGGAGCTCTGCAACAGTCCACCTTCACCGTTCAGCATCCCAGCACAGAGAGAGCACAGCTATCAGGTCTCCAGGCGCCTCCCCTGGCTCTGCCTCGTAGGCGTGACAGTTGCCAGAGTCTCAATGGGGGTTGGAACTTCCAGATCCAAGCTGGAATGGCTCCCCCCTATATCTCCCCCTTTTTGTCTAAATAAGAAGGTTCTAAACTAATACAAGATTATATACAAAGGAATGGTTATCAAATATTGTCCAGAAATA
Source organism: Peromyscus maniculatus bairdii (assembly GCF_049852395.1). NCBI lineage: Eukaryota > Metazoa > Chordata > Mammalia > Rodentia > Cricetidae > Peromyscus > Peromyscus maniculatus. The sequence continues at coordinate 71,466,762 of NC_134875.1, read as the reverse complement.
ATGAGGGATAATGACCTAGATAAGATGTAACTACAACCAATGCAAACAATATCAAGCAAGAAACACATATTAAAATCCAGAGAAGTATAGAGCATAGGTAAATGGCATGTTATAAAGATCATTCAAAGGTGTCCTATCCTAAAGAACCTGAATCTAATACTTAATATGTTCTATCTAAGATATTATATATACTAAGTTGTAACTATAACTGCTAGTCTTTAATCCCATCAAAGACCTGAGAAGGAACATAATGGTACCTGAGAAATGGTAGATGGATGCAAGCAACTTTTGGGAAATTTGCAAGAGTAGACCAAGACAGCTGGCAGCCTGGATAGTCACCTAATGTTTCTCAGCATTGTTGGTGCATTCAAATTGACTACAGGCCTAGAGTATCTGACAAACCATTTTCAGAAGCAGGATTTCTGAAAGACCATCTTACCCTGTCTTGGCAGAGTACAGTGGTCGCTTTCCTTGTGTCCTGCTTGTCCAGAAAGGACAGCATTGCATTTGTACTGTCAGCCATCAAGGCAAGGGCAGTTCTTTGCCCAGTAGGCCATTTTGTGCCAAAAAGACAAACTACCAAATGGAAATGTCTTAAAAGCCCAACATTCTCTCCGGATCAAATTGGTGCAGCCAGGGCAGGCGCACAGAGAGAGCACTGGCCCACCCAGCTCTCGGGTCTCCAGGTGCCTCCCCTGGCCCCGCCTCGTAGGTGTGACAGTTGCCAGAGTCTCAATGGGGGTTGGAACTTCCAGATCCAAGCTGGAATGGCTACCCACTACAAAATGGAGACTTCAGGGCAAGACTACCCATCTAACCTTCCAATTTGTAAAAAGGAAAATTTTGCAACAAAGGAAAACTTATGCAAATATAATTCAAGGAAAAGCCCATTTTCTATCCCATTAAGGTAGCAGAACTTAGCAGCATCAGCTGTGTGGTTCTGGGGTGGTCAAATTTTCCTCAACAGTTAAGGAGAGCCAATGAGGGCAGACATGTCACAGGGGATTCCCTTCAAGGTGGTCAAAAGATGCCATTGCTTGAAGCTGTGAAATTGAAGCATGGATTATGTTGGAGACTCCAAGGTATTGGGAATGTCACAGCCATGGTATACCTACCAATGAGATCTGCAGTCAGGCTATGGAACCAGCCCAAGAGAGAGAAAGTATGTTGAGGTCAGCAATGCATTAAGGGTAGGGAATCTGAAGAATGCATTGACATCAGAAATAGAGATGTTGAATTTGGAGTTTCCCCTACTGGTTTTTGGTCATGCTTTGGTCCAGTATGGTCAGCTTTCCTGACTATGTTCCTATTCTTTCTTTTGTATATTCTGTGTCATTTCGTGTTGGAAATATGGAACTTGATTTTTTTATTTTATAAGTGGCTTACAATTACGAGATTGCCTTGAATCTTGGAAGAAACTTTGGACTTTTAAACTGTGTTAAGAATAGACTATGAAAAGCTACTGGGACTAAATGCATTTTGCATTATAATATGGCCCCAAGCTTATGAAGACCAGGGGATAAAACATGGTGGTTTGAATAATAATAGCCACCATAAGCACATGTGTTTGAACACGATAAAGCAACCTTTGGAAGCATCACCATCCCTGACCTCAAACTCTAATATAGAGCTATAGTAATAAAAACAGCTTGGTACTGGTATAAAAACTGACATATGGACCAATGGAATCGAACTGAAGACCCTGACATTAATCCATGCACATATGAACACCTGGTTTTTGACAAAGGAGCCAAAACTATACAATGGAAAAAAGAAAGTATCTTCAACAAATGGTGCTGACATAACTGGATGTCAATATGTAAAAGATTACAAATAGATCCATATCTGTCACCATGCACAAAACTCAAGTCCAAGTGGATCAAAGACCTAAACATAAATCCAGTTACACTAAACTTAATAGAAAAGAAAATAGGAAGCTCTCTTGAACGCATTGGCACTGGAGACCATTTCCTAAATAAAACACCAACAGCACAGACCCTGAGCACAACAATTAATAAATGGGAACTCTAGAAACTGAGAAGCATTTGCAGGGCAAAAGACACAGTCAATAAGACAAAAAGACAGCCAACAGAATGGGAAAAGATCTTCACCAACCCCGCATCTGACAGAGAATTGATCTCCATAATATATAAAGAACTCAAGAAACTAGACATCAAAGTACTGAACAGTCCAATTAAAAAATGGGCTAAAGAGATAAACAGAGAATTCACAAAACAAGAACTACAAATGGCTGAAAGACATTTAAAGAAATGCTCAACATCTTTAATCATCAGAGAAATGCAAATCAAAATGACTCTGAGATACCACCTTACACCTGTCAGAATGGCTACAATCAAAAACACCAATAAAAGTCAATGTTGGAGAGGATGTGGAGCAAAGGGAACACTCCTCCAGTGTTGGTGGGAATGTAAACTTGTACAACCACTGTGGAAATCAGTATGGCGGTTTCTCAGAAAATTAGGAATCAAACTACCTCAAGACCCACCCATCCCACTCTTGGGCATATACCCAAGGAATGCTGATTCATACCATAAAGATACATGCTCAGCTATGTTCATAGCAGCACTATTTGTAATAGCCAGAACCTGGAAACAACCTAGATGCCCATCAATGGAAGAATGGATGAAAAAAATGTGGTACATATACACAATGGAGTACTACTCAGCAGAGAAAAACAATGAAAGCATGAAATTTGCAGGCAAATGGATGGAACTAGAAAAAATCATCCTGAGTGAGGTAACCCAAACCCAGAAAGACAGTCATGGTATGTACTCACTCATAGGTGGATTCTAGATATAAAATAAAGAACAATCAGACCACAACCCACAGAACCATAGAGGCTATATATATATATATATATATATATATATATATATATATATATATATAGCATGGAGGTCCCTAGGATGACTGTGGCTTATAATAAATTTCAGTTTTAATATATATATATATATATATATATATATATATATATATATATATATATATATTGGATCTGATTCAGCCCCTAAAGCCTTTGATGTTTCAATTGCGATCATGAATTCAGACTTCTTAAGAAAAAGATGTTGCCTTTCCAAGGGTCCCTATCACTAGCCTGAAAGAATCATAGTAGTTCATGAAGTTTAATATTAAATATTTTCATAACTATTCTGGAGAGAATTACTTTAACCACCCAAGTCTAAGAGATATGCTAATAAATAGATGATATCAGAAGTTAATGGGAACTGTCTAAAGACAGAAAATGAAGTAGAATCATAGAAACCTACAGTTCTCCTATAGCTATGCCAATATCCTAAAAAATTGAGAGGAGATGAACATGAGAACAATAGATAAACAGTGCCAACTATTAAGAGTACATTTTGATGTTATGTTGCCAAAATGATAAATGGAAAAAACGTGGTATATCCCCTGAGGAGATAAAGTAGTATGGAATGTAGAATGAATTGATCCAGCTTGAGCTGGTGAGTTGATTCTGAGTACTGAGACCCTACCCGATGTAAATATTAACTCCTAGAGACAAAACTGTCCATCCCTCTCCATGATGCTGTAACTGCAAATGCTGTCCCAGGGCACACTGCTCTACGTGTAGGTGTGCCTTGTTAGAAAACTTCCTTTGTTGCTTGCAACACTGCTTATGTTAACATTAGGGTTATAGATCAAATATGTAATGTTTACTGCCGGGAAAGTTGGGGGACAGAGGGAAAGAAGCAAAAGAACAAATTGGTAATTATTGTAACCATTTTTAAAAACTTAAGGAAATAAATCTGATTGTGAAACTGTTCGTGCAAACCATTGAAAATGTTATAAATAAAAACAGCCTAGGCTATCTGGGGCCACTTGTTTGAAACAGGTGGTCACAGTTTTTCCTTGTGCTGACTTCACACATCTATCCTAGGTCATCAGACCCATCTGGAGATAAGCTTCCAGCAGTAGTGACAAGGGTGGCGTGTTCCTTATATTCCCCAAGCTAGTCACTCTAGGGTGTTCCTGGAGCATCTCACCCTGTATGGCCTCAGTCATTCTATTTTGCTCATTTTAAAGAACTGTGTTCCCTATGTCTTTTTATATTTTGTACTCTGTTGTTAAAAATTAAGTGTTTAAAAAATTGACCACTGCTTTTCAGTCTTTTTAACTAGTAATGAGCACTTAATAATATGTTCTGTGCAAAGGAATCATTCTGTGGTGAAAATTCATTGTACTCAATTCCTGCCTGTATGTTTGTGCACTTCTCCAACTTCTTTCTATTAACATTGTTGCCTTTAAATGTTTTTAAATTCATCTATTTTCTTTTCCTGAGGCCTTTAAAGTTCTGTTGTATTCTGTTCATCATTTATTGCCCTGGCATCTACAATCTACTTGCAGCTTTCATGTTCTTCGGTATCTACCACTGTCTTCTCTTTTTCATGAGCCTGAAATCCCAGCTATATTACCTTTTCATTTTTAAGATCCAAGGGAAGTGAAAAGGAAATAGGTCTCTCCAGAAAAATAAACAGAGGTTAAAATGGTGACTAGGTTCTCTGCTAAGCCAGGCCCTGGACAAAGAAACACTTTCACTTGACTATACTGCACTATGCAAGGGATTGAATAAAGCAAGGTTAGAGAAAAAGACATCATGGTGGCCTACAGAGGTGCCTCAGAGGTTAAGAGCACTAGATGCTTTAAAATATTTCACCAGGAGAAGAAGGTCCTCTATTTAGATAGTTTTAGAGATAGCAAAATATAAATATAAATCACAAACATTTGAAAGAAAACTAAGATATCACAATCAAAACCCGTGTTATGGAAGAAAATTATATTCAATTTCTTTTTACATTTTTAATTTATTTATTAGAATTTCATATATGAGTACTGTGTTTACATTATTTATCTTCTCCCTCTCCTCTCTCATACTCCTCCATGTCCCCACTGCTCTCTCTCTCAAATTCATGATCTTTTTCTTTAATTATTACTCTACATACATACATACATATGTGTGTGTGTTTAGATACACATAATTGAATAAATATTCAAATACAATATTCTGAGTCTATTTAGTGTTGTTTATTTGTGTATGATTTTAGGGCTAATCATCTGGTATTGGATAACCAATAAGAGGGCTCATCCTTGCAGAAGACTAATTCCTCCTCTCTCAGCAGTGATTAAATGCCTGTAGCAATTTATCTAGCGATGGCGCGGTGTGAGATTCCTGCCATCCCCACTGGCATGTCAACTGGCCCTGTCATTATGCAGGTCTTCTTGATATAATTATATCTATTTCTTATGCTGAAATTTATGACTAGTTGTCTATCTTTGAAAATGTTTATATCAGGTTGTCAATTTGGAAAACAGATGCTTAAGGGATAGGCAGAAAAATCAATATTCCATCTTTAGTGTCTGCCCTTACATGTGTTTCAAATTGCTTTGGCAGAATGGAAGAGCCTGAACCTAAAAATCATCAAAGTAATAGCATACCAACATTAAAATACAATTCCTGTGAAGAATTTTAATTGGAATATGTCCTTTGCCTTTTGAGCTGATACTGCCCTTTAGGGGAATTCTGTTAGGAGTAAAGTGGTGGGGTTGTCATTATATTCAGTAAGATATCAGTTTGAAATAGTTTTTTATCTAACCCAAAGGAACAAGTATTATGCAAAAAGAAACCATTGTGTCATGGCATTTGGGTAAATCTTCAAAAGACATCTTGGTTTCACTTTTGTACTTTTGAAGAGTATTATCTCATTCATTTTACTTGCACATGCACCTAGAAGTGAGAGAAGTCAAATTTATCTCAAGATTATAGAGAATTTACACCAGTTTATATGTTATAATAATTTCAATCATTTAAAATATAAATATAAAAATACTTATAGAATATAAGCTCAGGGTTAACCATTGTATTGTTTATCTCGCTTCCATATATTTAACAAGACAATACTTATTTAACATCAGTAAAACAATCTATATATTGTATAGTGTCTTATGAAATACATTAATGCATAAAACTGTAAAGTTAATGAGATCAGGCAGCAAAGCAATGATGGAGCTGAATGAGTATTTATGGGAAATAAGAGAAAATATATCTATGCAGCTTTTCTTATTTTGTTTAAAATATTTATTTTATTTTATATGTATGCTTGTGTGCCTGGGTGTATTATGTGCATCAATGGCATGCAGAAGACTATAGAGGTCAGAAGAGACATTAGATCCCCTGGAATGAGGGTATTTTTTAAGTAGATGTGGCTTATGGCATTAACCTCTAGATACCTTTCTCTTAATAATATGATCATAGTTGTATTTTATTAAGTTAAATTATTAGATTTAAATGAATCAATCCAAGAAGAATTCATTATAATATAATTATTCTTTTTCACATCAGCATGTCAAAATTTGCATTGGAATCTCTTGCTTGTATGAGATATTTTTGTTATAGGAAGAACTTGCTACAAATCATATTGATAGATGTTAGTGAAATCATGAATCAATAGGCAGAGTATTAAAAAAAGAAAAAATGAATTTTCCTTTAATTAGCTTGAGGCTCCAAATTATAATCACATTATTTTCTATTAATAGGTATTAAATTTGGGTATATTTGTCTCTAAGGCCATTTTAGTAACTTCAAACACTCAGTAGCAAGTGTCAAAGTGTTCAATGATTTGACATTTTTCTTATTCTTACCCTATCTCTAATTTATCATGAAAACATGTCATTGTACTCTTTGCTATAAGCCAGACAAAAGGGGGTGGCTTGAATGTTTTTAGGCCTCCACAATAAGGTTGAAAAATTTTCTTATTAAACTAAATGTCCCCTATTCAGGTACCTAAAGAAATCTTCTACCCAATGAAAAACAGACAGAAAAAAAAAAGGCGTAATGAAAATTCTTACTAAGGTTGGATTAACTGAACAAAACCTCACTATGATTACAGTACTGGGTATTTTTTTTTATAAATTATGTAAGTATAGCTTCTAGCTATGATTTTTAGGTCCAACCACAGACAATTAATTATATATGTTCTGTCTGAAAGTCTCAATAGACAAGCTGAATTCCTCCACCTGACTTGGTGTGCTGACAGGACGTTGAACCCCTGAAGGTAGATAGAGTGGAGGACCCAGGTTCCCTTCTCCAGCCAGGTTTGTTTGCAGGGCTGCATTTTTATTTTTATCACATCTACCTTCTTTTCATTTTTTTATGTAGGCCTTTGACTAGATCCTACCCTGCTTAACTTATACAAAACCTCTTTATGAGCCAGAGGAGGATAGTGGACGGGAAATGCCAAATTTTCTCCATTCAGAGACTATGCTTCATTCTCAGTACTATACTTCTAGTTATTTTCTCTTTCGTTTCCCCAGACCCTGGCTCCACAGAATGGTGCTGAGGAATCTTCTAATCAGTTTCCTTAGCATTGAGGCCATTCTCTACATATTTGATGACCTACCAGCTCCTAAAACAGCACATTTCCTTGGCCAAAAAAAAAATTGAACAGAGAGGGAAATTAGCACTTTTTCTTGTTTAACATTTCTTACACTGCTGCAGCAGATGATTAAAGACTTGAATATTAACTTCATTTTGAACTGGTACCTTAGTCAATAGTCCAGAATATTATGGTTCCACTCGCTTTGCATCCTGACAGGGCATAACTTCAACTCCTGAAAAATTAGCAAATTATTTAGTATTGTACACATTTATTTGGGAAGAATACTGGGTTTCTCAAGAGTTTATGTAACTCGGTCAAGATAATAAAGATAACTAATGTTAAACCAGTCTAAGAAACTGGAATGCACTGAACTGCCACACACTCTACAACTTGAATAAAGAAAAATCTCATCTGAATGATTGCCAGATGAGATTTTTATCCACATTAAATCTTGTTCTTCACTATACCTAGGCATGGTCTTGTCATTTCTTTCTTTTTTTTCTCATTCATCTGGTGTTGAAACCCAGGAAAAGCATAAATGCTTCCCCACTTCCAAGGGACTTGATTTCTCCTCCCTGAAGTAAACTGCCAATTCACCCCGTCCTGTGTACAGATCACTTGCCTGTGCTGGCTTCTGCCACCCAACAAATTTGATTTTTATAGTATTCCTCTTCAGCCACCTCTTCCCTTCACCTTATGTAACCATAGATCTTTCCTCACCTACTCAGTAAGTGTCCTCTCTCTGGTTCATGGAGCCTGCTAACACATTTGGGATGCCCACCAAGTAGACATCTCCCTTTGGACCCCACCATGTCGGCAATTCTACTTTAAGATACTTGATTCTCTCCCTCTCTCGGAACCCTCCCTTTGCCAAAAGCTACTACTAGCGCACCTCTCCAGCTGTTTTCTCCTCTTACTTCTCTAACCAATTGTCTGTCCCCTCCTACTCTGTATTACTAGGGATCTCCCAGCTTTGTGTACTTTTACTACAAAAGCCACACTGGTGTGTCAAGAAGCTTTCTCTCACTCTGCTGTAACCCTATTATGTAGAAAAGGGAACCTCTTCTCTGTGATTTGGGACATGTCTCTCAGACAAGTCTCTCAGCCTGCTTGGAGATGCCATAGATTTAAATTCTTGTTAGCAAAACATTAACTGAATAGGTGAGGAGAGATGGATGGTTAGAAAAGGTAGAGGGGGCCCCTGACGACTTCCCTTCTGGACCAGAGAGTTGGACAAGAGAACTCCCTTTTGGACAAGAGAGAGAGTCTTCCTGAGTCTGTCAGCTCTTTGTGAAACAAGTCCACTGATAAGACCAAGAAGGAATCACAAGGAGATGGGCAGACGTCAAAGCAGAAGTACATACAGCAAAATGAAGAGCAATACAGCATCACCAGAACCTAGCTCGCCTCCAACATCTAGACCTGAACACCAAAAATTGGAAGAAGCAGAAGAAAGTAGCCTTATGAGTAACTTCATGAAGAAGGTAGAGGCTTGTGTAGAGGAAAAGACAAGAAAATTGGAAGAACGCTGTAAACAACTAGAGGAAAGGGCAAACAAATTAGAAGAAAACAATAAAGTCCTGGAAGAAAACATTAAAATCCTCGAAGAAAACAATAAAGCACTGAAAGAAAATCATGAAAAAGCAATGAAACAAACAAAGGAAACAGTCCAAGATCTGAAAAGGGAAATTGAAAAAATGAAAAAGACACAAACAGAGGGAATGCTGGAAATAGAAAACCTGAGTAAAAGATCAGGAACTTCGGATGCAAGTATAACCAACAGAATGCAAGAGATGGAAGAGAGGATTTCTGGCATTGAAGATACAGTAGAAGAAATAGTTCCATCAGTCGAAGGAAACACTAAAGCCAACAAAGTCATGAACCAAAATGTCCAAGAAATCTGGGACACCATAAAAAGACCAAACTTACGAATTATAGGGATAGAAGAAGGTGAAGAATACCAACTCAAAGGCACAGAAAATATATTCAACAAAATTATAGAAGAAAACTTTCCCAACTTAAAGAAGGAAATGCCTATGAAGATACAAGAAGCCTATAGAACACCAAACAGACTAGACCCCCAAAAAAAGTCCCCTCGACACATAATAATTAAACAACTAAATGTACAGAATAAAGAAAGAATATTAAGAGCAGCCAAGGAAAAAGGCCAAGTGACCTATAAAGGTAAACCCATCAGAATAACACCTGATTTCTCAATGGAGACTTTGAAAGCCAGAAGGACCTGGACAGATGTAATGCAGACACTAAGAGACCATGGATGTCAGCCCAGACTAATATACCCAGCAAAACTTTCAATCATCATAGACGGAAGGAACAAGACATTCGAAGACAAAGCCAGATTTAAACAATACCTATCCACAAACCCAGCCCTACAGAAAGCACTAGAAGGAAAATTCCAACCGAGGGAAGTCAGATACACACTTGAAAACACAGGCAATAGATAAAGCCACAACAGTAAACCCCAAAGAAGAGAAGTACACACACACTACCACCAAAAATAACAGAGATGAAGAATCACTGGTCATTAATATCCCTTAATATCAACGGACTTAATTCACCTATAAAAAGACATAGACTTACAGAATGGATACGAAAGCAGGACCCATCCTTCTGCTGCATACAAGAAACACATCTCAAATTCAAAGATAGACACTACCTAAGAATAAAAGGCTGGGAAAAGACTTTTCAATCAAATGGTCTTAAGAAACAAGCAGGGGTAGCCATCCTGATATCCAACAAAATAGACTTCAAACTAAAATCAATCAAAAGAGATCAAGAAGGACATTACATCCTCGTCACAGGAAAGATCGACCAAGATGAAGTTTCAATTCTGAACATATATGCCCCAAACATAAGGGCACCCACATATGTAAAAGAAACATTACTAAAGCTTAAACCACATATAAAACCCCACACATTAATAGTGGGAGATCTCAACACCCCACTTTCACCACTGGACAGATCTCCCAAATCGAAACTTAACAGAGAAATAAAGGACTTAACCGATGTCATGACCCAATTGGACCTAATAGATATCTACAGAACATTCCATCCTAACAAGAAAGAATATACTTTCTTCTCAGCACCCCATGGAACTTTCTCTAAAATCGACCACATACTTGGCCACAAAGCAAATCTCAACAGATACAAAACAATCAGAATAACCTCCTGTGTTCTATCAGATCACCATGGTTTAAAGCTAGATTTCAACAACAACAAAAACTACAGAAAACCTACAACCTCATGGAAACTGAATAATGCTCAACTGAATCACCAATGGGTTAAGGAAGAAATAAAGAAAGAAATTAAAGACTTCCTAGAGATCAATGAAAATGAAGACACCACATACCCAAACTTATGGGACACTATGAAAGCAGTGCTAAGAGGGAAATTCATAGCACTAAATGCCCACATAAAGAAGTTGGAGAAATCGCACACTAGTGAATTAACAGCACATCTGAAAGCTCTAGAACAAGAAGAAGCAAAGTCTCCCAGGAAGAATAGACGCCAGGAAATTATCAAAGTGAGAGGTGAAATTAATAAATTAGAAACTAAGAGAATAATACAAAAAATTAATGAAACAAAGAGTTGGTTCTTTGAGAAAATCAACAAGATAGACAAGCCCTTATCCAAACTAACCAAAAGACAGAGAGAAAGAATCCAAATCAACAAAATCAGAAATGAAAAGGGGGACATAACAACAGACATTGAGGAAATCCAGAGAATTATAAGGTCATATTTCAAAAACCTCTACTCCACAAAATTGGAAAACCTAAAAGAAATGGACATTTTTCTGGATAGATACCACATACCTAAGTTTAATCAAGACCAGATAAACTATTTAAATAGTCCAATAACCCCTAAGGAAATAGAAACAGTCATTAAAGGTCTCCCAACCAAAAAAAGCCCAGGACCAGATGGTTTCAGCGCAGAATTCTACCAGATCTTCAAAGAAGAGTTAATACCAATACTCTCTAAATTGTTCCACATAATAGAAACAGAAGGAACATTACCAAACTCCTTCTATGAGGCTACAATTACCCTGATTCCTAAACCAAACAAGGATGCAACAAAGAAAGAGAACTACAGACCGATCTCCCTCATGAACATTGATGCAAAAATACTCAATAAAATACTGGCAAACAGACTCCAAGAACACATCAGAACAATTATCCACCATGATCAAGTAGGCTTCATCCCAGGGATGCAAGGGTGGTTCAACATACGAAAGTCCATTAATGTAATACACCATATAAACAAACTCAAAGAAAAAAACCACATGATCATCTCACTAGATGCAGAAAAGGCATTTGACAAAATCCAACACCCCTTCATGATAAAAGTCTTGGAGCGATCAGGAATACAGGGAACATACCTAAACATAATAAAGGCAATATATAGCAAACCAACAGCCAACATCAAATTAAATGGAGAGAAACTCAAAGCAATTCCACTAAAATCAGGAACGAGACAAGGCTGTCCACTCTCCCCATACTTATTCAATATAGTACTTGAAGTTCTAGCCAGAGCAATAAGACAACATAAGGAGATTAAGGGGATTCAAATTGGAAAGGAAGAAGTCAAGCTTTCCCTATTTGCAGACGACATGATAGTATACTTGAGTGACCCCAAAGATTCCACCCAGGAATTGATAAAGCTTATAAACACCTTCAGCAACATAGCAGGATACAAAATCAACTCAAAAAAATCAGTAGCCCTCCTATATACAATGGACAAAGAAGCTGAGAAGGCAATTAGAGATACATCACCCTTTACAATAGCCAAAAATGACATAAAATACCTTGGGGTAACACTAACCAAGCAAGTGAAGGACCTATATGACAAGAACTTTAAGTCCCTGAAAAAAGAAATTGAAGAAGATCTCAGAAAATGGAAAGATCTTCCATGCTCATGGATAGGCAGGGTTAACATAGTAAAAATGGCAATCTTACCAAAAGCAATTTACAGATTCAATGCAATCCCCATCAAAATACCAACACAATTCTTCACAGATCTGGAAAGAACAATACTCAACTTCATATGGAAAAACAAAAAACCCAGGATAGCTAAAAGAAACCTGTACAATGAAACAACTTCTGGAGGCATCACAATCCCCGACTTCAAGCTCTACTATAGAGCTACAGTAATAAAAACAGCCTGGTATTGGCATAAAAACCGACATGTGGACCAATGGAATCGAATTGAAGACCCTGACATTAACCCACACACCTATGGACATATAATTTTTGACAAAGAAGCCAAAAGTGTACAATGGAAAAAAGAAAGCATCTTCAACAAATGGTGCTGGCATAACTGGATATCAGCGTGTAGAAGGCTGCAAATAGATCCATATCTGTCACCGTGCACAAAACTTAAGTCCAAGTGGATCAAAGACCTCAACATAAATCCAGCTACTCTGAACCTGCTAGAAGAAAAAGTAGGAAATAGTCTTGAACGCCTTGGCATAGGAGATCACTTCCTAAATATAACACCAGTAGCGCAGACACTGAGACAAACAATCAATCAATGGGACCTCTTGAAACTGAGAAGCTTTTGTAGAGCAAAGGATACGGTCAACAAGGCAAAGCGACAGCTTACAGAATGGGAAAAGATCTTCACCAACCCCACATCTGACAGAGGACTGATATCCAGAATATATAAGGAACTCAAGAAATTAGACATCAAAAGGACCAACAGTCCAATTGAGAAGTGGGCTTTAGAACTAAACAGAGAATTCTCAACAGAGGAATCCCAAATGGCTGAAAGACATTTAAGGAATTGCTCAACTTCCCTAATCATCAGGGAAATGCAAATCAAGACAACTCTGAGATACCACCTTACGCCTGTCAGAGTGGCTAAGATCAAAAACACTGAAGACACTTTATGCTGGAGAGGATGTGGAACTAGGGGAACTCTCCTCCACTGCTGGTGGGAATGCAAGCTTGTACAACCACTTTGGAAATCAATATGGCGCTTTCTTAGAAAATTGGGAATCAATCTCCCCCAAGATCCAGCTATACCACTCCTGGGCATATACCCAAGAAATGCTCAATCATACCACAAGAGCACTTGCTCAGCTATGTTCATATCAGCATTGTTTGTAATAGCCAAAACCTGGAAACAACCTAGATGCCCTTCAACTGAAGAATGGATAAATAAATTGTGGCACATATACACAATGGAATACTACTCAGCAGAGAAAAACAACGACATCACACGGTTTGCAGGCAAATGGATGGATCTAGAAAAAATCATCCTGAGTGAGGTAACCCAGACTCAGAAAGACAAATATGGTATGTACTCACTCATAGGAAGATGCTAGATGTGGAACAAGGATGACTAGACTGCTACTCACATCACCAGTGAGGCTACCTGGAAAACGGGACCCCAAAAAAAAGACACGGAGAAATGGACAAGATCTACATGAATAGCCTGGTCATGAGTGGGAACAATGAAGGGCGACAGTCGAGGGAAAGAGTGGGAGATCCTAGCTGGATCAAGAAAAGAGAGGGAGAACAAGGAATAGGAGACCATGGTAAATGAAGACCACATGAGAAGGTGAGAAGGGGAGGAAGCAGAGAGCTAGGGAGGCCCACGGAGATTCACAAAGATACCCCCTCAAAAGACTGCTGGCAATGGTCGCGAGACGGCAGGAACTGACCTACTCTGGTGATGGGATGGCCAGACACCCAAATAGTGGTGCCATAAACCCCATCCAAGGACTGAGGAATCTGAAGGCAGACATCCACGGCTGGGCCCCTGGTGGAGCACTGGGAGTCTAATTAGTGAGTAAGAAGAGGATTTATATGAGCGAGAATTGTTGAAGCCAAGGTTGGATAAAGCACCGGGACAAATAACCAAATGAATGGAAGCACAGGATCTATGAACCAAAGGCTGAGGGGCCCCCAACTGGATCAGGCCACCTGAACGGGTGAGACAGTCATTTGGCTTGATCTGTTTGGGAGGCAGCTGTGCATTGGTGCCAGGTCCTGGGCGCGTTGCATGAGTTGGCTGTTTGAATCCTGGGACTTATGCAGGGACACTTGGCTCGGTCTGGGAGGGGGGAATGGACCTGCCTGGACTGAGTCTACCAGGTCAACCCCGGTCCTCGGGGGAGACCTTGATCTGGAGGAGGTGGGAATGGGGGGTGGGCTGGGGGGAGGGGTGGGCGAGAGGGGGAGAACAGGGGATTCTGTGGCTATTATGTTGAACTGAATGGTGTTATAAAATAATAATAATAATAATAATAAAAAAAAAAAAAATAAAAAAAAAAAAAAAAAAAGAAATAAGACCAAAATGCTTTCACCCTAAAATTAAGGCCTAAGATTTCTCCTTTTGGGAACAGGCCATTAGTTACTGAAACCAGCCAGTTCAGATTCCAGAAACCAGGAAGTGTAAAAGTACAGAGTCAGAAGATAGTCACAAGGTAATGCCTGCTGGACTATGGAATGTCCTCTCCCTGGTTTCCAGGGTAACTGACCACAGAAATGCCCCCACCTGAGGGCAGCCAATGAGAAATGGTGGTGGGCAACCACCCCCTTAGAAGTAATTTCTAGAAGTCCCTAGAAGCGAGCTAATCAGAATTGTATCCATACTAGCACCCCTAAATGATGTAACCTTGTGACTTTTCCCTTTAAAAACTGAACTTGCAGACAGGTGGGCACTTCCTCCAGCCTCCACTGCGTTGGATGTATTGGACGAAGTCCCTGCCTAGGCTTGTATTGCTTTTGGATATCCAGAATTAAACCTTGCTTTTGTATTCTGGAAAAAAAAAAAAAAAAAAAAAAAAAAAAAAAAAAAAAAAAAAAAAAAAAAAAAAGAAAAGGTAGAGGGAAGAAGCCACCATAGAAGCAGAAAGACTCAAGAATCAAATTTGGTGTGTAGAAGAAGCCAGCAGAAACAAATGATCCATGCATACCTTAGGAGACTCAGATCAGCAGATGGATTTGAAGAAGCTGAGATCCCCAGGAAGGAGCTTATTTATGCTACTTTCATGCTTTCAGCACCAGATGAATGAAAAAGAAAAGATATGACTGCTCCTAAGTATGGTGGAGGAGAAAGTTTTTTTGTAGACAAAATGGAGAGCATAGCCAGAGGCAGGGACATTTGGGAGAGTCTAGAATAGCCATGACCCTGAGCCAAATGAGGAGATGGGGAAGGGAGATGGGAGAGTCTGACTGAGAGGTCAGGAGGGCTCATTGGTTCTGCCATTTGTCACAGAGTTGGGAAGCAACTACCACAGAAAATTGGTCCTTGAAGTATGACTTTGTAACTGTAGATGTTGGTGTGGTTCAGTACTTTTGGAATTGATCTGCAAGTAGAATTTCAAAAATTTTAAAGAACATGACAGAGAAAAACTATAATATTATAACTTAACCTTTAACGGGTGACTTTTAAAGGATCCAGATAGCAGAATATTGATAGAAATGTAGCCAGTGAAGGCTATGTTTCTGAGGTTCCAGGAGAATAATGATTCCATAGGGAAATGTATTAAAGTCTCTAAAAATAAATAAAAATTTCTCCATGTTAATAGA
Organism: Peromyscus maniculatus bairdii; assembly: GCF_049852395.1. NCBI lineage: Eukaryota > Metazoa > Chordata > Mammalia > Rodentia > Cricetidae > Peromyscus > Peromyscus maniculatus. Next base: position 71,450,795 of record NC_134875.1, on the reverse strand, counting down.
AATTTGTTCCATATAAACAGAAAATCCTATAGTCTTGTCAGAGGAGAGGAGCTGTTTCCCAGAAAAAGACTTATCCTCACAGTTTTGGTAACTTATATCCTAGGTCAACCTATTTTAAGGATTTTGTTCCATTTTTCTACCTATTTTAACAATCCTATAGTCAATGTAGAACAATTCTGAGGGTTTTTTTTTTTTTGCTTTCTAGTTCTCTCTAAAACTATAAGTAGTCATTTGTTTTTATCAATGCCTGTCTTCTACTTTTGCAGTAAAATGGTAAGAACTTTAGATTATGGTATCATTTGTGTTAAAGGCTTAAAAGATTGTACTATTAGGTGTAGTGGGACAAGTACAATGTGGGGCTTCTGTGCCACACATAAGATACCACCCATTGGTTAGTTTATCAGGGCTTCCTAGAGATTCCACTCAAACAGTATAGGTCACTGATCTTGGTTGTCCATGAGAACTTAATGGTAAGGGCCCATTGCCAAAGAACCCACACACTTTAGACATAGGACTAAAAAGAATAAAGTTGGTAGTGACCAGGAGAATTCCTGGAAGGTACTAGGTAGGCTTCTGGTGAGAGATGATTAATAAATAGTGTCATATAACTATGAACTATAATAATGACCAGCATGGCAAGATGATTGATATATTGACATGAGTGTCAAGAAGTAACCAACCAATTTGTAATTGGATTTAAGGCATACAAGAGGAAATATGTGTTTGAAACTTTAATTCTGGCCTAGAACCCACAACTGAGGAGGTCATATTCCACAGTTTGTCTACTACTTTTGTTCTGCTAGATGGACACAGTAACAAACTGTGCTTTAAATTTGTGCATCTCTACATACAGATAGTAGAGACCTCAGAACTCAGCAGAGAAGTTTCTTTGTGCAGTGGATAATGGTTAGTGCAGAAACTCACAATTGGAAAAGTAGAGAGAATAAGTGTCAGCAGAGGGCACAATCATAAACAGGACATCTATATCACCACTCCCTACACCCAAGGCTCAGAGATAATCATGAGAAGTGGGGAGGAAAGACTGTAAGAGACAGATGTTTTGGAAGAATAGAACAAAATAGTGTTTTCTGGATATGGCAGGACAGCAGCACACACAAATACACAAGATCTAGCCAGTTAACACTCAAGCATGGAGTGGATGGGCGCTCAGCACCCATACCTAACTCTCGAACTTTGGAAATTGATGGCTTCTAGCACAATGAGAGTTAGTTTTCTTTTCTTGTGTGGCATCTAATAGGTTGACCAAGCTCCAAATGATGTCCCACAACCATTGATATGATTATGAGTATGAGCAGCACAAATTAGACATAGTTGTTTATAATGATGATGATGATGATGATGGAGGATACAAAGTTGGGAGTGGGCAGGGAGGTCAGAGAGAATCTTGGAGCAGTGTAGGAGAAGATGAGGAGTTAATGTGATCAAAATATATTGTATGGAAATCTCAAAGAATTAATACCAAGAAATAGATATAAAAATAAAAAGAAGTGGGGCTACGAAGGAAGATGTTTGCTCATTGTGAGTATGTCATCATACAAGCAGGTTCCCTTGTCATGAATAGCCACCATGATTCACAGCCTTGTAGAGGCTCATAAGCAATGGTTCAATTTATGGACTGAAATCTCAGAAATTATTAGCTAAAATAAAACTCTCATTTAAGTTGATAATAATAGGTATTTTCAAAGTAATAGAAGGCTAAGAAATATACATGGTTACTTTGCAGAAGACAAAAGAGGAGAATATTACCAAAAACAAACAAAATCTCAGAGACAATTATGCAAAAATAAACATCAAAGAAGACAAAACTGGCAATCAATAAATGGGCCAGTGAAGCTAGCCAGTTCTTAGAAGTATGACAAATGGGCAACAAGTATTTTTTAAAGTATAAAGCATCCTTAGCCAGCAAGTAAATGCAAATCAAGACTCCTTTGAGATTTCTTTTCAATACAGTGAAAACCTGAAACTGTGTACCAATACAATGTCACAAACAGAAAATTTAATAAATGATTGTATGTAACACATCAAAACCAAAACCGAAATCAAAACCCAGGCATACTACTAACATATAAAATGTTCTTGATGGTAGGTGCATAGCATGTGTATAAAACAAGAATAGATTTCATATTGAGAGTTGAGTACTGCCTTAGCGCTTCTCTTGCTATGAAGAGACACCATTACCATGGCAACTCTTATAAAGGACAACTAATTTGCTTGGCTTGTATACATTTTCAGATATTCAGTCCATTATCATCATGATGAGACATGGTAGCATGCAGGCAGACGTGGTGCTGGAGGAGTAACTGAGAAGCCTATATCTTGTAGTCAACAGGAAATAGTCTGTCTCATTGGGACAAGCTTGAGCATAGGAGACCTCAAAGTCTATGACATATAGTGACGTACTTCCTCCAACGAGCTCACACATAGTCTAACAAAGCCACACCTCTTAATAGTGTCAGTCCCTTTGGCCCCATTTTCTTTCAAACCATCACAAGTACCATACCAAATATATCTCAATGAATGAATTCAAATATTTAAAAATCAGAAAAAGTTAAATTGGAAATATTTTTGTTTCTAAGTACTTTAGATAATAATGAAATTAACTGTGGTGTATCCCAGAAGTCATAGGAATACAAAAAGAAGTTCTAAAGACAACCCAAGTTTCTAGAAATTTCATACAGAAATTGCTCAGGCAGTGTTTCATATAAACGAGTTGTTGATGAAAGCAACAGCATAAAATTATAGAGAATAACTTTCTTCATGTTTACACATTAATTAACATATTACAATTAGGTTGGATGGCCAGTATTGGGAAGCTGAATAGTTCAGAGACCTGGAGTAGAAACAAACAAGAGTATAAATAAGTAAATAAATAAATAAATAAATAAATAAATAAATAAATAAATAAATAAATAAATAAGTAAATAAGTAAATAAGTAAATAAGTAAATAAGTAAGTAACCAAACAAAATAAACAAATAAATAAATAAAAGTCAAAGAAATGATTCCTAATGATATTCTGCTACTCTCATAGACCAGTGTCTATTGCAAGTTGTCATCAGAGAGTCCTCCTCTAGCAGCTGATGGGAACAGATGCAGAGACCCACAGCCAAATATTACGTGGAACTCATGGAACCCTGCAGAAGAGGGGATGGAAGGATTTTAGAAGCCAAAGGGTTTGAGGACACCAGAAGTACATGGCCCACAGAATCAACTAAGTAGGGGCATTGATTTATAGGGGGTCACAGAGACTGAAGCAGCAATCATGAAGACTGCATGGGTCAGCGCAAGGCACTCTGCATACATGCTGTGGTTGTTTACCTTGGAATTTTTGTTGGACTCCTAACAGTGGGGTATCTTTGAGTCTTTTGTCTCCTCTTGGGACTCTTTCTCCTACTGGGTTACTTCATCCAGCCTTGGAGGTGTTGTGCCTAGTCTTACTACATCGTGTTATACTGTGTTTGGTTGATATCACTGGGAAGCCTGCTCTTTTCTGAAGGGAATGGAGGGGCAATGGATCTGGGGGAAAGTCGAGATGGAGGTACTGGGAAGAGGGGAGCAAGCAGGAAGCTGCTTTTGGGATATGAGAGAAGAATTTTTTAAAAATTAGCTTATATACTTTGAGGCAGTTTGCATTCTGAATTCAGCAAAAATGTGAAAAATATCAAAGATATATTCTATTTTTCAGTCCTTTTGGATTTATTTATGTATCACTATTAACTCAAAGTGATATTTGTCTGTCTTCTTAATTGATTTTAACAGTCCAGCTGAATTGTTTGACTGGTTATCCACAAAATCATCAATGTACAAATATTTGAATACAGTGTGTTCTTTGGTGCAGAAAATTAGAGTCAACAAAGACATTTATTTATCTCTCAATAAGTAGTCCATTCACTTGCAAATTTGCCATATCAATAACTACTTCACATTAAGTAATAAAAGTTAGATATTGTAACTCACATTATCTATTTTATTTTACCATCCTTGTTAAGACAGCAGCTTTGTACACATTTTACACATTTAACACGTGCCATGAAGTAAGTGCAATAAAGTCATCCAGATAATCACCAGCCTTGTCACACATGTCAGTTCTACAATTATCTTTAATTAACTGGAACCTTGATGCAATTACCAGAAGTAATCAGCAGTAATCATTGTGAACTATTTTCCTTTGACTCTCTCCAGCACAGGCTATTGGAATATTATTTGAGATACACACACACACACACACACACACACACACACACACACACACACACACATAGTAGCTAGAGTTTTTCTCTCCAGGTCCTGCCAAACCCCGGCAGTCCCATAGCCCACTTATAAAATAAACATGCATATGCTTATATTATTTAAACTGCTCGGCCTTTAGCTCAGGCCTACCATTGTCTAGCTCTTACACTTATACTCAGCCCATTTCTGTTAATCTATATGTCGCCACGTGTTCTATGGCTTTACTTGTGTGCCATTACATGCTGCTCCCTGGATGGTGGATTAGAGTTTCCTGACTCAGCCACATGTTCTGTGGTTTTATCTGCTGCCTTTACATGATGCTCCCTGCATGGCAGGCTGGCATCTCCTCCAGACTTTCACCTCCCATTCTCTCCTCTCTATTTGTCCTGCCTATCCCATACTTCCTGCCTGGCTACTGGCCAATCTCTGTTTTATTTATTCACAACATACAGGATATCCCACAGCACTTCCCCTTTTCTATTTTTTTAAAGGAAAATTTTAACTTTAACATAGTAAAATTACATATAACAAAATAGTTATCTAGCAAGAATTACAGTTACAATATCTATTCTATTTGTATTTCGCAAAATTAGATAACCTATCTAAGGTTTCATATCTAACTTATCTCTTATCATAACTAAGGAAGTTATAACTATCTAGTCTTCAATTACATCAAATACCTCAGAAGGATATAATATTACCTGAGAAATGAGAGAAGAACACAAGCAACTTTCAAGTGTCTTGCAAAAGTAGACAGAGACACCTGACAGCCTGGACAATCATCCAAAGTTCTTTTGTAAAGTTGGGGCATCTGTCTTCACCCCAGAGGCCTAGAGTCTCTCAGTCACTTTTTTTCTGTGTCTTGTAGAATGTCTGGCAGTTTCCTCTGTGAAGCAGGAATCTGAAGGACCATTTTGCCAAGCAAAGTTCAGTGGTCACCTTGCTATGGGTCCTGCATGTCCAATTCGATCAAGTAGTCCAGGTAAGAACAGTTTCTTGCCCAAATGGCTATTTTTGCCAAGAAGAAGATAAACTCCATGTATAGTGTTTTCAATGCCCATCCTACTCTCTGAAGTAAATCGGTGCTGCCAGAAACAGACATGTCTCATTGTCCAGAAAGTCTAAAATTTTAGAACATTTTAAATGCCATATTCTGTAGGTCTTTGAAATGTTTGAAGATTACCTACCTAATTGAATTATATCTATATCTATATATATCTAAAAAACATGACTATAAGTTTGACTATCATAGAATACTAATTATTAATCTGCATTTTTAATTATCCATTAAAATCTAAATGAGTTACATAAACATAATACCTCAAATGAGAATAGAAATATATATACAACATAACAAAATAAAGTTTAAACTTGTATCAATAAACTAAAATCCATAGCAATATAAACCATTTTAAACAAGTTACACTTTAAAAGTGGATTCAATAATCTACCCTTTCATCCTATCATATCTATATCATATCCCCTTTTCTTCTTTAGAAAGAGATCACATTTATAATCAACTTGATTTAAATAAAAATATTGGTTTTTCTCTGTCCCATACCAGAGGGCTACTCTAATATGGGACAAAAGAATCTCTCAACCTTTTTTTTTTAAGCAATATGTTTGGGATTAGAGAAGTGGCATCTCCAAATCCAGCTTGGTATATTTGGTAATTTGGGCATAGCTTTTTTTACTACTTCCTGTTGGAGAGGGTGCTGTGTCTTATGGGGACACAAAGAAATTTTAGAGTTATGGAATAATCCGTGAGGGTCTATTGTCTGAGCCAGTTGCCTTAAAACTGTTCTGGATGTTGGATCATCTGGGCCATGGTGTCATTGGAGACATTTCAGGGGGTCTTGGTTGGTCAAACCTGATGTATCTTAATCTGAAACATATCCATAGCCTCTTGCTTTCTATAGAAACAAAAGCAGAGCCTCCTTTCCAAAGCAACATATCCTTACATCCAAATTTTGAGGTCAAGGTACCTTTAAAATATACATATCGGCTTAACTCAACAGCTTTTACATTCAAATGTTTCTCTGCAGTTAAAAATCCCAAAGACAACACAATCCAGATTCTCAGTGTAATATCCATCTTTATGTGGCTTATTTTTTATATTTTTTATAGTACCTTTACTGTCTCTTAAAAGACTTTGTTTTTAAAAACTATCTATTTTTTTATATAATTGTATATATTCCTTTTTCTCTCTCTTCCAAGCCTATGTACATATTTACACACATTGTAAAACATTAAAGTCTTGTTTCATCTGAATCTGTCTTCTTGGGAATCTATTGTTTTAAACTGCAGCATTACTAGGGCTAAAATAGCAGCTTTGGCTGGTGGCTCCACCCACCTCAGCTTCCCAACATGATGGTGGTACATTTACCACCAGCTCTGGGAGCCATCAACTCTTAGAAACAGTGGTTCTATGCTTCTATTAAAGCAGCAGGTAGCCCAGAAACCTCTTTTTTTGTAGTAGTAGTAGTAGCAAAGACTAAATTCACCACACAGCAGTATAATGTGCTGCTTGTGGACATCTCTTTCCCACCATACTGCTGGTCAAAGTCACACACCAGGAACCTGCCATAGTAGCTCAAACCTGCAGGCTGCCTCTAACTTGAGAGAGACAACTGAGAAGCTGTTTTTAGCTCCATTTTAGAATCTTTTTTCTTAAGTTTTAGGTGAAAACTGTTGCCAACCCATTGGGTGCCATTTGTAGCTAGAGTTTTTCTCTCCAGGTCCTGCCAAGCCCTAGCAGTCCAGTGGCCCACTTATAAAATAAACAAACAGACACTTATATTATTTAAACTGCTTGGCCATTAGCTCAGGTCTACCATTGTCTAGCTCTTACACTTATACTCAGCCCATTTCTGTTCAACTATATGTAGCCACATGTTCTGTGGCTTTACCTGCTTTCTTTACATGCCTGCACGGCAGGCTGGTGTCTCCTCCAGACTTACACCTCCCAGCCTCTCCTCTCTGTTTGTCTCACCTATCCCATACTTCCTGCCTGGCTACTGGACAATCAATGTTTTATTTATTCACAACATACAGGACACCCCACAGCATATATGTATACCAAAAAAATGTTCTTTTAAAATTAATTTTCAAATAATTTATCAAGATTGCTCTCACTAAAATTTAGCTAGCATTTGGCTCTGGCTGTGTAAAATGCAAAGAAGATTCAGAAAGATATTGACAAAACATCCTGGTTTTATTTAAATTAAGATAACTACCATTATAAATAAATAAAATGTTAAAGCATTTAGTTTGAGTTTTATTTGTGATGCAGTGTCTTAAGTAGCCCAGTCCAGTCTGAAACTCATTATGTGGGTGAATTTCCCTTTGAATTCCTGATTATTTTGCTTCCATTTCCTAAGTTCTGGTCCTATAGACATGTATGCCATACCTGGTTAAAGCTTAAAAATTTAATGCATAAATAAGCTTAAGTATACTAAAGACCTTAATTAATGTGTTTTAGATAAATATATTTACTTGGCACACAGAAGAGAGAGTGACATTACTAAAATAAAGCAGAGACAATGAAATTAAGCACATGCAAGTTACAATAGAACATCCTCATAGTTAGAACAGAAAGTATATTCTCAAACAAAAAGTAAAAATAGCTTAAAATAGATTTTGGGGGACATTATTAATCAATGCTAGTCTCCACTAATTTAAAAGAAATAAGAAAATACCAAAAAAATCTTTATAGGAAAGTGAAAAGTTTTAAATGCACCCATATTACATGTATTTAAGTATTAACTATGTCAGTCAGATTTTGGAGAGAAAAGTCGTGACTAGCTCTATTTAAATTAACCAAGTTAGTGAGAAAAAGTGAGGGAAGAAAGTGAAAGAGAGAGAGAGAGAGAGAGAGAGAGAGAGAGAGAGAGAGAGAGAATTAGAGAGGGGGGAAATTGAAGAGAAAAAGGAAGGAATAGACCAGGTGTGATGACACATACTTTTAATCCCAGCACTTGAGCAGAATACATAGGAGGATCTCTGTGAGTTTAAGGAGAGTCTAGTCTACATGGGATTTCCAAGACAGCCAGGACTACATGTTTACATGATCTACTAGAGAGACCCTGTAAAATGTTCCATAAATTCGGTGGCTTAATACAATATATGTTCTCTTATACTGTGACCTTATATTAATATTCCACAAAATGTTTCCTTACTTTTGAAGAAAATCTAGTTTTAGAATTTAGTTAAAATGCCTAATGTTCTAAGACATTGTCACATAATGCTGGCTATATAAGCTAAGCATGAGGTGCTAGTCATAAAATGATATTTTAAAACACTTTTTTTCATATACATACGATTTTACTATTTTTAATGGCAAAGTCAAATTTGCATATTAACAGTGTTGGTGTTTATTTTTGCATGAAGAAAATCTTTACTGAGTATTTTTGATGCTGTGGGATATAGATCAATATTTTTTTTAAAGATTTATTTATTTATTATGTATACAGCATGTATGACTGCAGGCCAGAAGAGGGCACCAGATCTCATTACAGATGGTTGTGAGCCACCATGTGGTTTCTGGGAATTGAACTCAGGACCTCTGGAAGAGCAGTCAGTGCTCTTAACCTCTGAGCCATCTCTCCAGCCCTAGATCAATATTTTTTAAAACTGATTAGTATAGTGATTTTATAATTATCAATACTGGGAACACTACTTTCACAGTAACACATTGTACAAAATTGAAGAAGTAGGTTCAGGGACAATTCAGAAATCCTATTCCTAAGTTTAAGAACAAATTTATTTCATATATTCTTATTAAGCATTTATTTTATTAAACAAATCAAAATTTATTTCATATGTCTTTATTAAAGTCAGCATCTCAAATAGCAATTTTCAAAGTCAAATACTTTATTATAGTATAATGAAATGATATACAAGTTTGATATACACACATGTGATACTTCACAAAGCCAGCAACTAAGACAGCAGTAGTACAGCTGCCAATACCCTAGAATGGCTACTAAGTTTTGCAGGGGCAGATGATCACTAGGAAACAGAAGCCTAACTAATTCCCAGTACTTCTCAGAAAACCTGAGACTCAGAGATGTTGCTTACCAGATACCTGCAATCCCTTTGTTTTCTCCCTAAATGGCCATTCTCCACAGGATAAAAGACATTTGCTACCCATAAACTTACCTGATTGTGACAGGTACAGACCCTCTACCAGCTGACACAGCCCGAGGACCCTGTTCTACCTAAGAGAGGACCAATCTCCCAAGAGGAAGGAATATGCCTATAAGCCTTCAGGAACCCTATAAAATCTGCTTGCTTCTCTCTAGTTGGGCTGTTACTCTCTACTCTTCTGATGAATCCCAACAGTTTGTCCCCCAGTAAATTGTTTTTTCTGCCTGCAGTGATCCTCTTTTGTGATTTTGCTGTGCTCCCTTACAACACTGAGGAATGATGGTAGGAAAATATCAAGTTTTTCTTCCTGTAAGTATGCCATTAAATTTCCACAGGAGTACAAAACTTGGTACTTATATGGACACTGCAGTCTGTATCATACGTTGATTCCCAATCTGTGTCTAGGTGTTTCAGTAGCATATGTTGTTGTAATGGCATGCACACTGCAAAGTATGTGTGTTGCACTTTCAGAACCAAGGCTTCAATGAAATGAAGTAATAATGTTATACAACATGGGCAAGCACTGCCAGAAATGTCCTAAATTTATTACAGATTTGTCAGTTATATTTTGCATGTTCATACACATTTTACTGTTAGATTTTTTTAAAAAACAATATCCACATTTAGTCAGGTGATGTGACTCACAGTTTGAGAGACCATAGTCTATTCAATGATGTTCTTAAAATAAAATTTCTTAGAAAATTATCTTTCAGCACAATTGTTTTTCATATAGTTCTGATCTCAGTTTGGTAAATATATTACATTATTTGGTCAGATTAATTATCATAACCCTTAGTACTGAATTGTGACCTCAAGACTATCCAAAATTCTTTAGTCATTAAACAATTGCCTCCCATCTTATAACTGAACTGTGACTGAATTCTCAAGTCAGATAAGTGACTGCCTGATTTAGTCTCTATGGGCTTCCATGCTGGGAAAACCTGGCTCACTTAGTGTCCTTCCATTAAATTCACCAATGAAGTGGAAGTTGCAAATATGAAAAACAATAGTGACTGAGCAGCTACCTCTAGCACTATTCCCAGAGAGTCAATTAGGCACTTTGGAAGCTGAATGACTTCTTTCGAGCTATTGAAGCAGTAACTTACTTAATGGTACCCTAGTGACAGAGAAGAGTTCACACAGTTTCCAAAAATGCACAACTTTGTCCTAGGGAGTAGTTTACTCATTGTAAAAGTCTAACTCAATCAATCTGAGCCAAAGACTCCATTTATAAAAGGTTAAGTGACTTTGATGCTCTGTTAGATAATGAAATAGACATATCTATTCCTTATGGATGAATACTGAAATCAAAGGCAACAAAACTAGAAAAATAATCATAATGTTAGTGTAGGAAGTGGGTCATAAACATATTTAACTCGTATGCCTTTATGAAATTTATATTGTAACATGAATTTCATGAGAACAGATTAAAACAATACAGTGTCATTGGGTTTAACAAATGGAAAGAAATAACCTTCACTAGAACTTAGAGAAGCAGTTTAGAATGCCCTTTCCACTACATTAAATGAATTACTAAAAATATATTAGGAAATATTTTAGAGTAAATAATACCATAAGTATAGCAAACACAATTACCTCATTTCATGTGCTCTTCCTCTGAGTATCTTTTATTTAATGGAAAATGAAAATAATGTGTATAAAAATATTCATAATACAGATAGGCACTGTACATATGCTGCATCTCTTACTCTTAATGTTCTGAATTCCACCATAGCTAAATATTCATTTAGGTAATCTCAATGGTTATTTTAAAGGATTTGGTATATTCTTATAAATTATTTCAGGGATAGATAGAGATTTAAACCATTGCTTATTAGGAGATTTGTTTTCATCTTGCTATGAGCTTATAAATTCCATTAATTTTGTACGGACTTAGTTGTAATAAAAATAAGAGGACGTATTTCTGAAAATTCATTTATAATGTATCTATATAGTGAGCACATTTTTAATTTATCTAAAATCCCAAGTAAATATTCTTTTTTTAGTCAAGCATATTTTTTTTTGTCATTTGTGTGAAAAGATTTTTTTGTTCATATTGTTTTGACTAACTTTTATCATTTTGCTATGGTAAATTTCTATTATAAAATTATAGGAAATAGGAATGTGTCAATGTTAAATAATGAAACTGTACAGCATTTTAATAAAGTGAAATTATCATTTTAATTCTACAATAATAGATAATTTTGGTAATAATAATGCTAAGAGTAATTTAGAATTCTCATACAGGTAGCTTTCCAAATAAAGAATAAATGTATGAACACTGCACTAATTTTCTATTATTGCTTACCAAGAGCCAAGCATTTAATGACTTAAAAAAAATCTTGTATTACTATAGTTTTCAAAACTATCATTGATCTCAGTACTTTAGAAATCCAGTGTTACAATTCTTTTATTCCTCTCTGAAGATCCTTGGGAAGAAAGCTTCCCTTCCTTGTTCAGTTTTCTCTAGTATAGATTTCTGGAACAAAGAACTGTATCAGTTTCCAAAATTTGTTCTGCAGGTGGTGGAAGTTAGCGATCCCCTTCTAAACCCAAGCTGGAGTTTTGAGTAGCTTGATCTTGTGCAAGTCTTGTGTATGCATCACAGCTGCTGAGAATCATGTGTGCAATGGTCCTGTCATGTCTAACAGATACTATCTTACTGAAGATTTCCACCACCTCTCGCTCATATGGTCTTTCAGCTCCTCTGTCCTTGATAATCCTTGTGCCTGGTAAAAGGAAATCTTGGTTGATAATTCAGATGAGAGATTGTCTTGAGTGGATCACTTGTGGTGGGATTACCCACCCTAAATCTGGTGGTAGCCCACATAAAATTCAGTATATCAGTACTGTTCCTTTAGAGAACCTGACTAATACAGGGTGTGATATATTTGTCCCATGTAGTTCTGAACACCTCATAGCTTTCATTCCTTGTGTGGTGATTAGTTATGGGCCTCTGTATTATTCATCATCTACTGCTAAAAGAAGCTTCTCTGATGTTAGGGAATACATTCCTTTGAGACTGACCATCTTATTGCACATTCTCAAGCAGCTAGATGAGTAAAATGATCTCTTTTTATAATGTCTTTCTCCTACTTCCTTTTTAAATTAAAAAAAGTGTTTTATTTCAAGTGTTTATGTGTTTTATGTGCATGTAGGTCCATGTACCATTTGTATGCTGGGTGTCCATAAAGATCAGAAGAGGGTATCAGATGCCCTGAAATGGAATTAAAGATGGTACTGAACCACCCTATGGATACTAGGATCTAAATCTGAGTCCTCTGCAACAGCAGGAAGTGGTTTTACAGCTGAATCATCTTTCCATTAATTTTTCTAAAGTTGTTTATAATAGAGAATTTTGATGATCTTCATCTGTGTTACTGTAACACTAGTTACCTAGCAATACCAAATCAAGAGTATAATTAACAGCTAAACCTAACTATAATGGGAAATAACACTATCAAAACACAGAATTTGCACCTCTTTTTAATAGTTCAATAAGACTTGGGTGCCCATGAAAAGAATAGAAGCCAGGCACCTGTATGATCCTATTGAATCTAGACCATCTAGTGCGATTTCTTTACATAAATTGTTGGTGAGTTCTTTCTGAGGATTTTGGGCAGATTTTGGTTTGTTTAATTGCCTTTTTATTTATTTAAACTGAGCTTGTTAATTAAGGATCCTAATTTAACAGATACCTCTTTGATCAGCTTTCAAAGTATTTGTTTTATAGTACCTGTATGTGCTGACCCCTTTGAGTCAGCTCAGAATACACCCAGACAGCGAATACTCTTCGTGAAGACTTATTAACCCAGAGGGGCAGCGGTGTGTGTGTGTGTGTGTGTGTGTGTGTGTGTGTGTGTGTGTGTGTGTGAGAGAGAGAGAGAGAGAGAGAGAGAGAGAGAGAGAGAGAGAGAGAGAGAGAGAGAGAGAAAGAGAAAGAGAAGCTGCCTCTGGACTGGACAAAGGCAGACCGCATGCAGCATGTGGGTTTTTTTTTTTTTAGGAGAAAAAAGGAAGTGTATGGTTGTAAATCCTGATTGGACAAGATAGCCAATGTAGCCAAATAATGAATTTGATTGCTGGATCTTGATATTTTGATAGCTGGACCTTGGTTGTTAGTCTCAGGAATGAGTCAGTGGCCAAAGAAGGAAATAAATGTGGGCAGCAAGTTTTAGGAATGTAATCTAATGGTTTATCAAGGGAGAGGGAAGGGGGAAGGGCAAAACCTGTCTTCAATGCTTGGGTCTGCAAAAGAACCTTTCAGTATCCAGTTTGTCTGTTTGGTTTGACACAATTTCGTCAAGAAATTTTGTTTGTTTGTTTGCTTGCTTGCTTGTTTTGTTGTTGTTGTTTTGGTTTTAGTTTTTGCTTGCTTGCTTTTAGATCTATAAAGGCATTTGTAATTTGTATTTTGTTCATTTTTCGAACTCTGAAGGCATTTTGTTTGTCTTGGTTTTCTGTGTCTGTGAATATTTTGATTTATTTTCCTTTGGTCTTTGTCTCCTGACACTTCTCTTCAAATGCTTAATTCTGTTTTGTGTTACATGAATTCTAATAAGTCTTTTCATAAAATCCCTGGAGCCAGTTATTGAGGTAAATGCTGAAAGATCAGAAAGACACATGAACAAGCCACAGACTCATTTTACCTCTAGGACTGACTCCTTGGCCTAAAAAAGCCTCAGCCAATAGGCCTCTAGCCAAATGAGCTTCCTCAGCAGAAAAGGCTTCAGCAGAAAAAGCCTCTACCTGAAAGAGGCTCTTCTTCTGAAAAGCCTTTAGTTCCTGTCTCCTCATGCCTTATATACCTTTCTCTGCCCAACCATCACTTCCTGGGATTAAAGGCATGTGTGCTTCCTAGTACGGGATTAAAGGTGTATGCCACCACTGCCTGGCTTCTGTGTTTAATCTAGTGGCTTGTTTTTGTCCTCTGATCTTCAGGCAAATTTTATTAGGGTACACAATATACTAGCACAGTTCTGTTTTGTTTGTCTGCTGCTTCTTGTGTGACCTTGCCAAGCATTTATCTTAGGAATTTTATGAGTTCCTGATGACAAAACCATTGAAGATAAAAGACACTGGATTCCTCAGTCTCGAAAGCATAGACATGTCAGGATGAACACTGCACAATGTGCAATGTCTTCATATGAAAACCCAACTAACACACCCCTGTAAATTCAGAAGGAACTTTATTGGCTCTCATAGAGAAACACATATTAGGGCTTTGTGATTGCCTCAGTGTCTTGAGTACCCTCCTGTTTGTGTAAGCCTGTAGGGTGACCCCAAGATCCAGTGGGAAAAATAGTTGATAAAAATTGAGAAAGTCTTTTCCCCAAACAGTATACAAAACCAACCCAAAACATGCATCTCCTACTTAGCATAGACAGGCAAATTTTCAGGGAAAAAAAGGAAAACAAAGTTTCTAAGAAGGTAGAAATATTTGGAAATAAATATGTCATCTAGAACTGCAGCCAGGTTTATGTGTGATAATATTGACTAACTTACAAGTATTTGTAAAACTTAGGAGATGTAATTAAAGATAACATGAACATTTACTACTTTCAAATGGGTTTATCTTAAGCTGTTAACAAAGTCCTATGCAATAACACTTTTTAAAAAATTACAACTTTCTTAAATTAAAATGTAAATGAACTAATAAAATTGGTAATTCATAATAATAAAGAGCTCTAAAAACTACATGTGCATTAAGCTAAATGAGATACTTAAATAAATTATTTTTAAATGATTTTAGAATTTATATCAAAATTAAAGATAAATTCTAAAAGAACTCCCTACTCTGTTCTCTTCCTCTACCCTTGCTTCTTTATGTTCTTCCTGTCTTATAATTTTCCTTTAACTCTCATGTCTATCGTAAATGTCTTTATTATACATACTAGGTCAAAATGACTTTTCTGTCAGAGTTGAGGTCCCTAAATCTTAGGGAAATTTCAGGTTGTTAAAGGTAACCAAATGAAGCTGTGTGTGTGTGTCCTTTGTTTCCAACATTCCAGGAATTTATGCTGAGATCTCTCTTCAAGTAACAGTGGTGAGATTCTTTGTTTTGCCATTTCCCTGAACAATCCTGCTAAATATGGGGGTCTGTGTTCCCTTGCTTCTGTTTTTCTGACCAGAGACCCACTAAATGTTTGAGTGCTATTGACACCAAAGTATAGACATTTCCTATTTACATCCTTATTCTGCTCCTGGGTCATATATCACAAGAACATGGATTTTCTGGGAAATATACTCATGAAACCTGATCCCTCAAATATTCTAAGCCAGTTTCTTACCACCTATAAAGCAGCAAGAAATAAAATTGAAAACTACTCCCCCATTAGCTACTTAGAGGGGTGGGTGAATTACTTTAAGTCTATGTAGCAGATTTCAACTTTTGATCTTTTGATTGTTAAGCCTTTCTCACATCTTGAAGAGATATAAACTTTCTATATATTTTTTTCTATCATTGTTTCACCTAAATTTCATGTAATTGTGTTACATGTAATAATTGTTTTCATATTGCTTTGGTTGCTTTCATATGCTGTGTCCAGAAAAAAGCAAAACAAAACATTTTTTAAACAAACTGGAAACAGTTCCATTCTTTTCCAAAAAGAAAAAAACGTTTTTGCTATATGTTAAAAATATTATGTTTTGCTATGACTGATCGAAATGCACATGCATAATCACTAATTTAAATACTGTGATCATATATTAAAGGACCTGTTAAATACATACTACCTTCTAAATTTGGGTACCTTAACTACTAAACTACTAAAATGACATATTTGAGTCTATTAAATGTTTCATACAAATCTTAACATTGCAATAGTTTCAACAAAAAACATTTGTTAGAGTTACAAGATTTTACTCAGGTATAAAATTAATGTTATATACATTGGTTTTGATAAGGATTTCCTTCCATAGAGATTTTAAATTAATGTTTGTATAAATTTTTATGTTTATACAATGGATAATGTAAAATTTATATAATTTCTAACATATTCTTAATACAAACCAGAATATATGTTTTTTTTTTGTTTGTTTGTTTTTTGTTTTTCGAGACAGGGTTTCTCTGTGTAGCTTTGCACCTTTCCTGGATCTCACTCTGTAGACCAGGCTGGCCTCGAACTCACAAAGATCCGCCTGGCTCTGCCTCCCGAGTGCTGGGATTAAAGGCGTGTGCCACCACTGCCTGGCGAATATATGTTTTTTTTTAATTAAGCCTAGGCTACAAATAAGTTAATAGATATATGTTTGAATGAAAATAAGGCCGTGACTGCTCCTAGGTATTGTTGAGAACATTTTTATTGTAGATATGAGGGAGAGAGCTGCCAGAGACACCTGAAAGAGTTCCAACCAGACAAGGACAACACAACAGACCAGTCAAGAAAGGAAAGAGAGAGGGGAGTGAGAGAAGAAGAGAAGACAGAGGGGAAATGAGAGAGGGTAATTGGACAAAGACAGGAGCCAAGGACCATGACAGAAAGTGACCAAAATGGCTGAGCTGTGTAGGAATCAGAGAAGCTAGGGGGAAGGAAGCAAAGCACAGGGGCTGGAGACCTTCAGGGTAGGGATGAGGTGAGAAACACTGAGAGGAGCCAGGCCATTGCAACAGGTACTTGGATGCCAGGAGAGCCTGATGACCAGAGTCCACTTTGATATGTTAATAGGTACCTCAGCTAACCAATTGTCCTAAGTTTCTTTGGGACCTAACTAAGGATCTCTATGTTCTTTCCTTTTCACAATGGAGATTATAAGAAATTTTAACTAGTAGTAATGTTCAAAACCTTTCTTTAGAAAAATATATTTTATGTATTATTATTTATATCTACTCTGTCTACATGCGATTGTTTTTTTTTAGTTTTTATTCACAAATAGTATTTATTAGTCAATGTCTCCTATTTTTCATTATCTTTAAAAGAAAATGTTTTCAATCAGAAAAAACAATATTTTATTGTTTTAATATTTCAAGTAATCTTATTTCAGCATCAATGAGACAGCTCTGTTAGAAATGTCTGTGTTGTACAAGGCTGTGACGTCATCTGGTTCACCATATGAATATGGACAAAAGACCCCACAAAGTTGTCTTCTATTCTTCACACTTCTGTCATGGCCTAAAAACCCATAGTCACATAAAACACACACACACACACACACACACACACACACACACACACACACACACCAGATTTTTAAAGTAAGTGTCACTGTTATTACATTATCTGGCCATCTCTGTCCTAACCCATAAAACTGGCCAATCGCTAGGCAGAAAAACAAAACCTGATTAGTCGATTCCATCTCCAAAACATCCTGTATAAACTGTGTGGTGGTAATCAAATTGTACTGAATTATTATTTTGATTGTATGTTAATAAATAAAGTTGTCCGGGGGTCAGAGCTATTAGAGCCATAGCAAGAGTGTGGCGGTGGTGGCACACGCCTTTAATCCCATAGATATCTGTGTGTTCAGGGTCAGAGCTATAAGAGCCATAGCAAGAGTGTGGTGGTGGTGGCACACGCCTTTAATCCCATAAGATCTCTGTGTGTTCAGGGATATAGCCAGCATTGGAGACATATGCCTTTAAGACCTAGGGGGCTGTACATTCAGACAGTGACGAGGCAGTCATGTGTTTGGGTTTACAACCAATGAGAAGGCAGAACAACATACTATAAAAAAACGAACCGACAGGAAGTAGGTCTTTTTTCGCGAAGCTGGGACAGCAGGAGGAAGGGTGAGATTTTAGCTCTGAGCTCTGACCTCTCGGCTTTCTCTTTTACATTGTTTCTGTGTTTCTTATTTAATAAGACGGTTGGTTACATCAATATCTGGCGCCCAACGTGGGGCGAATCCATTAAAAACTGCTTGGCTTGGCGGCAGGTCCGCTTTCCCGCAAGGGTGGCATGCGGCGGCCGGCGGCGATCAGCTTCTTAGTCCGAGCAGCGGCTTCTTAGCCTGGGTCTAGTTCTGCTTGACCTCAGGCTGGACTATCGGTGAGCTGCTTGCTTAAATCCTGCTTGCTTAAAGCCGGTGCTACAAACAACTCAGAGTTGCCCTGCCGAACAGGGCCCTGCCTGTAAAGCCAACACACGTGGTTGGAGCTTAAGGAAGCCAGACCCAAGACTTGACTCGGCACAAGAGGGAACACGTGGCTGCATTTAAACTTTAGCCAGCTACGCTTTCTTGCTCTCTCTCTCTCTCTCTCTCTCTCTCTCTCTCTCTCTCTCTTTCTCTTTGGATTTACACCTGGGACACTAGGTGGCTGCTTTGAAAATCCCCTCGGATTTCGACTGTTCTACGCAGATTTGGTAAGTCATAACATATCAGATATTTTAAAGGAAACTATCTAAAAGAGAATTTTTTCCACATTAAAAAACAAATGGGTTTTATGTGTACATTGGAAGAAAATTGGTTTTGTTCAAAATTTTAGGCAGTCTGGCAATGGAACAACAATATAATATTAGTATTGGTGGAATTATGCACATTATCACTATAATAATCCACATTTTAATAGTTAAGAAGATAGTCAATTTAAGTGCCAGGATAACAGCTTTAGGAGAACTTGTTAAACCTGTAAAAATTCAGACAGAAGAAATTAACAGTAAAGTTGGTTCAAGTCGGGATCATAAGGATGCAGAAAGAAAGTCTGTTTTCACACAGTCACCCTTAATTTATCCTGTAACCGTACAGCAGATGCCTGATCAAATGGCTACACAAAATAATTGGGCTCCAATTGAAATGTTGGATTTAAAAAGGTTTAAGGAGGCAATAGTATCTTATGGCATGCATTCCCCATATGTAAAGCAAATGTTAAACTCTTGGTCAACATATAATAGGATAGTACCACAGGACTGGCGGGACCTTGCACAAGGTGTTCTGGAACCCAGCCAGAGACTTCAATTTCTGACTTGGTTTAAGGAGGAGGCTAAAAACATAGAAAAACAATGGAGGGATAAAGGAATACAAGTTTGCCAGGATCAGCTTATGGGCGAAGGCCAATATGCTTCAGCACAAACACAATGTTTATATGATGTCCAAACCCTAATTTTATGTCGAACGGCAGCCTTGAATGCATGGGACAAAGTTGAGGAACCAGGAAAAAAATCTGAGTCATTTACAAAGGTGAAGCAAGGCCCAAAAGAGTCTTTTACAGATTTTTTACAAAGACTGGCTTCAGCAGTAAAGAGAATGGTCTCGGATTCAGAAGATGGTAAGGCAATAATTGAATCTTTGGACTTTGAGAATGCGAATGCAGCATGCAAAAGAATAATCAGGCCATTAAGGGCAAGATCTGCACCTATGGAAGATTGGATTAGAGAAACAATTAATGTTGAAGCTGATGAGCATGATGATACATGGGTAGGAGAAGTAATTTCAAAAGGTTTGAGGAGTGTTAGATGTAGATGTAACCAATCGTATTATTAAAATAAGAATCACAGAGCCAAGGTAAAAGAGAAAAGCCGAGAGGTCAGAGCTCAGAGATAAAATCTTACCTCCTCCAGTGCTCCTAGCTTCCCCGAGAGAGAGAGGTACTTCCTGTGTCCCTATTTAAATAATCTTTCTGTTCTGCCTTCTCATTGGTTGTAAACCCAACCACATGACTGCCTCATCACTGCCTGTAAGTACCGCCCTCCAGGTCTTAAAGGCGTATGTCTCCAATACTGGCTGTATTCCTGAACACACAGAAATCTACCTAGCTCTTCTAACCACCACGCTCTTACTATAGCTCTAATAGCTCTGACCCCAGGGCAACTTTATTTATTAACATAAAATTAAAATAACATTTCAGTACAAATAAAATATCACCACATTTCCCCTTTTCTATTTTAATAAAAAGAAAAAAGGCAAAAGGTTATAACTAACAAAAGAAAAACTATATACAAAAGTACAATAACTATATACAATATATACAAGTAACAAATACCTAAACGATGTCTAGTCCATTTGTATTTGACAAATCAGAGAAAATAATTCCCTTATCTATCCTATTTTAGTAAGTCCAAAATGTATCTAATTCACTTTCTATCCTAATTAATCTTCAACTATAACTAACTAATCTTCAACTCCCTCAGAGACCCAAGAAGGAAATAATATTAGCTAACAAAAATAAAAACAGGAAGTGCACAAAAGCAACTTCCAAAAATTTTGTGAGTTGACAGAAACAGCCAGCTGCCTGGACAGTCACCTGAGGTTTCTCCACAGTGTTGGGGCATCATCTTCAGCCTATAGGCTTAGCGTATCTGACAGACTCATTTGTGAAGTAGGTTGTACACAATGTCAACAGTTCAACCTCACACTGGGTGAGAGCAGTCCATGTACCAGAAACACCTGAATTCCACTAGTGTCATGTCATGATTCAGGATTTTAAATTCTGGAAATTGTTGATGGTTTTTGAATTCAGCTGTCCATTCTTCTTGGCTGTGTATATATGGCTTCATCTAAGCATGCCCTTCTCCACATCCCTCTATTAAATGCCAGTCTACTATTGAGAGGCATGAGCTTTCAGTTGCTGTTCCATTGCACAACAGAAGCCATCGGCCCACTGCCTGTTCAGCTGCCTTCTAAGAAAAGGGTACTGTACCTTTTCCAGATTGTGAAGGCGACTTCAGGGATGGTGCCATATTGTCCTGGCCTCAGAAGATGCCTTTTGATAAAGCCATAACCACACTTGTTTTGGCAGGAATCAGTAGTCCTTTGTTTCGTGTTCTGTCTGTCCATTTTGTCCTGTTGATTTGAGGATACTTTGTTGTCCAGTGGCTAACTTTTGCCACAATGAAAGTTAACTCCATATGCAGTTTCTTCAATGCCCATATTTTCTCTGAAGTAGATTAGTACTGCCAGGAGCCGACATGTCTCAAAAAAAGAAAAATTTCTAAGTTATTAAAACATTTTAAATGCCATATTCTGTAGATCTCTGAAGGGTTTGAAGATGACCTGTCTAAAATACATCTGCTCAATTTTTAAAACATATCTAATATGACTACAATTTCTATTGTAATGTATAACTACTAACTTTCATTTCTTTATATCCTAATAGTTGGTAATAATGTAAAGTATTTAAAACTAGTAATTGTCTTTTTCTTTTCTTTTCTTTCTTTCTTTTTTTTTAAAACAAGAACCTTAAATCTAATCTCCTTTGCTTAGCCTTTTTCCTAACCCTTGACAACTTGTAACCTACGCCCCTAAATAATGAAAATTATCCCAGACCCAAAACCCATTAAAAGAACCAAAAAAACCACCTGCCCCACACCACTTCTTTGGCAATGTGGGTGTCATATTCTTAAAATTGCTTCCTGCTGGGTATGGGTGAAGTTATCTTTATCCTGAAAGAAAAATTTAGGTTAATTGTCAAATTCTAGGAAAGGTAACTATATCCTTCATTATTATCCAGTCTGTGTATAAAGCCAAAGTTCAGGGTTTATCTCAAGTTCTTATTCAAGTAGTCTTTGAGACTGGATCATCTCAGCTAGTCATCTCAAAATTGCTCTGAGCACCTTGTAGTTCAAAGCTGATCTGTAGATGATGTTTGTCAGTTCAGTGATATGATTATTGTCCACGTGGAATTGTTGTTGTTGTTGTTGTTGTGGGGCCCCATCTTCTTTCCGGAGACTTCAGTTGATGTTAGGCCTGGCCGTGATTTCCTGCAGAAAACTGATAAGAGACTCGAACACAAAGACATATATATGCAGCTAACTGAAGCCTTTTTTCTAGAATTAGTTAGTACTCTATATGACCATTCATATCTTAACAAAGTTTAAAAGGTATATATATATATTAATCTTGTAAATTTTGATATAAAATTTATACTTTAAGAAAAGTTTAAAGAATCAGAATAGAATCAAAGAGTTGAGATTAGTAATAGAATAGTCCCTTAATTAATTTGGCTTTTGTCCTGTCCCATAGCAGAAAATGGCTCTTTTAATCTGTCATGATACAGGGAGTTTGTATTTTCATTTTAACAACATGCTTGAGTTTAAAGAAGGAGAGAGCCATTCTCCAACTCCAAAGTCAGCTTTAAATTTTAATTGAACTGGGACTATTAGAAAACCAATAGTGTTAAATCTTTAGAGAAAAGCAGAAACAAACATTTAAGAAGACATAAAATTTTTTAGATAATATATACCCATATGCCATATACTCCCATATACTCTGTTTCCTGGGATAGATGATTTGTCCCTTTTCCTAACAGTTGAACGTTTACCTCCTGAAGAGGCCAAGCTGGATGCCAAAATTCTGGTGCAATTATGGTAATGTCCGCACCTGTGTCTACCAGACCAGACAACAAAACACCATTTATTTTTATCGTTAATTTTGGTCTCTGTTCATTAATAGAAGTTTGCCAAAAAATTTTCTTTATGTTTTCTCCTGAATTTTCTATTCTCTCTTTTTCATCATCCTGACCAGCCTGATTTATTCCAATAGTCATTTGGTTATTTAATCGCTCAGAGCAGGGATTTCCTCTACAGCTGCAGGAAAGGTTTGAACTGGTTTTGCTATGGGGGCCTGCATGAGGCCCCTCCGGGAGTTTCCCGAAAACTGAGGCAAAGGATTACCCTGTCTGTCCTTTGTTGATCTACATTCGTTGGTCCAGTGTTTTCCCTTACCACACCTTCTGCATACTCCAGAAGGAAGGGGCATTCTGTTGCCATTGTTCCTTGAAGAAACATTGCTTCTAGGAATGACCTGTTTACAGTCCCTTTTAAAATGTCCTTGCTTTCCACACCCAAAACATCTAACACTCCTCAAACCTTTTGAAATTACTTCTCCTACCCACGTATCATGCTCATCAACCTCAACATTAATTGTTTCTCTAATCCAATCTTCCAAAGGTGCAGATCTTGCCCTTAATGGCCTGATTATTCTTTTGCATGCTGCATTCGCATTCTCAAATGCCAAAGCTTCAATTATTGCCTTACTAGCTTCTGATCCTGAGACCATTCTGTTTACTGCTGAAGCCAGTCTTTCTAAAAAATCTGTGAAAGATTCTTTTGGGCCTTGCATAACCTTTGTGAATGACTCATGTTTTTTTCCTGGTTCATCAACTCTGTCCCATGCATTCAAGGCTGCCATTCGACATAAAATTACGGTTTGAACATCATATAAACATTGTGTTTGTATTGAAGCATATTGGCCTTCTCCAATAAGCTGATCCTGACAAACTTGTATTCCTTTATCCCTCCATTGTGTTTCTACGTTTCTAGCTTCCTCCTTAAACCAAGTCAGAAATTGAATTCTCTGGCTGGGTTCCAGAACAGCTTGTGCAAGGTCCCGCCAGTCCTGTGGTATAATCCTATTATATGTTGACCAAGAGTTTAACATTTGCTTTACATATGGGGAATGCATGCCATAAGATACTATTGCCTCCTTAAACCTTTTAAAATCCATCAGTTCAATTGGAGCCCAATTATTTTGTGTAGCCATTTGATCAGGCATCTGCTGTACGGTTACAGGATAAATTAAGGATGATTGTGTGAAAACAGGCTTTCTTTCTGTAACCTTATGATCCAAACTTGAACCAACTTCACTGTTAAAATTAACAGGTTTTTCTAAAGCTGTTATCCTGGCACTTAAATCGACTATCTTTTTAAATAGTAAAATGAGAATAAGCATGGTGATTAACTGCATAATTCCCATAATACTAATCTTTTCATATAGTTGTTCCATTGTCAGACTGCCTAAAATTTCAAACAAAACCCAATTTTCTTCCAATGTACACAGGAAACCCATTTTTTTTAAATGTGGAAAAAATTTGTCTTTTAAATAGTTTCCTTTATGACTTACCAAATCTGCGTAGAACAGTAGAAATCCGAGCGAATTTCAAAACAGCCACCTAGAGTCCTAGGTGTAAATCCAGAGAGAGAGAGAGAGAGAGAGAGAGAGAGAAACAGAGAGACAGAGAGAAAGCAAGAGAGAAAGCAAAAGCGAAAGCGAAAGCGAAAGTGAAAGTGAAAGTGAAAGCGAAGGGGTAGCCAGCTAAAGCTTAAAGCCAGCCACTTGTTCCCTCTTGAGCCGAGTCAAGGCTTGGCTTTACAGCCAGGGGCCCTGTTTAGCAGGGCAGGCCTGAGCTGTTTGTAGCACTGGCTTTAAGCAAGCAGCTCACAGTCCAGCCTGAGCCCAGACCTGGGCCGGGGCTAGGGAGGCGGCTGCTCCGGCTAGGGAGCCGGCCCCAAGCAGTTTTTAATGGATTCGCCCCACGTTGGGCGCCAGATGTAGATGTAACCAATCGTATTATTAAAATAAGAATCACAGAGCCAAGGTAAAAGAGAAAAGCCGAGAGGTCAGAGCTCAGAGATAAAATCTTACCTCCTCCAGTGCTCCTAGCTTCCCCGAGAGAGAGAGGTACTTCCTGTGTCCCTATTTAAATAATCTTTCTGTTCTGCCTTCTCATTGGTTGTAAACCCAACCACATGACTGCCTCATCACTGCCTGTAAGTACCGCCCTCCAGGTCTTAAAGGCGTATGTCTCCAATACTGGCTGTATTCCTGAACACACAGAAATCTACCTAGCTCTTCTAACCACCACGCTCTTACTATAGCTCTAATAGCTCTGACCCCAGGGCAACTTTATTTATTAACATAAAATTAAAATAACATTTCAGTACAAATAAAATATCACCACAGTTAGATGTTTTGGATGTGGAAAGCAAGGACATTTGAAAAGGGACTGTAGACAGGTCGTTCCCAGAAACAATGTTTCTTCAAGGAACAATGGCAACAGAATGCCCCTTCCTTCTGGAGTATGCAGAAGGTGTGGTAAGGGAAAACACTGGACCAACGAATGTAGATCAACAAAGGACAGACAGGGTAATCCTTTCCCTCAGTCTACGGGAAACTCCCAGAGGGGCCTCGTGCAGGCCCCCAGTGCAAATCCAGATCAAACCTTTCCTGCAGCCATAGAGGAAATGCCTGCTCTGGAGAGCGATTAAATAACCAAATGCCTATTGGAATAAATCATGCTGGTCAGGATGATGAAACAGAGAGAATAGAAAATTCAGGAGAAAACATAAAGAAAATTTTTTGGCAAACTTCTATTAATGAACAAAGACCAAAATTAACGATAAAAATAAATGGTGTTTTGTTGTCTGGTCTGGTAGACACAGGTGCGGACGTTAGCATAATTGCACCAGAATTTTGGCATCCAACTTGGCCTCTTCAGGAGGTAAACGTTCAACTGTTAGGAATTGGGACATTATCTCAGGTGAAACAGAATGCAAGATGGCTCGAATGTATAGGTCCAGAAGGACAGAGAGGAAAATTAAAACCATATGTGGCTAACATAACTATGAACCTGTGGGGTCGAGACTTGTTGCAACAATGGAATACTCAGATTAACATCCCTCCAATCTCAGAAACAAATCATAAACTAGCACATGTTACTGAGAGAAATATTAGAAGATATTGTTCTAATGAGTGGTCACCAGCCATCCATATTATACAAGAACAGGGCACAATAACTGATGATCTTCCAAAGACACCAACAGCTCTACCTTTAAAATGGTTAACAGACAAGCCTGTATGGGTCCAGCAATGGCCTTTAACAACAGAGAAACTCCAGGCTTTAGAAGAGCTGGTAGAAGAACAGTTAAATGCTCAGCATATTGAAGAATCAACCAGCCCTTGGAATTCTCCTGTATTTGTTATTAAAAAGAAATCTGGTAAATGGAGAATGGTAACAGACCTTAGAGCAATTAACAAAATAATTCAGCCAATGGGCTCTCTACAATCTGGGATGCCTTTGCCTACTCTGTTACCAAAAGGATGGCCTCTCATAGTTATTGATTTAAAAGACTGTTTCTTTTCAATACCCTTACAAGAAAAAGACAGAGAAAGATTTGCTTTTACAGTGCCTACTTATAATAATTCTCAACCGGTTAAAAGATTTCAATGGAGGGTCCTCCCACAGGGAATGTTGAATAGCCCAACTCTGTGCCAATATTTTGTACAACAGCCATTGGAAGTGATACGTAAAAAATTTCCTTAATCTGTAATTTATCATTATATGGACGATATTTTACTAGCTGACTCAAATGCAGATACTTTAGAAATAATGTTTGAAGAAGCAAAGAAAATTTTGCCTTGCTGGGGATTACAAATTGCTCCTGAAAAGATACAAAGAGGAGATTCTATTAATTATTTAGGATATAAAATAGAGCTACAAAAAATTAGACCCCAAAAGGTGCAAATTAGGAGACATAGACTACAGACTCTTAATGACTTTCAAAGATTATTTGGAGATATTTCTCATCTACAAACTATTGTTGGGGTAAAAAATGATGAACTGACTAATTTGTTCAAAACCTTAGAAGGTGACAAGGACTTAAATAGTCCAAGAGAATTATCACCTGAAGCTGAGAAAGAATTAGCCTTGGTAGAAAAGAAAGTGCATGAAGGACACGTGGATCGTATTGATCCAAAGCTGGATTGCATTTTGGTTATCTTACCTTCTAGGCGTTCTCCTACTGGAATATTAATGCAGAGGGAAGATATTATATTGGAATTGATATTTTTACCAAATAAACCAAATAAAAAATTAAAAACTTATGTGGAAAAAATCTCTGACTTGATTTACAAAGGAAAATTGAGACTTGGTCAATTAGCAGGCATAGACCCAGCAGAAATTGGCGTACCATTAACTAAGGAGGACATTGAAAAATTAAGGACAGAAAGTGAACCTTGGCAAAGACCTTGCAGTAACTTTTTGGGAGAAATTAACAGCAAATATCCCAAAAGCGATAGAATTGATCTTATAAAGAGAGCTGAATGGATCTTGCCTCAAATTGTACGGCAAAAACCCATATCTGGAGTTTGTACATTTTATACAGATGCCAACAAAGAAGGAAAGGCAGGTTACAAATCAGAAAATTTAAGTAAAGTGGTTCAAAGTCCTTATAATTCAGTGCAAAAATCAGAATTGTATGCTATTCTGTTGGTATTAATGGATTTTTCAGAACCTCTCAACATAGTAACTGACTCTCAGTATGCTGAAAGAGTGGTGTTACATATTGAGACTGCAGAATTTATCCCTGATGCTTCAGTATTAACTTCACTATTTATTCAATTACAAGATACAATCAGGAAAAGGAATCATCCTTTATATATAACTCACATTCGATCCCATACTGGTCTGCCAGGCCCTCTAGCACAAGGCAATGATGAGATTGATAAATTATTGATAGGAAATGTGCTGGAGGCCTCAGAATTTCATAAAAAACATCACGTCAATAGTAAAGGTTTAAAAAAGGATTTTTCCATAACCTGGCAACAAGCCAAAGAAATAGTAAAGAAATGTCCTACGTGTTCCTTCTACAATCAAACGCCATTACCAGCAGGATGTAACCCAAAGGGTACTCAGAGAAATGAAATCTGGCAAATGGAAATGTTTCCCTTTGTATAATTTGGAAAATTGAAATATGTACACCACACCATCGATACTTATTCAGGATTTCAATGGGCAACTGCTTTGAGTTCTGAAAAAGCTGATTCTGTAATCACTCATTTGCTAGAAGTTATGGCCATCATGGGTATACCTGCACAAATCAAAACTGACAATGCTCCATCATATGTCTCTGTTAAAATGAAACAGTTTTTTGCTTATTACAATATAAAGCATATTACAGGCATACCACATAATCCTACAGGTCAAGCAGTTATAGAAAGATCAAACAGAACTCTAAAGGATATGCTAAACAAACAGAAATGGGTAACAAAAACCCCCAGAAATAGACTGCATAATGCTCTTCTAACTTTGAATTTTCTGAATGCCAATGAGAAAGGAACAACAGCTTCAGAGAGACATTGGATAATAGAAAAAACTACAACATTAAATCAGCCTATATACTTTAAGGATGTGCTGACCTCAGAATGGAAACCAGGGTATGTATTACATTGGGGACGAGGTTTTGCTTTTGTTTCTACAGGAGAATATAAGCTGTGGGTACCATCAAAATTGATAAAGGTTCGATTTGAACAAGAGAGACCTCTTAATTGAGGAGGTGATAGTTCATCAACCAGCATGAACATCCAATTTAAACTAACTTGTATCAATAACACATGCCTTTTCATTTAATCAGATAATAACTTGTCAAAAGGAAACATCCCCAAAATTAGTCTTGGGGAAAGGTTTTTGTTTTTGTCTTTTAGGAGAATGAAGGTTAAGGAATCTGAAGAACATTGGACAAATGAGACAACTGAAGAAAAGGGACAAATCATCTATTCCAAGAAACAGAGTGAAACGGTGTATGGGTATATATTATCTAAAAAAAATTTTATGTCTTCCTAAATGTTTGTTTCTGCTTTTCTCTAAAGATTTAACACTATTGGTTTTCTAATAGTCCCAGTTCATTTAAAATTTAAAGCTGACTTTGGAGTTGGAGAATGGCTCTCTCCTTCTTTAAACTCAAGCATGTTGTTAAAAGGAAAATGCAAACTCCCTGTATCATGCCAGAATAAGAGCCATCTTCTCCTATGGTACAGGACAAAAGCAAAATTAATTAAGGGACTATTCTATTACTAATCTCAACTCTTTGATTCTATTCTGATTCTTTAAACTTTTCTCAAAGTATAAATTTTATATCAAAATTTACAAGATTAATATATATATATACATTTTAAACTTTGTTAAGATATGAATGGTCACATAGAGTACTAACTAATTCTAGAAAAAAGGCTAGCTGCATATATATGTTTTTGTGTTCGAGTCTCATCACTTTTCTGCGTGAAATTACGGCCAGGACTAACATCAACTGAAGTCTCCAGAAAGAAGATGGGGCCCCACAACAACAACAATTCCACGTGGACAATAATAATATCATTAAGCTGACAAACATCATCCATAGATCAGCTTTGAACTACAAGGTGCTCAGAGCAAATTTGAGATGACTAGCTGAGATGATCCAGTCTCAAAGACTACTTGAATAAGGACTTGAGATAAACCCTGAACTTTGGCATTATACACAGACTGGATAATGAAGGATATAGTTACCTCTCCTAGAATTTGACAATTAACCTAAAATTTTTCTTTCAGGATAAAGACAACTTCGCCCATACCCAGCAGGAAGCAATTTTAAGAATATGACGCCCACATTCCCAAAGAGGTGGTGTGGGGCGGGTGGTTTTTTGGTCTTTTTAATGGGTTTTGGGTCTGGGATAATTTTCAGTATTTAGGGGGGTTGGTTACAAGTTATTGTCAAGGGTTAGGAAAAAGGCTAAGCAAAGGAGATTAGATTTAAGGTTCTTGTTTAAAAAAAAAGAGAAAGAAAGAAAAGAAAAAGACAATTACTAGTTTTAAATACTTTACATTGGATTGAATTGTTTTATATTGTATACAAATTTGAAACTGATTGTTAGAAAATGCTATATGTATATTTCTAATTGTATTTATTCCATCCATTTAACAATGTAATGCAAATTTCTGATCCTTGAATGTTATTATTATCAACTATTAGGATATAAAGAAATGAAAGCTAGTAGTTAGACATTATCATAGAACTTGTAGTCATATTAGATATGTTTTAAAAATTGAGCAGAGATGTTTTAGAGAGGTCATCTTCAAACCCTTCAGAGATCTACAGAATATGGCATTTACAATGTTTTAATAACTTAGAAAATTTTTCTTTTTTGAGACATGTCGGCTCCTGGCAATACCAATCTACTTTAGAGAAAATATGGGCATTGAAGAAACTCCATATGGAGTCAACTTTCATTCTGGCAAAAGTTAGCCACTGGACAACAAAGTATCCTCGAATCAACAGGACAAAATGGAAAGACAGATCACGAAACAAGGGACTACTGATTCTTGCCAAAACAAGTATGGTTATGGCTTTATCAAAAGGCATCTTCTGAGGCCAGGACAATATGGCCCCATCCCTGAAGTGGCCTTCGCATCCGGAAAAGGTACAGTGCCCTTTTCTTCGAAGGCAGCTTAACAGGCAGAGGGCCGATGGATTCTGTTGTACAATGGAACAGCAGCTGAAAGCTCATGCCTCTCAAAAGTAGACTGGCATTTAATAGAGGGATGTGGAGAAGAAGGGGATGCTGAGATGAAGCCATATATACACAGCCAAGAAGAATGGACAGCTGAATTCAAAAACTGTCAACAATTTCCAGAATTTAAAATCCTGAATCATGACAGGACACTAGTGGAATTCTGGTGTTTCTGGTACGTGGACTGCTCTCACCCAATGTGAGGTTGAACTGTTGACCTTGTGTACATCCTACTTCACAAATGAGTCTGTCAGATACACTAAGCCTATAGGCTGAAGATGATGCCCCAACACTGCGGAGAAACCTCAGGTCTCTGCCCAGGCAGCTGGCTGTTTCTGTCAACTCACAAAATTTTTTGGAAGTTGCTTGCATGCACTTTCTGTTTTTATTTTTGTTAGCTAATATTATTCCCTTCTTGGGTCTCTGAGGGAGTTGAAGATTAGTTAGTTATGGTTGAAGATTATTTAGTTATAGTTGAAAATTAATTAGGATAGAAAGTGCATTAGATACATCTTGGATTTACCAAAATAGGATAGATAATGGAATTGTTTTCTCTGATTTGTCAAATACCTGTTTAGGTATTTATTACTTGTATATATTGTATATAGTTATTGTACTTTTGTATATAGTTTTTCTTTTGTTAGTTATAACCTTTTGCTTTCTTTTTCTTTTTATTAAAATAGAAAAGGGGAAATGTGGTGGTAATCTAATTGTACTGAATTATTATTTTGATTGTATGTTAATAAATAAAGTTGTCCGGGGGTCAGAGCTATTAGAGCCATAGCAAGAGTGTGGCGGTGGTGGCACACGCCTTTAATCCCATAGATATCTGTGTGTTCAGGGTCAGAGCTATTAGAGCCATAGCAAGAGTGTGGTGGTGGTGGTGGCACACGCCTTTAATCCCATAAGATCTCTGTGTGTTCAGGGATATAGCCAGCATTGGAGACATATGCCTTTAAGACCTAGGGGGCTGTACATTCAGACAGTGACGAGGCAGTCATGTGTTTGGGTTTACAACCAATGAGAAGGCAGAACAACATACTATAAAAAAACGAACCGACAGGAAGTAGGTCTTTTTTCGCGAAGCTGGAACAGCAGGAGGAAGGGTGAGATTTTAGCTCTGAGCTCTGACCTCTCGGCTTTCTCTTTTACATTGTTTCTTTGTTTCTTATTTAATAAGACAGTTGGTTACATCAATAAAACTGCCCTACCTCGTCAATTGAAAGTTGTCGTCTCCACCCTGGTAGAAGCAGCTACTCTCCTGGACTCCTCCTTCCCAATCAATAATCTAAAAGTTTTTTGGGTGTGAAGTCCTGCATTCACCGGTGCACAGAAGAACCTTATTAGGATGTCCCAAGTTGGATTGAACAAGGTTTAGCTGAATAGATGATCCTTGCTGAGATATGCCATAGTGGATTGAGCAAGGAGGAGCTGAACAAAAGAACCTTGCTGAGATGGCTCAAGTGGATTGAGAAAGGGGGGAGATGAAGAGAAGGTCCTTGCTGAGTAGACAGAGCAAAAAAAGCTGAAAAGTAACACTTTTCTCCTGAGCCAGAGGAAATTGCTACATTTTTGTAATTTCCTTGGCCAGAAAAGCAGGGCTTTATTAGGAAGCCCCCTTAAATGCGTGCTGAGCAAAGCTTAGCTGTAGTGGCTCTCTGGGAGAGGAGCAGGATTGCTATATCCTACAGGGAGACCATGACCCATCACACCAGGTATAGCCTGAAGAGTCAGGATATTTTCTGAAGAGTCAGGATACCCTTCCCTGGTGAAGCATCCCCAGGCCTGTCTTTCCTGAGATGTTTTTTTTTTTTAAACATAATTTACTCACTGCCAAATTGGCTTATGATTGAGTGCTTTTGTAAACTAAAGTTAAGTTTTCCCCGCTTCCTTTTAGATCTCAGTAAAAATAAATGTTAAGGAAGAAAATATAAACAAATGACAAAAAGAATACATCTAATCCCCCATTCAGAATCGTTTTAGAGCAGTCTCCCTTATCTCTTCAGGTGGCCTGATATTTTTTTTCCTTCTTCTTTGAACCCTGGCATTTTCTCTGTTGTTAAATCTTGTGGCCTCAAGGAAAGATCTTTGTCTTTCTGCTATTATCTATGAAAAGAGACCTTTCACATACCCCAAGTACGATAGATTTTGAAACAAAACAAAAATTTTCTTGGTTACTACATGACTTTAGGAAAACTTTCAGAGATTTTTAGTTGTTTAATACATAGATGTTCACTAATTTAGCTGTATAATGCAACCACAAAGCTCACAATGACTTGAAGCTAGATAGATCTCACCTTTAATGAAACAAAATGTATTATTTTCTGAATATGAATCTTATCATCAATAATTTCTGGTAATGAATCCTTTTACATGTATATATTTTCTTCATTTTAGAATCTTTATTTTTTATTAGCATGTACTTATTATACACACCTAAATTGTTGATTATTTAGCATTTGCCTAATAAATCTTCTATTGGCTGACATTTGAACTGTCTTTACTTTTTTATAAATAAGGGTATAATGAATATCTTAATTTATAAATCATTTCTTACTTTTGGCCAAGGCATAATGAGACAAATCATCAAAAGTTTTACCATTGAATGAAAAGGGCATGAAATTTTATAAGTAGGCAGGACAGTTCTTTCAATAAGGCTCTGTGCACATTGGAAGAAAATTGGGTTTTGTTTGAAATTTTAGGCAGTCTGACAATGGAACAACTATATGAAAAGATTAGTATTATTGGAATTATGCATTTTATCACTATGCTTATCCTCATTGTACTATTTAAAAAGATAGTCGATTTAAGTGCCAGGATGACAGCTTTAGAAAAACTTGTTAAACCTGTAAAAATTCAGACAGAAGAAATTAACAGTAAAGTTGGTTCAACTTTGGATCATAAGGTTACAGAAAGAAAGCCTGTTTTCACACAGTCACCCTTAATTTATCCTGTAACCGTACAGCAGTTGCCTGATCAAATGATTACACAAAATATTTGGGCTCCAATTGAACTGTTGAATTTTAAAAGGTTTAAGGAGGCAATAGTATCTTATGGCATGCATTCCCCATATGTAAAGCAAATGTTAAACTCTTGGTCAACATATAATAGGATAGTACCACAGGACTGGCGGGACCTTGCACAAGGTGTTCTGGAACCAAGCCAGAGACTTCAATTTCTGACTTGGTTTAAGGAGGAGGCTAAAAACATAGAAAAACAATGGAGGGATAAAGGAATACAAGTTTGCCAGGATCAGCTTATGGGCGAAGGCCAATATGCTTCAGCACAAACACAATGTTTATATGATGTCCAAACCCTAATTTTATGTCGAACGGCAGCCTTGAATGCATGGGACAAAGTTGAGGAACCAGGAAAAAAATCTGAGTCATTTACAAAGGTGAAGCAAGGCCCAAAAGAGTCTTTTACAGATTTTTTACAAAGACTGGCTTCAGCAGTAAAGAGAATGGTCTCGGATTCAGAAGATGGTAAGGCAATAATTGAATCTTTG
This sequence comes from Peromyscus maniculatus bairdii, assembly GCF_049852395.1. Taxonomy (NCBI): domain Eukaryota; kingdom Metazoa; phylum Chordata; class Mammalia; order Rodentia; family Cricetidae; genus Peromyscus; species Peromyscus maniculatus. The sequence continues at coordinate 71,416,913 of NC_134875.1, read as the reverse complement.
GACTTTGAGAATGCGAATGCAGCATGCAAAAGAATAATCAGGCCATTAAGGGCAAGATCTGCACCTATGGAAGATTGGATTAGAGAAACAATTAATGTTGAAGCTGATGAGCATGATGATACATGGGTAGGAGAAGTAATTTCAAAAGGTTTGAGGAGTGTTAGATGTTTTGGATGTGGAAAGCAAGGACATTTGAAAAGGGACTGTAGACAGGTCGTTCCCAGAAACAATGTTTCTTCAAGGAACAATGGCAACAGAATGCCCCTTCCTTCTGGAGTATGCAGAAGGTGTGGTAAGGGAAAACACTGGACCAACGAATGTAGATCAACAAAGGACAGACAGGTAATCCTTTGCCTCAGTCTTCGGGAAACTCCCTCTCGCAGGCCCCCATTGCAAATCCGATTCAAACCTTTCCTGCAGTCCTAGAGGAAACCCCTACTCAGAGCAATTAAATAACCAAATGCCTATTGGAAAAATCATGCTGGTCAGGATGATGAAATAGAGAGAATAGGAAATTCAGGAGAAAACATAAAGAAAAAATTTTGGCAAACTTCTATTAATGAACAAAGACCAAAATTAACGATAAAAATAAATGGTGTTTTGTTGTCTGGTCTGATAGACACAGGTGAGGAAGTTACCATAATTACACCAGAATTTTGGCATCCAACTTGGCCTCTTTAGGAGGTAAACGTTCAACTGTTAGGAATTGGGACATTATCTCAGGTGAAACAGAGTGCAAGATGGCTCGAATGTATAGGTCCAGAAGGACAGAGAGTAAAATTAAAACCATATGTGGCTAACATAACTATGAACCTGTGGGGTCGAGACTTGTTGCAACAATGGAATACTCAGATTAACATCCATTCTCAGAAACAAATCATAAACTAGCACATGTTACTGAGAGAAATATTAGAAGATATTGTTCTAATGAGTGGTCACCAGCCATCCATATTATACAAGAACAGGGCACAATAACTGATGATCTTCCAAAGACACCAACAGCTCTACCTTTAAAATGGTTAACAGACAAACCTGTATGGGTCCAGCAATGGCCTTTAACAACAGAGAAACTCCAGGCTTTAGAAGAGCTGGTAGAAGAACAGTTAAATGCTCAGCATATTGAAGAATCAACCAGCCCTTGGAATTCTCCTGTATTTGTTATTAAAAAGAAACCTGGTAAATGGAGAATGGTAACAGACTTTAGAGTAATTAAGAAAGTAATTCAGCCAATGGGCTCTCTACAATCTGGGATGCCTTTGCCTACTCTGTTACCAAAAGGATGGCCTCTCATTGTTATTGATTTAAAAGACTGTTTCTTTTCAATACCCTTACAAGAAAAAGACAGAGAAAGATTTGCTTTTACAGTGCCTACTTATAATAATTCTCAACTAGTTAAAAGATTTCAATGGAGGGTCCTCCCACAGGGAATGTTGAATAGCCCAACTCTGTGCCAATATTTTGTACAACAGCCATTGGAAGTGATACATAAAAAATTTCCTAAATCTATAATTTATCATTATATGGATGATATTTTACTAGCCGACTCAAATGCAGATACTTTAGAAAAAATGTTTGAAGAAGTAAAGAAAATTTTGCCTTGCTGGGGATTACAAATTGCTCATGAAAAGATACAAAGAGGAGATTCTATTAATTATTTAGGATATAAAATAGAGCTACAAAAAATTAGACCCCAAAAGGTGCAAATTAGGAGACATAGACTACAGACTCTAAATGACTTTCAAAGATTATTTGGAGACATTTCTCATCTACGAACTATTGTTGGGGTAAAAAATGATGAACTGACTAATTTGTTCAAAACCTTAGAAGGTGACAAGGACTTAAATAGTCCAAGAGAATTATCACCTGAAGCTGAGAAAGAATTGGCCTTGGTAGAAAAGAAAGTGCATGAAGGACACATGGATCGTATTGATCCAAAGCTGGATTGCATTTTGGTTATCTTACCTTCTAGGTATTCTCCTACTGGAATATTAATGCAGAGGGAAGATATTATATTGGAATGGATATGTTTACCAAATAAACCAAATAAAAAATTAAAAACTTATGTGGAAAAAATCTCTGACTTGATTTGCAAAGGAAAATTGAGACTTCGTCAATTAGCAGGAATAGACCCAGCAGAAATTGTCGCACCATTAACTAAGGAGGACATTGAAAAATTATGGACAGAAAGTGAACCTTGGCAAAGACCTTGCAGTAATTTTTTGGGAGAAATTAACAGCAAATTTCCCAAAAGCGATAGAATTGATCTTATAAAGAGAGCTGATTGGATCTTGCCTCGAATTATATGGCAAAAACCCATATCTGGAGTTCATACATTTTATACAGATGCCAACAAAGAAGGAAAGGCAGGTTACCAATCAGAAAATTTAAGTAAAGTGGTTCAAAGTCCGTATAATTCAGTTCAAAAATCAGAATTGTATGCTATTCTGTTGGTATTAATGGATTTTTCAGAACCTCTCAACATAGTAACTGACTCTCAGTATGCTGAAAGAGTGGTGTTACATATTGAGACTGCAGAATTTATCCCTGATGCTTCAGTATTAACTTCACTATTTATTCAATTACAAGATACAATCAGGAAAAGGAATCATCATTTATATATAACTCACATTCGATCCCATACTGGTCTGCCAGGCCCTCTAGCACAAGGCAATGATGAGATTGATAAATTATTGATAGGAAATGTGCTGGAGGCCTCAGAATTTCATAAAAAACATCACGTCAATAGTAAAGGTTTATAAAAGGATTTTTCCATAACCTGGCAACAAGCCAAAGAATTAGTAAAGAAATGTCCTACTTATTCCTTCTACAATCAAACGCCATTACCAGCAGGATGTAACCCAAAGGGTACTCAGAGAAATGAAATCTGGCAAATGGAAATGTTTCCCTTTGTATAATTTGGAAAATTGAAATATGTACACCACACCATCGATACTTATTCAGGATTTCAATGGGCAACTGCTTTGAGTTCTGAAAAAGCTGATTCTGTAATCACTCATTTGCTAGAAGTTATGGCCATCATGGGTATACCTGCACAAATCAAAACTGACAATGCTCCATCATATGTCTCTGTTAAAATGAAACAGTTTTTTGCTTATTACAATATAAAGCATATTACAGGCATACCACATAATCCTACAGGTCAAGCAGTTATAGAAAGATCAAACAGAACTCTAAAGGATATGCTAAATAGACAGAAAGGGGTAACAAAACCCCCCAGAAATAGACTGCATAATGCTCTTCTAACTTTGAATTTTCTGAATGCCAATGAGAAAGGAACAACAGCTGCAGAGAGACATTGGATAATAGAAAAACCTACAGAATTAAATCAGCCTATATACTTTAAGGATGTGCTGACCTCAGAATGGAAACCAGGGTATGTATTACATTGGGGACGAGGTTTTGCTTTTGTTTCTACAGGAGAAGACAAACTGTGGGTACCATTAAAATTGATAAAGGTTCAATTTGAACAAGAGAGACCTCTTATTTAGAGGAGGTGATAGTTCATCAACCAGCATGAACATCCAATTTAAACTAACTTGTATCAATAACACATGCCTTTTCATTTAATCAGATAATAACTTGCCAAAAGGAAACATCCCCAAAATTAGTCTTGGGGAAAGGTTTTTGTTTTTGTCTTTTAGGAGAATGAAGGTTAAGGAATCTGAAGAACATTGGACAAATGAGACAACTGAAGTAAAGGGACAAATCATCTATCCCAAGAAACAGAATGAAACGGTGTATGGGTATATATTATCTAAAAAATTTTATGTCTTCCTAAATGTTTGTTTCTACTTTTCTCTAAAGATTAAACACTATTGATCTTCTAATAGTCCCAGTTCAATTAAAATTTAAAGCTGACTTTGGAGTTGGAGAATGGCTCTCTCCTTCTTTAAACTCAAGCATGTTGTTAAAAGGAAAATGCAAACTCCCTGTATCATGCCAGCATAAAAGAGCCATCTTCTGCTATGGTACAGGACAAAAGCAAAATTAATTAAGGGACTATTCTATTACTAATCTCAACTCTTTGATTCTATTCTGATTCTTTAAACTTTTCTTAAAGTATAAATTTTATATCAAAATTTACAAGATATATATATATATGTATATATATATATATATATATACATTTTAAACTTTGTTAAAATATGAATGGTCATATAGAGTACTAACTAATTCTAGAAAAAAGGCTAGCTGCATATATATGTCTTTGTGTTCGAGTCTCTTATCAGTTTTCTGCAGGAAATCATGGCCAGGCCTAATATCAACTGATGTCTAGAGGAAGAAGATGGGGCCCCACAACAACAACAATTCCACGTGGACAATAATAATATCAATAAGCTGACAAACATCATCCACAGATCAGCTTTCAACTACAAGGTGCTCAGAGCAATTTTGAGGTGACTAGCTGAGATGATCCAGTCTCAAAGACTACTTGAATAAGGACTTGAGATAAACCCTGAACTTTGGTATTATACACAGCCTGGATAATGAAGGATAGAGTTACCTTTCCTAGAATTTGAAAATTAACCTAATTTTTTTTTTCAGGATAAAGAAAACTTCGCCCATACCCAGCAGGAAGCAATTTTAAGAATAGGACGCCCACATTCCCAAAGAGGTGGTGTGGGGCGGGTGGTTTTTTGGTCTTTTTAATGGGTTTTGGTTCTGGGATAATTTTCAGTTTTTAGGGGGGTTGGTTACAAGTTATTGTCAAGGGTTAGGAAAAAGCCTAAGCAAAGGAGATTAGATTTAAGGTTCTTGTTTAAAAAAAAGAAAGAAAAGAAAAAGACAATTACTAGTTTTAAATACTTTACATTGGATTGGATTGTTTTATATTGTATACAAATTTGAAATTGATATTGTTAGAAAATGCTATATGTATATTTCTAATTGTATTTATACCATTTATTTAACAATGTAATGCAAATTTCTGATCCTTGAATGTTATTATTACCAACTACTACGATATAAAGAAATGAAAGTTAGTATTTAGACATTACAATAGAACTTGTAGTCATATTAGATATGTTTTAAAAATTGAGCAGAGATGTTTTAGACAGGTCATCTTCAAACTCTTCAGAGATCTACAGAATATGGCATTTAAAATGTTTTAATAACTTAGAAAATTTTTCTATTTTGAGACATGTCGGCTCCTGGCAGTACCAATCTACTTCAGAGAAAATATGGGCATTGAAGAAACTCCATATGGAGTCAACTTTCACTGTGGCAAAGTTAGTTAGCCGCTGGACAACAAAGTATCCTCGAATCAACAGGACAAAATGGACAGACAGAACACAAAACAAGGGACTACTGATTCTTGCCAAAACAAGTGTGGTTATGGCTTTATCAAAAGGCATGTTCTGAGGCCAGGACAATATGGCCCCATCCCGGAAGTAGCCTTTGCAATCCGGAAAAGGTGCAGTGCCCTTTTCTTCAAAGGCAGTTTAACAGACAGAGGGCCAATGGCTTCTGTTGTACAATGGAACAGCAGCTGAAAGCTCACACCTCTCGATAGTAGACTTACATTTAATAGAGGGATGTGGAGATGAAGGGGATGCTGAGATGAAGCCATATATACACAGCCAAGAAGAATGGACAGCTGAATTCAAAAACTGTCAACAATTTCCAGAATTTAAAATCCTGAATCATGACAGGACACTAGTGGAATTCTGGTGTTTCTGGTACGTGGACTGCTCTCACCCAATGTGAGGTTGAACTGTTGACCTTGTGTACATCCTACATCACAAATGAGTCTGTCAGATACACTAAGCCTATAGTCTGAAGATGATGCCCCACTACTGCGGAGAAACCTCAGGTGACTGCCCAGGCAGCTGGATGTTTCTGTCAACTCACAAATTTTTTGGAAGTTGCTTGCATGCACTTCCTGTTTTTATTTTTGTTAGCTAATATTATTCCCTTCTTGGGTCTCTGAGGGAGTTGAAGATTAGTTAGTTATGGTTGAAGATTAGTTAGTTATAGTTGAAAATTAATTAGGATAGAAAGTGCATTAGATACATCATGGGTTTACCAAAATAGGATAGATAATGGAATTATTTTCTCTGATTTGTCAAATACATGTTTAGGTATTTATTACTTGTATATATTGTATATAGTTATTGTACTTTTGTATATAGTTTTTCTTTTGTTAGTTATAACCTTTTGCTTTTTTTTCTTTTTATTAAAATAGAAAAGGGGAAATGTGGTGGTATTCTAATTGTACTGAAATGTGATTTTGATTGTATGTTAATAAATAAAGTTGTCCGGGGGTCAGAGCTATTAGAGCCATAGCAAGAGTGTGGCGGTAGTGGCACACACCTTTAATCCCATAGATATCTGTGTGTTCAGGGATACAGCCAGCATTGGAGACATATGCCTTTAAGACCTAGGGGGCTGTACATTCAGACAGTGACGAGGCAGTCAAGTGTTTGGGTTTACAACCAATGAGAAGGCAGAATGACTGGAAAATCGACTTACACACAGGAAATAGCTCTCTTTCTCTTTCGGGAAGCTGGGACACCGCGCAGGAGGAAGGGTGAGATTTTAGCTCTGAGCTCTGACCTCTCGGCTTTCTCTTTTACATTGTTTCTGTGTTTCTTATTTAATAAGACTGTTGGATACATCTACAGTGTGTCTCATTGTCACTTCCTGCTGACTGATGATCCAGATGTAGAACTCCTAGTTACCTCTCTAACACCATGTCTTCCTGTGTGCTGCCATGATTCATGCCATGACAATATTGGACTAAACCTCTGAACTGTATGCCAGCCCCAACTAAATGTTTTCAATTATAAGAGTTGCCATGGTCATGGTGTCTCTTCAGAGCAATAGAAATCTTAACTAAGAAAACAGGTACACTTTAATATTTTGTATTTCTTTAATGTACCAATTGTTATTGGAATGAAGCAGTACCTGATTTTGATTTTGATCTGACTCTTTGTAAATACTAATGGTATTAGGCAGTCCCATGTGTTTCCTGGCATTTATACATTTCCTTAATAAATGTTTCTTTAAGGCATTCTTTGGTTTAGATATACTTTGAGTACCTTTCTCAAGGTTTCGTGTTTTAGAAATGTGGTTCCCAACATAGCTTCCTCTATGAAGCAGTGATTTGCTCACTGAAAGATGAAACAGCATTGAAAAAAATTAAATCAGTGTGCTTTCTAGTGATTTTAATTGATTAGGGACCATTTTTTATTTCAAGATAGTCTTTACATATTGTATCTAACTAGAAATGTTTTGAATATGAAAAATTGTTCAAATAATTGTATTATGAATTTTAATTGAGTAGAGGTAATCAGGCTATTGAAAGTCACTATTTTTAGCCAGGATTACTGTAGTTTTCTCTAGATCTTCTCACTAGTGTTTTTGCAGTATAAAACAATTTGAAATGTTTGATCCCTTTTGAATGTAACTAGCTCTCTTGTAGAGCTCTGCTCTACAATGTTATGCAATCCAATGTGTTCTCTATCACTGTTTGAACATATGGAGCAGCATGATCATGGCATTCCAGCCTATAAATCTGTGTTAAGTAATCTTTTCTTCCTATAAGAAAATGAATGGATTAATGCATTATAGAATACTGTTAGGCTCAATTGTCAACACTATTGACAAGTAGCTAATATAAATGCTCCATTTTCTATGTATTGTATTGTAAATGTATAAGGCACCAACACATACTCTTTACAAAGAAACATACAGTACAGTAATGAGAAGGTAAAGTAGTACATGCGATTATTGTTGTGAAGAGAGCTTGGCAAATAATGAAATTTCCCTACCTGTGTTGTTTCTTGTGGCTTCCATAACACATGATCTCAAGCTTAGTGACTGAAAACAATGCAAAGCTATTGATTTAGTATTCTAAAACTCAATAAGCATCTTTTATTTATAAGTATCCAGTGTCAAGCCATGAAAGCTGGTACAGTACTGGAGTCTCAGCATTCCAGACACAGAGATTGGAAGATCATATGCTCATAGCCAACCTGGGCTACATAGCAAGATCCTATTAAAATCTATTGCAAAAAAGTATCCAGGTTCAGATGTTTTATTTTAACAACAAAAAGTGAGTGCATTTTAAATTGAGTTGTTTTATTTGTTATTGCAGTGTAGTTTTTTGTATTTTGACACTAGATTTATATTCTATTTTTAATATTTTCTTCCATAATGTAGGTTATACTTTTAATGGTTCTGAATGTTATTTTATGCAAAATATATATTTTATGTAGTAAAAGTCATGTTTTGAAAAATCATTTGTATAGGAATGAGGATGTAGAGCAGTGTTAGAATTCTTGCTTACTATGTGCATCATCAGTTCATTAGACAGAAATCCCCAAATCATCAAACAAATATGAAGTTAATAGGATTTATTTTTCCTTCTAAGAGTTCTGTATGAGACTCTATTTATACCTAGCAGAATTTTTCGTACTTTATGAATGCAGATATGCATTCTATGCATTGTTTTCAGAGTATGTAACATGGTTAATAGACTTGTTAGTGATTTTATTTATGATTTCAAAGTGTGAGTTAAAGGGACCAGAATCCAAAACTTTACAATAAAGATGAGTGAATAACAGATGGCAGTCTGTGCTGAGAAACAGTAACACAAAGCCGAGATATATATTTGAGAAAAAGCATTTTATTACTTTTAAGGTGACTTAATCAAATTGGAGCCATTTATTTCAGTCTTTTGCTAAGTTCCAAAGACTAGATTGACTATATCAGATCTGTGAAATTGACTTTATGACACATGCTGTCTTTAATGGCTATAACTTTATACCTTATTTTCCCACACAGGAAATATACAGGACACACACACACACTTACATGGAATTATTTAGAAAAAAATAGCCACATAAAGGAGAAATGTCTTTTGGTGTGTTTCTTGCAAACCTTTTTACAAGAAAATTGTCAATGAAATATACAAAACAATGTGTTACTGTGTTTTCATTGCAGCTGTTATCAGAAATTCTGTACCTTGGAAAAGCCTGAGAAATCGATATGATTTACTTGCTTTATGGAGCATGACATTGAAGATAGTTTCAGCCATGCTGCATTTCCTTGTTAACTGAAGGATGATATGGAGTAAAAAAAAATCAAATCTGTAACATGAATCTTCAAGGTCTTATTAATAAAAAACTCAGTGCCGGTTTTGGAGGTCTCTGTGCTTTCTTGTGATTTCAGTTTCTCAAGAACATGTTGCTTTTCAAGCTAAATTTTATTTACTTTTTGTATCTAATTAAAAAATGTTTATGAATATTTAAAAATGCTAAATATCTTGACTATGAAAACTATTATATTTGATGCAATAGAATGTATGTAGCACAAAAACAATGTAAAAGGCATCATATATGAGGAAAATGATGAAGTAATATTTAAAAACAATTAATGGAAAGGAAATATGCCATATAATCTTAGTCCCTCTGTCAGTCTAAGCACATTCCACTCACTTTGAAGAGATCTGTACAAAAGCCTGTTGTTATTATTATTACTATTATTGTTATATTGTTTTATATCTTGTGAGATTATATTTTTGTGACTCATAATTCATATATGTTCTCTTAAATAAGATTTTTCCCTTTTGGCATATCAGTTTACTTTGCAAAAGTAAATAAGAAAATTAATTAGCAAATTAATTAATTTTCAATTAAAAATTAATAAGAAAAGATTCTTATTAATATGAGATAATTTGACAATATTAGATTGCTGTCAGCTTTTAAAATATATAAATGATGACACAGAAATGGTTACTGTCTTATTTTCTGTGAAGAAATATCATAACCAGGACAACTCTCATAAAGGAAAACATTTATTTGGGGTGGCTTATTATTATCATGGTGGGACATGGCAGAATTGAGCCAGACATGATGTTAGAAAAGGAGCTGAGAGTTCTACATCTTGATCTGCAAGCAACAGGAAGAAAACAGTGTCATTGGGCATAACTTGAGCATAAGAGACTTCAAAGCCCACCACCACAATGACTCACTTCCTTCAACAAGGCCATACCTACTCCAAAAAGGTCACACTTTCTAATAATGCCACTCCCTATGGGGGTCTTTTCTTTCAAACCACCATAGTTACCTACAGATTTTTTTTTGTATAGTAAAAATGGGGTTTCAAAAAAAATCAACTGTATAAAAATGAGGATTTAGATCATTGTTAGAATACTTGCCTACTTTGTATGTGAACATCAGGGCAGAGTCAGGAGTCACCCAGCAACCAGATGCAGAAGAAGCAAGGTGAGAATGTCATATTGAGAAAAGATAACAAGCCATGCGGCCAAACATAGATAAGAATTACCAGTTAATTTAAGTGCTAGTTAGAAATAAGTCTGAGCTACCCGTTGAGCATTTATAAGTGATATTTAGCCTCCAAGTCAATTATTTGGCAAGCAGCTGCCAGGTATTTGGAAGTTGCTGGTGGAACAGAAACTTCTGCCTCCGACTTACAGTTTTTTTTTTTTGTAGTAAAAATGGTGTTTTATAAAATAAATTGTATAAGAATGAGGATTTAGATCATTGTTAGAATACTTGTCTACTATGTATGTGGACTTCAGTTCATTACTCAGAACTCCCCAAATTAGCGGCCAAATATGAAGCTAAGAAGATTAATTTTTCCTTGTAAGAGTTCTGAGGACAACATGAAAAGAATGACAGACATCACAACAAACAAGCTTTTTAATCTTCTAAAATTCCATCTCAGTCAATTGTATATTTAGACAGAGGAACTTGACATATAAGATCAACAGCTTTTAATCTTACAAATATTATTTCTAATTCACAAAGATATAGAACACTTGTATGGAATTTTTATTTTCCCAAGAAAGTAAGAATAAAACTTAGGGCCTTTCATATCTGCTAGCAAGTCATCTAGCCCTATTCTATATTGCCAACTAGAAGAGTTTCAGTAAAAATAATATTTGGAGCTGAATAGATGGCTCGGTGTGTAATAATGCTTCCCATAGAAGTACGAGGAGCTGAGTTCAGATCCTAGCATCCACAAAGCCAGACATGGATACATATACAAGTAACTCTAAAAAAACAGCCTGGAAACAAGAGGATTATTGGGTTTTGTTGAAAAGTGAGCAAACTCCAGATTCAGTGATTAGCCTTATCTCTACAGAATGAGATACAATGATGAAAAAACAGAACATCAAACTTCCTCCTCTGGATTCCACATGAGCACATGCCCCTGAACACAAAAATGCATACAAATACATACACATATACCACATGCACATAGGCATATACCATATGCACACATAAACAAATACAAAGGAATAATACAATTCTTGGAAACAGTACCAATATTTTACCTTATATAAAAGAGATCACCACCATAATTTCAGTAGCTTTGATTTTATTTCTATTATATGGTGACAAATTGCTGTTATCATCTGTGATTGTTTTCTTTGAATTCTAATGACCTCACTCTAAAATAAATTCTAAATCTGAGGTGAAAAAAGTTCATTTTAATATGGGAATTTTGAGATGTCTGAGAGCAACTGAACCTTTCTCAGCTCTTTGGTGCTTAGCTGGAGCAGCTATGATTCTTAACACTTAGTGGACACCAAAATCAACCAAAGTCAGAAGTTCTAGGATTCTTGTTTAATGAATTTAGAGAATGAAAGTCATTGACCACAAATGATAATATTTAGAAAGAAGTATTTGTAATAGGGAGAGAAAGAAGATAAATCTCCCTTATAGGAAGAAGGGTCCCACCGAATGGAGTACTATTAAAACTCATTGCCTTAGAGTTAATAAGGCTTTGGTGGATGGAGGAAAGCAAGAAAGTGTACATGGGGGTCAGTCTTGTTTTCATTCCAGGTATTAGGTACCTGTGGATTTGATAGGGTCCTCAGAATGGTTTCCAGGAATATGATAACATTTTAGAGAAAAGAGATAAGGGAAAAATAAAACCCACTTACTGGCATCTCTAGCCTCCAGCCATGGCAAAAGCAGAGACTATTTTGGTTTAGATACTTCTGGCATCTATGGCCTATGGGAAGGACAATGATAATTACATTCTCAAGGACATTTCTAACTTTTAGCCAAGAAAGAAACTGGTAATGTTATTTTGTTTTTGTTTTGTTGTGTTTTCTGTTTTACATTCATGTATTTAGCCATTTTCTACCTCCTGTTTTCATTATTTTGAGATATTTTAATATCACAACCCTAATAATATCTATAGATATTTAAACACAAAGAGAAAACAAAGGATATTGAATAATGTTTGCACAACTGAGTTTATAACTCTTCATATAGAAATCGAAATATAAAATAGCCCAATAGAGAAGCCTTTAAAATATTTGGACAAAGAAAATGCTATATATAAAATAGTTGAGTACTTTTAAGTTCTGAACTAAAACATAATAAAAATGTGGATGAAATGGATGGTCTTAAAATGAATGATATTATGTGAGATCATATAGTCTCAGAATTTAAAAAAAATACATGTACTTTCTTGAATGTGAAATGTAGTCAATAATTTATGTATATTTGTAGAAAAATGTACCTATGGATACATTATAATATATGGAAAAGAGAAGAAGGGCTAAATGTTAGTGAAAGAGGAGGGACTGAATGCAGGTGATGGGCATGAGTTTTAAAAGATGATACAAAGCTAATTGTTTTTCTAGTTCTAATTCTGTCATGATTTTTTCATGTTTTGATAGATAAGTACACAAAAATAAATAACATAGTGAAATTGTAAAAAGTTCATGGAGAATTCCAGGTTTGGGATCAGATTAATTTTTTGTGTGTAATGTTTTATATTTGTATATGTGTAATAATAAAGTTTATTTTGAAAATTAAACAAATGGAAATATTACTTCAAGGAAGAAAGGATACAAGACAAAAGACTCAGAAGTCAATAAAAAAGATGTACCAACCCCAAACTGGATATTAGCCATAACCAAGAGATTCTTGAAATAAGCATAAGTTTTCAATAAATGTTTGACAATAAAATCAAATCAGTATAGGCTGGAACATTGAGTATATATATTTTATTTATACAGTTAATAAAATATATAAAAGAATGACTATACTTGAATTTACCTTTATACTGTAGGTAAAATTTTGCAAATTAGAGAAGGTATTCTATCCAGGAATTTGTCCTAATTTGTACTTATATTTATACTGCTTCATACACTCTTAGAGGCAATCAACTATTTTTTTGAAAGTTATGATACAAAGTTCAGAATGTAGTGATTGTATTGGGTCCTAGTGGGAGAAGATTGTAGGTTAAATCATAAGACCTCAGACCCCAGGCTGACAAGTTTGTGCATGTTCCTGTAGGTAATGTGGAGCTCTGAAAACATTTGGTGATGAATGCTGGTAGCAATACACAAATAGAATTTGAGAAAAAGAATTGAAAAGTAACTCATTTCTTACATATATATCGTATTATTTTGACAGAAGGATTCTGTATTTCTTCTAAAATTTGTTTCAGTCTTTGACTAAATGTCTTTCCAGCATTATCATTTTATAATAAGGTGTTGAATACTACATTTGGAACTATATTATTTAGTTTAATAAGAGAATATTTACTGAATAGATAAATAAGAGAAGAAAAAGAACCAAACAACAATAAAATACATATCCACACTTAGAAGTATATAATTCAAATTAATCAATAGTAAGTATATGTAAAAAAAATAATTCTGATGAACTGTTTTATGTGTATAAATGTATGAAGTGTACACCATACTTGGATAAGCAATTTGATTGCATACTGTTCAACTAGGATGAGAAATACACAAAGCAGAATACACACATATGTATAACTACACACTTAAATTTCCAAAATACTATTAAAATCTATCACACGTGTTTTCTGTATAAATGATTTTAGATTTTATATAAATAGATAATTCAGCCTAGCCAACCCATGGTTTAAACATTACAATTTCTAGTCTAGTGAAAACCTAAAATATGCTAAAGAAGAAGACTGAATAATTAGGTCTCTACTTTCTCTGCTCCTGGTCCTGTAGTTTCTGAGCCACAGCCATGCTAGGTCATAGTCTGCGTGTATTATAGAGAAAAACAGTATGAACTTCTAGTTTTCTTTCATCTATCTTATCCCTAAGTATGCTTTCCATAACACTTTGGGATTTGACATCAACATTTTGAGCCTTATTACATTTTCCTAAAAGCTCCCTTCCTAATGTGTGGATGCTTGTCAGCTGTGTGTCTCATCTCCATACAAGTCTAAATTAGCATCCTTTTTTTTCCTTCTGTCCTCTTTTCTCTTACTCCAGAAATCTGTTTAAACTTTGTAGCTTGCCTGCCATATGTTTTTTTCTTTTTTAAGTTCTGGTGAATTTTACTTCTTTACTGGTGAATATGTTTCAGAAAAACTGCTCTATCCACTCAGTGGAATGAAGGGCTGTGTCTATGAATCCATCAGTTTATCCACCTCTACTAATACACACAATAGCCTAGATATTGGCTGATCATCTCTTTATTAGATCAATCAGGTGCCTTAGGCAGGCAAGGTGAAACAAATGCAACACATCTTTACATAATTAAACAAATGCAGTATAAACAGAAGCAAAACACTTTTACATAGTTAAAGTAATATTCTGCAGCACAAACAGTTTTTAACACATCTTTGCTTAGTTAAAGTAATATTCCACAACAATTTGGGAATGCTCTGTTTAATCTATTATCAGTGGCTTCTGTAGCAGTATACCATTAAGTAATAAATATTTGTCATGTGATAGTGAATGCCTGTGATCTTTTACTTTTCAAGGTCCAAATTCTTTACTGGTGAATATATTTTAGAAAAGATGATACATGCACTCAGTGGAATGAGGAGCTGTGTCCAGGGATCCATCAGCAATGCTGCTTTAACCACTTCTACTAACATACACAATCATGACTACATGATTGTAGTCAATCAGTTCTTTAGCTTAAATCATATACTGATCTATTTCTCCACACTTTCTACTGAATCACTGCCATGAGTGATGTTCTTGACAACTTGAATGCAGAAATCTCTTTGAATGGTGCCTGGCTTAGAATCAGCAGGTATGGTGTCTCATAGTGTCACTCAACCTGTCTTAACCACATTGAGCCCCTTCAAGACCATGGTCACCACGGCCCTTATTTCATGTACTTCACCAGCCCCAGGAAGAAAGGATGGTCTTTCAGGTCAATGTAGTGCTGCATCAGCTGATCTTCTGAAGCCCGAAGGAACTTCATGGGCACCTTTCTGCTCAAAGTGCTTGATGACCTCTCTTACCAGGTCCTGATGCATACCATCTGGCTAGATAACAATGAAGGTGTGCTCAAATTTGGCCAATGCCTGAAAGCTGGTGGGTTTGGCAGTGTCTGTGATAAGCTGTGGGAGCAGAGAGAACAGAGTGACCACCTCTGGTCACTGTGATCTTAAAATTTGGGCTGCTGAGGCAAGAAAATTGTGAGTCAGAGGCCAGCATGGGCTATATAGTGTGACTTCATCTCAAAATAAGTAAATAACTTAAATAATTGATTTAGTGATTCTGGTGATTTGAATAAGAATTACCCACATAGGATCCTATATTCAAATGTTTAGTCACCAAGGAGTGGCATTATTTGAAAGGATTAGAAAGATTAAGAAGTGTGGTCTTGTTGGAGGAAGTATGTCACTGGGGGTGTGCTTTGAGCTTTCAAAGGCCCATGCCAAGCCCAGAGTCTCTTGATCTTTCTGCCTACAGATAAGGATGTAGCTCTCAGCTACTGATCCAGTGCCTGTCTGCATGCCACCTCACCATGATGATAATGGACTAAACCTCTAAAACGGTAAGCAAGCCCCAAATTAAATGCTTTGTCTTACAATACTTGCTTTAGTTATGGTGTCTCTTCATAGCAATAGAAACTCTAAGACAGCCTACTTTCCTCAAAACCCTTTAGAAAAAAAGTGAAAATATGTGTCAAGCAGTTAATATAGGATCTAGTAATTTGCTAATGAATCACTAGTAATGTTATCTGCTTTGGATATCACTCTGTATAAATAAACACTGATTGGCCAGTGGCCAGGCAGGAAGTATAGGCGGGACTAACAGAGAGATAAAAAGAGGAAACAGGAAGGCAGGGGAAAGACCTGCCAGCTATCACCATGACAAGCAAGATGCAAGGTACTGGTAAGCCACGAGCCACATGGCAACTTATAGATTAATAGAAATGGGTTAATTTAAGATATAAGAACAGTTAGCAAGAAGCCTGCCATGGCCATACAGTTTATAAGTTATATAAGCGTCTGAGTGATTATTTTATACATGGTTGTGGGACTGTAGGCGCTTGGTGGGACCTGGAGAGAAGCTCCCCAGCTACAGTTATCAACATAAGTCATGGCAACATTATTTTTTACTTCAACTTTGTTTTACAGCACAATTTAAGGTTATCATTGCCAGAATGATACCACTCTTACCTCAGAAATATAAGAAATAGTTTATTTTGGAGCTTAATATGAATGGCCATTGCCTGGGAACACAGACATAAGTTACCCAAATTGTTTCAACATGGAAATCGTTTCAAGAATAATTTTTTTATAGTAACAGAATCATTAAAGTCCTAAATAAAGACACTTTCACATATATTGGTAGAAACATCAAAGAGGGAGAATACAACAGGGAGAGAAATCTCAGCTATAACTCTCAGGTGCTAGCTGATGACATTCTTGGCTTTTAGATTGGTGGAAGCTAATGGTCTGCTCAGTTAATAAATTCCAAAGATATTTATCTGTTAGTCACATGATATTGGAACTGACACAGAGGCAAATAAGAAAGTCTATTTAGGGGAGAGGTCCAAAGGAAGCTGAAGATACAATTAGGCTCTTGATCTTCAATGTTCTAATCCCCCCACATCACTGAGGTTCTAAACTATCAGTCAACCTTGTAGACACTTCATTATTTCAGGTATTGTCAATCACAATGTTTACTACATTATTTTCATAAGGCATGCAAATATATTATAATATTGAATGCACAATGGACATGAAATTACAAAATAAAGATTTCAAATCATGAATATACTGATAGATTTTGTCTTTCAACTGTAGGTAGAGATTTATTTTCTTCTACCTATTTTATTTTAAAAGTTAGGAATGTTTGTTAAAAAGTCATAGAGGTATGCATCGAGAGATTCAGTATTAAGTAAATGGTGATTAGGAAAAGTATAAAGGGATAAGAGGAGATATAAAAGACAGAATATGTGGAAAGGGAGTATTTAACATGCAATAAACATAATAGTGAGAGTCACAGCTTGTTGAAACTAGAAGGCACAATGATTTTTTTTCTGTTTAGGGCTTCACAATTACTATTCACTACTATACACAATTTTACTGTTTCCTATGATTTATGTAGTACTTATGAACAGAAGCTGTCAGAATCCAGAGTAAAAAAAATAGACTGTGACTTCAAGGAACTTACCATGAACCTTGAGGAACTGCAGTCAAACCCCAGGACGTCAATGGTAGGAGAGAACCAACTCTCAAAAGTTGTGGTTTGAATTCCCCATGTGCATGTACACATGAACATGTACACACACACACACACACACACACACACACACACACACACACACACACACAAACACCTAGATCAATATGATAAAAAATTTTAAAACAAAAATTATTCTAATGGTAATGATATCTACCATGAGTACAATAATACTTACTTTGCTATTGTTTAGATTAATATTTTATATTTTATATAAAAATAGTTTGGTGCTTACTTGTTGCACATTTCTAGAAATCTCTCTATCAAAATTGCTACAAGAGTTTGTCTTATAGTTTCCAATAAATTCAGATGTCCATTACTACAGCAAATTCATAACTTATAAAATGCTTGAGATAATAAAAAGATAAACTATAGAAAAGTTAAACATGGAAGGTCAGGGTCCTGGTTATATTTTGAAAACCAACACAAACCATTTCAATCTTCAGCTTTCACCCACAGGGCCTATATTGACTGCTTATTCAAGAAGAACTAATGATTTTTATGGTGATTATTTTTTTTTCCTCTTGTCTGGGACAAATGTTTGTAGGACCAATTTACTTAGCCTAGTTATATTTTTATATGTTCTAAGATCATTATTTGTACACTTTCCTTTCTTTCTACTGTTTAAGCGGAGTTGAATAGTGTTTAAGCTAATCCTTATTTTGAAATGATTCCTTTGTAATTCTCAATATAGCCTATTTCTTATCTATGCTTAAGTTATATTTTTCTGTAGAAGGTATGGCAGAATAAAATTAAATAGAACCACTTAAATATGTTACAATATACTTCAAATAACCAAAACTGAAAGATGACAGTGAAACCTACATGTCTTATTTATTTATTTTATCAATTTAAATACAGAATTTCAGTAAATACTTTACTTTTAGTATAATTAAGAATAAAATCAAATATAAATCAAAGTGACAGGCTCTACATAAGAGTGTTCAGAGAAAAATGAGCAGCAAATGATTCATGATGTTTACTTCAGGGGCTCAGGTCCACAGTCAGTCAAGGATAAAATGAAAGGCCCCTATTCTAACTAGAATAAGATAACTTCTGTGGATATATTTACATTCTAAATGCTGCCTAAACAATTAATTCTGAGGCAGTTTTTTTCAATTGCTCATTATAAAATGAGTATAAATGATATCTAATGGAAATTTTAACAGCTGTGTAAAAAAGATAGCCAAGTAATGTGACTATCATGAACTTTGTAGATTGTCTTAGAGTGAAAAGTTGAAAGAGTATATAAAGTATTATGTAATTATAATATATAGGAATGCACAAAGCTAAAATATGTCTATTACATATATTACACAAAATAAAACATTTTACTAATAAAACTAAAATTTAGTCTCTATATGGAAAGATGAGAGGTCTATCTTCAGGAGTGTGTTCATTTTTCATTACTTTTTTGCATTACTTTATGAACTATGTTCCAAATATTAGAAAAGCCTTTTTTAAGTGGAAATTTTACCTGGTACTAATTAAAATACAAATATATTTAGTGAATGTATGGATAGATCTTCAATTGCTTCTCCTCTTCAGTCACAAATCTTTATGTTTCTAGTTAATAGTTGAATCATTTATATTATTCACTAAGATTACATTGATTTAATACCAATTCTGTGCCAGGAAACTGCTCAGTCTTAGGAGCACAGGGAAGGAAAGATACAAAATACATTACCTATGGTATTGTTGATTCTTTCCTCTTAGATGTAGTTGACAGCAGAACCAAAAATGAAATATTCAAGGAAATATTAGTGTGAAGATAACTCTAGAGAGCCAGGCGGTTTTGGCACATACCTTTAATCCCAACACTCGGGAGGCAGAGGCAGGTGGATCTTTGTGAGTTCAAGGCCAGTCTGGTCTACAAAGCGAGTTCCAGGAAAGGCGCAAAACTACACAGAGAAACCCTGTCTTGAAAAGCCAAAAAAAAAAAAAAAATCCTCTAGACATTCATTGGAGAGATAGTTCAGTTGGTAAGGTACCTACCATGGAAGCTTGAAGGCCTGAGTATGATACCTAATATCTATTCAAAATTTATGAACAGGTTGCCCCTCCCCCTGTTAGGGCTCCACACACATGAACATGTGGGCAGCACTAATTTGATTTCAGGGATTTTCTTAGATCAGTAGTTATCAACCTTCCCAATGCTGAGACACTTTAATACAATTCTTCATATTGTGGTGACCTCCAAAACCATAAAATTGTTTTCATACTACTTTATAACTGCAATGTTGCTACTTTTATGAATTGTAAGGTATAATGGTGTTTTCCAATGGTCTTTGGTGACCCCCGAAATAGGCCCATTCAATTGTCAAAGAGTGGAGATTCACAGGTTGAGAACTACTGTCTTAGATCCAGTTCTATTGCTGTGAAGAAACACTATGACCAAGGAAACATAAAACAAAGCATTTAATTAAGTGTTTGATTATAGCTTCAGACAGTGAGTCCATGACCATCATGGTGGGGAGTGAGGCAGTAAGCAGGCGTGGCACTGTACCAGGTGATGTTGGAGGAAATAGCCAGTGTTTGGATAAGAACAAAATAGGTTGTACACATGAAAGAATAAATAAAACATATATATTTTTAAATGGAGGGATAATACCAGGTTCCCATAATCCCAGCAGCACTAGCAATGCAGAAATATGAGGAAGCTTACTGACCAGACATTCTAGCAGAATTTGTGAGCTCCCAGTTCAATAAGAGATCAGATTGAAAAACATAATGTGACAAGCAAGGGAGAAAGATGCACAGTTTTTTTTGTTTTTTTTTGTTTTTTTTTTTTTGCTGGGCGGTGGTGGCACACGCCTTTAACCCCAGCACTCGGGAAGCAGAGGTAGGTGGATCTCTTTGTGAGTTTGAGGCCAGACTGGGTTACAGAGCAAGATCCAGGAAAGGCATAAAGCCACACAGAGAACCCTGTCTCAAAAAAACAAAACAAAACAAAAAAAGATGCACAGTATGCACAGTTTTTACTTATGACCACCACAAAACATGTGCACACATATGAGCATGCATGCTTATACACACAAAGAATAGAAATTCATAGTTCAATTTCACTCCCCACCACCTATTTTGAGACAGGGTCTCACTATGTACAGCCCCTAGTTGGCCTGTAATCATCTATGTAGACCAGGCTATATTTAAACTTGCAGTGATCAGCCTGCCTCTGCCACCTTGCATGGCTCATAGCTTTCTTTCTTTTAAAATGAGGAACTCTACACTGAAACCATGCACATACAAGTAATAGTATACAGACTGAACAGATTATATTTGTATATTTGGCAGTAAAGTTAGTGTGGCTTTGTGTGTGTGTGTGTGTGTGTGTGTGTGTGTGTGTGTGTGTGTGTGTATGTATGTGTGTTTGTGTGTGTATGTGTGTGACAGCAATTATAGAAAAAGAGGACAGAGGTCATGAATTAGTGAAAGAATTGGGGAGTGGTTGTGTATGAGAGGTGATGGAAGGAGAAAAAGGAAAGGATAAAATATAATTGTATTTTAATTAAAAATTAGAAATGACTAATTTATTTCTCTGTTATTTGTATGAATGCTTTTTCTGTGTATATGTATGTGTACCACATGTGTTCCTGGTGCCCATAGATGTAGGTACATTGTAGCTAGAGTTTTCCAGCCTTGCCCATAGTCAGGACAAATCTTTGTCACCCGCCAGTCGCACAGCCACTCAGACCCAACCAAGTAAACACAGAGACTTATATTGCTTACAAACTGTATGGCCATGGCAGGCTAACTGTTCTTATATCTTAAATTAACCCATTTTTATAAATCTATACCTTGCCATGTGGCTGGTGGCTTACCGGCGTTTTTACATGCTGCTTCTCCTGGCAGTGACTGCAGTGTCTCCCCCTCCTTCTTCCTGTTTCCCCAATTCTCCTCTCTCTTTGTCCCATCTATACTTCCTGTCTGGTCACTGGCCATTAGTGTTTTATTTATATAGAGTGATATCCACAGCACATAGAGGCAAAAAAGAGCATCATATCTCCTGGGAGTGGAGCTATTAATGGTTTCCAGACATCATGTGGGTGTTCAGAGCAGAACCTGATTACTCTGGAAGATCAGGAAGTATTCAGAACCACTGAGCCATCTCTCCAACCTCATTCACTTTATAAAAGTTGAAATGCATAACTTGTTTTCCTAGTGCTATCTTGTTAAAGTCATGGTTGTAAAATGAACCAAAATTTGAGGAAATCATAATACTTACAGAAATTTTATGAGAAGCTTCTGATTGTAGATAGTGAAGTAACAAGTATGTTCTTGTTACCAGTTAGTGATAATTTTATGTTCAAGGATTATAATGGTTCCAAAACAGATTAAAGTTTACTGTATTAGATAAAGCTAGTAATGGGATTTTGATGGGGATTGCATTGAATGAGGTTTGCAGGCAAATGGATGGAACGAGAAAATATCATCCTGAGTGAGGTAACCCAGTTTCAGAAAGACAAACAAGGTATCTACTCACTCATAAGTGGATAGTATATATACAGCAAAGGATAACCAGACTACATCTCACAACTCCAGGGAGGCTACCTAGCAAAGAGGACCCTAAGAAAGACACAGGGATCACCCAACGACAGAGAAATGGATGAGATCTACATGAGCAAACTGGGGGTAAGGAGGGTTAATGAAGGGCAAGGGTCAGGGGAAAGAGAGCTTAGGGGAGCAGGAGGTCCCAGCTGGATCAGGAACAGACTAGGAGAACAAGGGAAGAGACACCATGATAAATGAAGATTCCATGGGAATAGGAAAAAATCAGAGTGCTAGAGAGGTCCCCAGAAATCCACAAAGATACCTCCACTATAGACTACTGGCAATGGTCAAGAGAATGCCTGAGCTGACCTACTCTGGTGATTGGATGGCCAAACACCCTAACTGTCCTGATAGAACTCTCATCCAGTGACTGATAGAAGCAGATGCAGAGATCCATGGCCAAGCCCCAGGTGGAGCTCTAGGAGTCCAATCGGCGAGAGAGAGAAGGGATTATATGAACAAGAGATATTGAGACCATGATTGGAAAGAGCACAGGAACAAATAGCCAAACTAGTGGAAACACATGAACTATGAATCAATGGCTGAGGAGCCCCCATGGAACTGAACCAGACCCTCTGGATAAGTGAGACAGTTGATTAGCTTGAACTGTTTAGGAGACCCCCAGACAGTGGAACCAGGACCTGTCCTAGGTACATGAGCTGGCTTTTTGGAACCTAGGGCCTATGATGAGATACTTTGCTCAGCCTTGGTATAGGGAGGAGGGGACTGGAGGACTGGACCTGCCTCAACTGAATGTACCAGGGTGGTCTGACTCCCCAGGGGAGACCTTGCCTTGGAGGAGGTGAGAATGGGGGGTATTTGGGGGAAGCCTGGGGGTGGGAGGAGGGAGGACAGGGGAATCCATGGCTGATATGTAAAATTAAATTAATTATAAAATAAAAGTATTTTTTAAAAAAGAAAAAGCTAGTAAAAAGATCTTAAAATATAATCATATAAGTACTTACTGAATTGCACTTAGAAGACATATAACAAGGAAAGATGAACATCAGAACCTTCTTGTGTCCTAACAGTGCTCAGTCTAAGAACAACTATATAAATTGGATTAAAATTAAAATACACAGGCAGCTCTCTGAAGATATCAGAGAACAACCAAGGAAGCCAGAATTTTACAGATCTCAATGACGAATATATGGAAAATTTAAGGAAGCAAACATTATATCTATCACTTATTTCACCTACGATGATGCTGGCTGCAAAGGACTGTAAGATTAAACAAGAGCATCACACTTAGCCTCTTTAGAGCAAAAGCTTTGCATGCTCTTCCAAGACACATTCCTATATAATTATATTTGATGTAGTATTTGACAATGAAGTTAATTTATAGGAAAAAACCCTATTCTTTTTTTTTTTTTTTTTTTTTTTGGTTTTTCGTGACAGGGTTTCTCTGTGCAGATTTGCGCCTTTCTTGGAACTCGCTTTGGAGACCAGGCTGCCCTCGAACTCACAGAGATCCACCTGGCTCTGCCTCCTGAGTGCTGGGACTAAAGCATGCACCACCACCGCCCAGCCAAACCCTATTCTTCAATGATATTAGAGGCATTGTCAGATATAATGACCATAGAATGAACAAATAAAAAAATATGAATATGTTTGTTGAGTGATACTTTATTTATGTTCTGGCAAAGCTTGCTTGGTGTCAGAGGGTAGAGATAGCCACTAGTTAACCATAAAGGTCTGGAGGACTGTAGAGAGAAGAATAGGAAGTGGTAAGGCGGGCCTGAGATGGGATCTTGGTTCTTTTGGTCAAAGGACTGTGGCTGTTCCCATTTTTCTGATCTTTCACATTTTATCCCAATATCTGACTCCTGGTTTTCATTGATAAGATTAAGTTTCCACTTCAGATATTCACTAAGATGTCCACAGGGCTTATGAAAAGTTCTAATATATTTCTGGAAAACTAGAAAGTCTTGCATATGTGTTGTGTTGTATGTCCAGGACTATGCAGTACTAATGGAAGTATTAAGTAATCATTAAAATCTTACATTTGGGTGACCTTGTGAGTATTAAGTATTAATATAATCATTAAAATCTTACTTTTGGGTGACCAGAATAAGAGAAAAGTAAAGTCTATATTATCCAGTAACTGGTGCAATGTTGAAGTCATGACCAAAATACATAGGGTCTTTTTGGAAAATATAAGAAGATATTGATTATAGATGTTTATGGATATATGTTATTATCACTAAGTTATGACTAAGCCATCTAAGAAAGATGTCATTTATGATGCTTGACAAAAGTACATGATTCATGTATTTTATAAAAGACCCTGGCAGACAGGCCCAGCGGTGGCCAGCAGAGATATACAGGCCCAGCAGCGGCCCACAGAGGTCGACAGGCATGGCAGCAGCAACAAGCAGAAGCATGTAGGCACGTGGCGGTGGCCGGCCGAGACATACAGGCCCGGTGGCGGCCCACAGAGGTAGACAGGCCCGGTGAAACAGCCGACAGGGACATACAGGCCCTGTCAGGCCCGGAGATGGCAGGCAGAGACATAGAGGCCGGACAGTGGCCAGCAGAGACAATCAGGCCCGGCAGCGGCAACAGGCAGAGGCAGGTAAGCCCAGCAGCAATGACCCCTGGCAGGGACATACAGGCCTGGTGGCAGCTGGCAGAGACATACAGGCCCAGCAGTGGCCCGCAGAGGTAGACAGGCACGGCAGCGGCGACAAGCAGAGGCAGATAGGCCCCACGGGGGCAACTGGTAAAGACATACAGGCCCGTGGCAGCAGCCGGCAGAGGTAGACTGGCCAGGCAGAGGCAGGCAGGCCTGGAGTGGAGGCAGGCAGGCACAGCAGGGGGCAGCCGAAACACAGTCACAATAAAGAACAGAAACAGAGCTATTACCCGCTAAAGAGCTAGTGAAAACAAACTCTTAATCAAAAACTTGGAACAGGGATGCCTCTAACCCCAACACCCGTGGAAGAAGCTATCTCCATGGGATGGAACCAGAATGAATCTGAACACTCCATCTGAGGACAACCCAGGGCCCAGCTGCTGATCCTGTGAACCCAACAACTTGGAGGTTTTGGTGAGATTACCCCGCTCAGCTGAAATCCATCTGGGAGAGGATTCAGATCCCTACAGTTTGAAGTCTGAAGAAACAAGATCAGCTGAGGAGTTGACAAATGAACAAAACGTGACCTGGGAACACAGAAGAAGGCGCTGCCCAGCCACCAAACCAGATCACCAGAATCATAAGTATATACTTCACTTACTGACATCAGCTGCCCCTGAAGAAACAGCCCAATAGCACCAATTTAACCAAGAACTCCTACTGAACCAAGACTAAACATTAGAACAAGAGAGGCACTCTCAGACACAGACACCACCTGCACCGAGCAGAGGAAGAGATGAATAGACACCAGTGCAAAAATACAGGCAACAACATAAAGACCTATATGGTAACATCAGAACTTAGTGATTCTACACCTGCAAGACCTGAACATACCAAGACAGAAGAAACAGAAGAAATCAACCCTAAAAATGACTTTAAGAAGATGATAGAGGCCCTTAAAGAAGAAATTAAACATTCCCTTAAAGAGGAAATAAAAACTTCCCTTAAAGAGGAAATGAAAAACTCCATTAAAGAGGAAATAAAAACTTCCCTTAAAGAGGAAATGAAAAACTCCATTAAAGAGGAAATAAAAAACTCCCTTAGAGAAATGGAAGAAAAAAAAAAACGAACAAAAAATGGGAAGAAACTCAAAGAAAGCCAAGAAAAAAACAATTAAACAGATGAAAGAAACATTCCAAGATCTGAAAAATGAATTTGAGACAATAAAGAAAACACAAGCTGAGGGAATGCTGGAAATAGAAATCCTGACTAAATGAACAAGAACTACAGAAACAAGCATAACCAACCGATTGCAAGAGATGGAACAGAGAATCTCTGACACTGAAGACACAATAGAGAAAAATATTCGTCAGTCAAAGAAAACACTAAAGACAAAAAGTCATAACACAAAATGTCCAAGAAATTTGGGACACCATGAAAAGACCAAACCTAAGAATAATAGAGATAGAAGGAGAAGAATACCAACTCAAAGGCACAGAAAATATATTCAACAAAATCATAGAAGAAAACTTTCCTAACCTAAAGAAAGAAATACCTATGAAGATACAGGAAGCTTACAGAACACCAAATAGGCTGGATCCAGAAAAAAAAGTCCCCTTGCCATATAATAATCAAAACAATAAACACAGAACAAAGAAAAAATAGTAAGAGCCGCAAAGGAAAAAGATGAAATAACATATAAAGGCAAACACATCAGAATAACACCATAGAGACTATGAAAGCTAGAATATCATGGACAAATCTTATGCAGACACTAAGAGACCACGGATGCCAACCCAGACTGTTATACCCAGCAAAACTCTCAATCACCATAGGCAGAGTAAACAAAATATTCCAGGATTTAGTCAATACCTGTCCACAAACCCAGCCCTACAGAAAGAACTAGAAGGGAAAATCCAACCCAAAGAAGCTAAACACAGCCATGAAAAATCTAGCAATAGATAATCCCACACCAACATACAACAAAGAAGGACAACACAACACAACTACAAAAAGTAACAGGAATTAACAATCCATCAATATCAATGGTCTCAACTCACCTATAAAAAGGCACACTCTAACAGAATAAAACACACTTTTAAAATGAATTGGAGAAATGAGAGACAAATGAACAAATCAATTTCTTAATTCTTAGAGATCAGGAGGGCTATAGATATTTATGTATCATATATATGAATCATATATATATATATATATAAATAAATGATAAGAACAATGAGCTAATAAAGGAACATTTACATCTTTTTCTGTCAATAGTCAGAAATTTTCCCAGGAATTCAAGCACTCTGTTTTTTTGTTTGACTTTTTTCCCCAGTTATCAAGCAAGAAGTTACATAGAATATAACTAAGGAAAACTATACCTATATCTTGGTAAATTTGTCATCTGGTGGCTAGGATGCCCCTTTGTGGTTATGCTTCCTTGAAGATGCAGTTATGTTCTTTCCACTTTCTGAGAAACTAACATAATGTTTCCTCAATTTCAAGTAATGCACCCAAACAAAGGGTGTACAAGTAGTTTCATTTAAATACTTTTTGTATTGTGGTTATGACCTCCTTTTGGTGAGGGTTTGAGAAGGATCATGGGAACAGTTAACCTAACAGAGGGCTCCTATCCAGATCAGCAGAGGAAAAAGAACAGGGTCTATATTAACCCTATATATTTGCCCACACTTTATAAATATTCATAAAATTCCTAAAAGCCCACAGTATGTAACCCACTCTGATGCTAACACCCCTTTTGAAGAGCCTATCCAAGCTCTTCTTGGAGTGCATGATATGCTTCACTAAATAAATTTTCTAAAACTATGTATCTCACAGATTAATTCTTTTGTGATTACAAGAATCAAGGAGGAAAAATTTTTATATAGAGTAAAAAAGAGGTGTACCATTTAGTATGTTGATACTAGGTAGTTATTTTTCAAGCCATTGTACATTCAGCCAGTTCTGTTTAGTCCAACTGAAGTAGAACTTCACACATACAGGCATCCTACCCATAACAATAAACATGCTTAGGGACAAAACAGAATACAAACTGGCTGTGGAAGTCCATGTGTTATATTCAAACAATGACAACTTAAAATCTCTTATTTGAAGTTTGTTCTAATATCTAAAGTTGATAATATTTAAAGAATTTAAAGGGAGTATAATATACAATATCACCTATATAGAATATAAAAATCAAACGCTAGATCAAAAAAAAAGAAAACAAACAAAATTTTACTATTACCATAACAAAAGTATTTACAGGAAGGTATTTATGGAAGAGAGAGTATAGACAAAATATATGATATATGTGAATGAAAATGTTCACAATTCCCATTACTTTATACAATTAATATATGCCAATACAATTTTTCACAGCTTTGTATTGGTAATAATTTTTGTATAGAACAGTCTAAATAATTTGTACCAGGCCTTTTCTTTTGGGCCACCAACCAGCTCCCATATCACGACATATAGACTTATTATTAGTTATGAAATGCTTGACCTAACTTAGTTTCATTCCTGGCTAGCTCCTTTAACTTAAAATAACCTGTTTCTCTTTTTCCACCCTTTGCCTTGGGGATTTTTACCTTTCTTAATTTTGTATATCTTACTTTTACTGCTTCTTAATGTCTGACTGGCTGATATCTGCCTGAGTTCTTGCCTTAGGCATGTCCCTAGGTCTCTCCTCCTCCTTCTCTCATCTTTCCACTTGAGCCTAGGTTTCTCCTCCTATTTACTCTATTTGCCTACCAGTCTCAACTATCCTTTCTCTGCATAGCAATTGGCCATTCAGCTTTTTATTAGACCAATCACTTGCCTTAGGCAGGCAAGTTGAAACAAATGAAGCACATGTTTTCAGAATTAAACAAATGCAGCATAAACAAAAATAACACACATTTACATAGTTAAAGTTATATTCCACAGCATAAACAAATGTAACACATCTTTGCCCAGTTAAAATAATATTCCATAGCAGTGACTGACATTATCGAATCACAGACAATGATTGTATTTCTCTTGCATTAAAGATTATATTTTTCTATAAATTGAGAGAGAATACATGTACTCAATGTTTATATTAGACATGAGATTTTAACAGAGAAATGCTGTAATATAACTGAAAAGTATCATGTACTCTCAGAACTAAATTGTGTTAGTTTATATATGTGATTTTGCAGAATAATAAAATAACAGTTAAAATGATTGCATCTGATCTTTTTCCAAGTAGTTTGTTAAAGTATAGAAAGTCAATTCCACTTAATGTATCTATAATTAAAAGCAACTTAGGTATGTAATTCATTGTCTTACATTTGCACTAAAATCACTTTGAAATGATTCTGTTGAATTGTGTCTCAATGAGAACATCAGTTTAAGAGTATTTGAAATATGACCAAAATTGCGTACATTTATGAAAATGTATCTTAGAGTAGGAAGACAAACACATAGTAATTGTTTGAAAATTATTTAATGGATTTTTAGTTTTCCTGATGCAACTTTTAAATAAGAAAAGTATTTCTGAGAACTGCTATTATATTTAATTACTTTAACCAAACAAAACAGTCAGAAGAAAGCAAATGTTAAAAGCTTTTACTTCACTATGTACTTGTATGTGTATTAATAAACCTGGTTGAAAGATAAGCAGATGGTAAGAGGTATTCAATGTGCAAGAGTATATATAAAATATGTGTATTGATTTTTATAAAATTGGTGAGTGTTTTCTCCTTTATAGCTTGCAAAATACAGAGTTAACAGTTCTTTATGCAAGTTTGTTCAACTTCAATACAACTGCATATATATTTTCCTTTCATAATTGAATTTGTTAAGAAGCATCTTATCTATATCGACATTTCCTTTCTTAAAGAATTAGTCATATTGGAATGAGCTGTATTAGAATGACAAAAATTCATAACAACTTTAAAGATGTTATTTTCAAATACATACATATTGTCAGATATTTCCTGGAAGGATAGCAAAATCTAGCTCATAATGTTTTTGGTATGGAATAGACTTATTGTGTCTGGGGTAAACTGACTATTATCAAAGAACACCTGCAGCTTATTCTGTTAATATTGGTGCTCTAAAAGCACATTATCAAGGTTTTATCAAGGTTTTCTCTCTGTAAGATTACTTTGGTATTAACCTACTGTCTACATTCTATGCAAAACAATCATTGTGTTAGGTGCTGACATTAATTTATTCTGTATTCTCCACAATCTCAAGGAGTTTAGAATCTAACTAATAGTTGGAAGATAGCAAATCAGCAGAATATATTTTTCTTATTTATCTAGATTGCTATACTTCATAAAGTGCTAGCACATAATTATTTCTTAATATAGACTCTACGGATGAGGTTGTAAGAGTTTTATCATGACACTGACATCATACACTGAAGTATGCAATTTGTGAATTTAAGGTGTCATTGGCCTTATATTTCTCAGGTCCTCCAAAGGAGTCATAATCCTTATAAAATTATGATATCAGCTAAGATGGTATATTTTTTATCTGCATAACAGAAAGTCCCACCCCACGTCTAACACCTATGAAGAGCCACTAAGAAAGAGACAAGTAAGGGTTATTATTACACATATAATTCCCAACTCATGTCCCCTTTATGAAATAATGTAGTGTTTCTCTTAGCACGGATAAGCCAGCCTAGGTAGTAATATTTAACCTTCATTAACAGAATCATTTTGCCCTTCACTTCACATCAATCTTCTTTAAGTCTTCATGAGTTGACATATAAATACTACTTTCAAAAAAAATATTTGAGACAGGGTTTCACTATGTAGTCCTTGCTAGCTAGATCATGTTGAGTTTCATCCACAGAGGTTCTCATGACCTCTGCCTCCCAGGTGCCATGATTAAAGACAACATGTGCCACTATGCTCAGCTCAAAAGGATATTTTTAAAAAGATTATTGTTATGTTTAATCACCTGTGTCTGCATGTGGGTATGTACACTTGAGTGCAAGTGTCCAGAGAGAATAGAGTTGTCAGAACCCTGGAGTGGCAGTTATAGGTTGGCTGTGAACCACATGAGATGAGTGCTGGGAACTTAACTCAGATCCTCTGAAAGAGCAATATGTGCTGTTAACTTCTGTGCCATCCCTCCAGCTCTCAAAATGATGGTTTTGAGACACAATTTCAGCATGACTCAGACTCCTGAATAGAGTGTCTTTCTGTCTCACCCTAACAAGTAGTTGGAAATATAGAAATTCATCACTGGATTCAAAAAAGAGTTTGCAACTTTCCTCTTGTTAACTGCAAGTGTAGGCGTAATGTTCTGTATATTTTAATGTGTGTTGGGTAGAGGATGGGTCATTGCTTAAATCTTGTTAATTGACTGGACAAACTTTACATAGAAATTCATTAACAATCAAAATAAAATCAAAGACATATGAAAAGGCATAAGGAAAAATTTATGTGAAATTAATGTATTCTTTAGATATGTTTCTTTGACAATGATGCACAGACAATATATATAATATCTAGAATTTGAAGTGTAACATTTTTCTGCAGAATTTAACTTTACTTAAGATTATAAAAATAAGAAATGATTCTTCAGTAGTCTCTCAAATTCTCATTATTGATGGACTCGATGCATTCCCTGTGAAACTTCTAGCCATCTGAATATAACAAGCAGAAAAATGAACTCATCAATACCAGGCGCTGACAATTGATCCATCACCAGCCTTGTCAGTTCTACCACACTGCTTAAGCAGATGTGTGAATGACCAGTCAACTTGAATTCTGCTTCAGATAAGGGAAGCAACAAATTTGAAATTACTTCCAGAAAGAAAGGAAAGGAAGTTCCTTATTTGTGATTATCATCCAAAACATAGACCATATTCTCAGGAAAAGAGATTAATGCTCACTCCAATAAGACTGACACATATACCTCCAACATGGATAATGGAAATAGTGTGGTGATACCATGTTCCCCAAAATATTGTGCACCCTAATAAACTTATCTAGGGTCAGAGAACAGAACAGCCACTAGACATAGAGGCCAGAACCTGGTGGCACAAACACCTTTAATCCTAGCATTCCAGAGTCAGAGATCTGTCTGCATCTCTGTGAGTTCAAGGCCACACTGGAAACAGCCAGGTGTGGTAACAAGAGCCTTTAAACCCTGGAAGTGGTAGCAGGAAGTAGAAATTTATTTAAGGTGTGAGGACCAGGAACTAGAGTTGGTTCAGCTTTTAGGCTTTTGAGATTCATTCTCGGTGAGGACTAAGAGGCTTCCTGTCTGAGGAAACAGGATCAGCTGAGAAACTGGCAAGGTGAGGTGACTGGGGCTTGTTCTGCTTCTTTTATCTTCTAGCATTGACCCCAGTACCTGGTTCCTGGGTTTGTTTTTATTAATATGAATTTTAAGATTTGTGCAACAAAATAGAAAATCTATTGTGAATCCAGAGTCCACCATACAGTTTACATAAACTCAAAGTGAAGGTCAGAGTGAAGTTAGAGAAAATCATATCAGATGAGAGAGCTAATTTGAAAATTAGTTTACTTAATTTATACTCACCACAGAAACAAATACATTGTTGATGAAAATATCACCAATATTTGAATGTTTTGCCTATGGTAAACATTGAATTTTACAATTCTCACAATAGTGCAAAGCAAGTCATTTACATTTATAAGCAAGTAGGATACATACATTCCCTAAGATACATAGTGAGGGAATGATTTAGTCATGAAAGTCAACAATGACTGTTATTCTTAGCAAAGTTGCAAGGTGACAATTATCTGATGGTGTAAAGATGGCTTAGCAGTTAAGAGTTAGGGGGACTTGTGCGAGTAGAGGACCTGGGTTCAGTTTCCAACACCAACATGGCAGATCACAGCCATCTCTAATTCCAGTTCCAGGGATTCCAATCCTTTTGTGGGCACCAGAACACATGGTGCACAGACAGACATACTAACCAAAGACTCATACATATTGTAATATATATGAGGGAAGCATTTTATTTAATGTTCTAAATTAAGTAAATTACCTGTTTAAATTTAGAATATTTATTTAACATTTCCTTTGTCTTCATTCTTCATTTTAGCTGAAACTCATGGATTTGAAGCAGAGCTATTTTTCCTTAGGGTAGACTACACATTACTTAAGGGAAAAGAAAGCATGGGAGAAAATAACTAGTATAATATATCTTTTTTATGCACAATGGAAGATAAATTTATTTTTAGAATAACTGTTTACTAAATTCTCTAGTGTTTATATACATTAAGGCATTTCTCCCATTTACCAGGATGGGTCTATTTTAAGCAATATAGAAAACTTTTAGGTGATGATTTCACACACTTATTAATTTCTTCTTGTTATTATTACTATTATTAATGTTTTAAGACAATTTTCCTGCTTTGTGAGTGCTAGGGTCGAAGGCTGCACTACCCCATGGGGCTGTTCTACGTTACTTCCAGATGATATTAAAGATAGAAATGAAAATAAAACAAAGATACCTTTTAAAATACATACATACACACACACACACACACACACACACACGATAGAAAGTATCAAAGTAAGACAAAACAACACAAAGCACAACAAAAAGTATAGAGTCCATTTTGTGTTTGTCAGCTTACTCCTGAGTACAGGGCCTGCCCTGGTGTATGGTTGATGCACCCAGAGACATTACATTAGTAGAGAACCGATTTACCCCTTCCCAGCAGGTATCAATTGCAAGATGCTTCTTGATTAGGGGTGAGATTTTTGTGTCCATTTCCCCTTTTTCTTTTTTTCTTTCTTTTTTTTTTTTTTTTTGGTTTTTCGAGACAGGGTTTCTCTGTGTAGCTTTGCGCCTTTCCTGGAGCTCACTTGGTAGCCCAGGCTGGCCTCGAACTCACAGAGATCCGCCTGGCTCTGCCTCCCGAGTACTGGGATTAAAGGCGTGCGCCACCAACGCCCGGCTCATTTCCCCTTTTTCATGCTGGGATTTTGTCTGATTTGGTATAGTACATAGCCTTGTGCATGCTGTCGTGGTTTCATTTTTGAGAGAGAGAAAGAGAGCATTAGGTTGGGTGGGTAAGTAGGTGAGAAGGATATGGGAGGAGTTAATGGAGGGAAAGTATATGATAAAATGCATGAAAAGTAATTTAAGCAGAAAAGGAACACATTATTATTGTTACTGTTATTATTTTATGTATTATGTGTTACCTTATTTTATGTCTTTTGTCTTCATGTATGCCTGGAGCCCAGGGAGGTTCAGATGTAGTGGGTAGCCATTCCAGCTTTGGTCTGGAACTTCCAACCCCCATTGAGTCTTTGGTAACTATCAAGCCTACAAGGCAGGGCCAAGGCAGGGCCCTGAAGACCCGAGATCAGGACAGGCTGCGCTCTCTTGCTGCTGGAGGCCGGGACACAAGAGGTGGACCAAGGCGAGTCTCCAGAGAACACCGCCTGATTGTGCTGTGTCTTTTCCAGCTTCTGCCATCTACCTGTCCCTTCATTTGTAATTTACCCACTAAATAAATCTCCCTTTTAACCACGTGGAGTAGCCTTAATAATTTTACCAATAGTCAGATCCTATGAAACTGGAGATACAGATGGGTGCTGTGAATTAAACCTGGGTCCTCTGCAAAAGCAGCCAGTGCTTGTAAGCACAGAACTATTTCTCATTTTTAAGCAAGCATATATAGAGAGAAATTCGGTATTGTGACATTCCTCTGACCATTTAAATGTTATAGAAATATTTTTTTAAATTAAAAAATGATGAATTTCTAGATATAAAGGATTTTTCCCTAAATATTTGAGCTACTGAGGAAAAATATTGTCTTCATTTTAAAAAATTATCCTTTAGCCACAAAAAATTATCCTTATTGCATTAATTCATTAGTTTTTTCTGTGTATACAGACATGCATGTCACAGTGTGCTATGGCAGTTAGAGACAACTTTGTGAGTTGTTTCTATACTTTCACAAAATGAGTCTCAGAGCAAATTTAGGACATCATACTTGGTGGCAAGTGCCTTTATCTATAGAGCAATTTTACTGTCCATCTTTTGTGTTTTGGTAAGACTCACAAACACATAGGCCAATAAGTGGCCATAATTGCCCACATAATCATTGTAGAAAGATCAACTCTCAAGTGAAAGTTGCCTTTCCAGATGTTTAAATTCATGAAAGATGGTTTTAAGTAAACCACTAAATAAAATCAATTATTATGTAGAAAAAATCTAGTGAAATATGAGACAATTGACTACTTGGGAAGTCTGTTCTCTGTCATTTGGTACAGTTGCAGATGCTTATGATGGTAAGTTCCAATGGATAGATTACTTCAGGCATGTTTTTATATAAATGGGATCAGTTCCTAGAGTCCTTTGCAAAGTTTTTTTTTCCACTGAAGCAATCTCTCTATTTACATTTCTATGAACCACTTACCTTATGGGACATTCTTGGTAAATGAAAGCAACTTGATTCCATCTATCCAAGGAAGAAAGCACAAATATTATAGGCTTTACACCTGTGTATCATTGAGTATAGTGTTTGCTAAGCCTGTGAAGATTTTCTTTAACATATAGAGTTCATTCATCCATAATAACTTACAGAATTGCTATATGTCTTCAAGTCTTTTCTTTAAAATGATTTGGTCATATTATCTGTATCATTTTGCTTTGTTTTGTTTTGTTGAGACAGGGTTTCTCTGTGATAGTTTTGGTGCCTGTCCTGGATCTCGCTCTGTAGACTGGGCTGGCCTCAAGTTCATAGAGATCCACCTGGCTTTGCCTCCCAAGTGCTGGGATTAAAGGTGTGTGCCACTGCCACCTGGCATATATCTATATTCTTAAATACTTCAGATATTATTTTACTATAGCACATCTAATTTTTATATATAATGTATATTCGTCTTGCATTGTGATATACTTGAGGGCAGAAAACGTGTGCTATTTATTTTTCTATATGTCCAAATATTTTCAGAGCATCAAAATTCAATGACATTCTTTATGTATGGAAGGTAATAAGAATTTTTTAAAAAATTAAACTATTGAAAGAAGAAATGATAGGCTGGTTAGTTTGATGTGTGATTAGATGGAGAAAGGATGGATAGATAAAGAAGTCAATTAAGAAAAACATGAATCAAGTTCCATTAAATAATGATGCTTAATTGTCAGCAATTTATTAATTAACTGTTCTTAATAGACTATGATTATTTCATTGAAATGAATTTTCTAGATCTTTGAAGAAAAACTCTTATGTATTGTGCTGGCATGTTGAGTTCAAGTATCACTCCAGTGCATCAATATTCATAGTTAGATATACTTTAGGACTTTCTTCATGCAGCCTACAGTTTAGTAGGATAGTATGAAAAACTCTTTAAGAAGCAAAATAAGATTAACATAGTATCTTGGTGTGAGAGATTTGAAAATAGACCAATCATTTAATTTAAATTTTTTGTGTATTGTGGACATTTAAGGTTGCAAAAGCAGATCTCACATTTTCTACTTCCACATTGACAAGCTACTGAAGGAAACTGACATGAAAGATTCTTTGAAGTGATCAGGAATCACATAGAGATTCAAGTAGTAAAGCACTCAGAGATGCGAAGCATTTCTCTATTTAGAATATTTACTCTTACAGCAGTCATGATAGTTATTATTGCAGAAGCTAATATTATTATTTGTTAGTATTATTTACAGTTATATAAAATCTACTTAGTATTAACTCTGAACCAAATACTGTATTATTTTATAAGCATGAACACATTTAAATTGTCAAGATCTTATAACATGGCTATTACCAGCCAAATTGTTTAGAAGGACACTAAGATGCTACTTGTATATATTTTGATTACTAGGTCCTGGAAGGATGACTCAGTGTTTAAGAATACTTCTTGGCCTTCCAAAGGACCTGTTTAGTTCCCAGCATATACATCTGGTGGTTCACAACTAGATACATAAGGAAATAAATAAGTAAGTAAATAAATATCTTTAAAATTTTACAACCATCATGTACTAATATATCCTCACACCAAAGTTTATTAACTAAGCAGTAAGACTAGAGTAGCAGTTCTCAACCTTTTGAATACTGAGACTTTTTAATACAGTTCCTCATGTGTAGTGACCCCCACCCATAAAATTATTTTAGTTGATAATTTCTAACTGTAATTTTGTTACTCTTATGAATCATAATGTAAATATCTGATATATAGGATATCAGAGATGTGAACCCCCCAAATGGTTGCAACCACAGGTTGATTATTAGAATAGAGACATGTCTGTTTGCATAACTCATAGCTCTAAGTGTAGATCTTAGGGAGTATAGTAATATCACTTCTAAATGACCGGTTAACAAAACAAGCTCTGGAGATTTTAAAATAATCCAATGGAAGTTGTGAAACCAAAACAGGAGCCATATTGGTAAGGAGCCACATTGTTATACATTGTTACTAAGTCTCCATACCTTTATATGAATAAGTTTGTTTCCTAAGCCTAATGAATGTATCCTGCAAACCTGTTTTTCAACCTATGCTGAACTTGTAACCCCATGATGTATATCCATCCTTTTTGCCTGACACCTGTGATAATTTCCCTTTCCACATGCACTTATCTACACCCACAGGAGGCCTTGAGCCTTAAATCATCCATTCTTCAATACAGGTGTTACTATCACACTTATCTACTACCCCCCAGGGCCTTGAGACTTGAGTTCCCCACTCTTCTGTCCAGGTACTAGCAGCCATTATCAAACAGCTGTTTTCTATCAACCCTAACCCTTCCCCATAAAAGAGACCTCAAAAGCCTGTGTGGGGCTGCTGTCTGAAACTTCAATATAGGGGGATGCAGTTGTCTGCACAGTCCCTTGTACACTTCTAAATGCATCTTGCTTTAATCAGACTGTCATGGACATTGTTTCTCCTTAGGTCTAACAGAGTATCAAAATTACCAAAAATAATATTCAAAATGTTCCTACTCCTCACTTGTCCAAAGCTATTCTCAAGACATTTTTGTACATTGTGGTAAAAGTAAAAATGTTTAGCACAGAATTCAAAGCATGTGGTATTTTTTTTTTTGCTATGACTTTAAAAGTGACTAAGAGAAAGTAAATGGTGATATTTCAGGATTTTTAAATAATCCTGTATCAGGAACAGTTGATTGTCACATTTCAATTAAATAAAGTCTTTTAAAAGAAAAGAATAAATACAAACCTCTAAAACTAAGTCTAGGTGGGAACATACACATTCAAACACAAACACACATAACAAGGTCTACAATCAGAGTTAAAGATAAAACAAAGGTTTTAAGGTGAGATTTAAAAAGACAGTGGTAGTGGAATAGGTTTTACATAACAAAGGGGTCAAGAAATGGGTAAGATACTCATGCTTAAGGCATCAAGTGATGTGTTTTTGATCTTCAAATGTGAAAACAGAAATGGGGTATACACATCATCTTCCCATCCAAAGGCTTTTATTATTAGTGAAAGAAAGAATATCTCCAAAGCATAGATTCATAATGCCAATTATTTTATTCTCAAACTGTTCTTCAATTTAAACTCTGTGGAATAGAACAGGAGCCATTTAAACCCTTCTTTCAGATACATCAACTCCCAGGACTTTAGCATAATCCTGTGAGACTACCAGAATATATATATTTTTAAATCTAGGAGAGAACCTTTAAGCTTTCTTATGGTTAGCATTTTCTGAATGTAGGTTTCTAGGATACCATTCACTTTGACACATGTCCATTTATTTGGGTGTTTTAGAACTGTACAGATGAACAATTCCAAGGTCAGCACACTAATAAGAATTTGTCAGTTTTGACAGAAAAGCAATTTTTACAGTTATTAAAAAATAAAAACACAATTTACATTCCAGTTTGCTTCACACTGCCATTTTTGATAAAGAGGGTTGAGGGAAGAAGTCAAGACAAATGTTTGTTGAATCTCAAAATGTGTCAAGGTATAGAGACAAAAAAGGGATGGCATTAAATACCAAACTGTAGATTATTTATTTCATGAGCAAGAATCATGTCAGTAAAGAAACAGGAAAATACTGATGCTATCCTTTGTCGGGGATAGTCCTCTTGCAGGGACAGAGACTTTCTTTTTTCTATTTCTTATAAAATGAATGTGAAAAGGGTATTTTTTTCCTTAAGCAGTGCCATACATGTATCAAATTCTTTCATGAATATAGCCTCACCCTTGTTGCAGATCTAAATCTTCTACCCATTTTCCATTCTTTTTCTTGAAATTCACGTATTAAGAACTCAGTATGAATATTTAGATACTAGGTGACATAATCATACCCTATAGATCATTTTTACATGCTTATACTTAATCAAACCATGATGAGGAATAAGTTTTCATGATTTTGTAAATCCATACGCAACTATTTGACCAGTAGCCTATCCACTTCCTTGAATACTTAGTCAAATGAATGCCCAAATAAAAGCAGGACTCTTCCACCAAAGTGGATTCACTATCAAATAGGAAATAAACAATGGTACTTCACTGAATATTTGATTAAAATATTTATTTATTGAAAGATAAAACAATGCTTTGTTGATATTAATAATGATAAAGAGTAAAATCAATATATTAAATTGGTTCACTGAATTATTTCAATTTATAGTAATACATTAACATTTCAACAACAGATATTGATGGATGTGTATGTAACTCATACAGTGTTCAATTAATAGGATTTGACTAAGTAATTGTCGCACTAGATATGTTTGAGGTAATTTTCATTCTTTACTCATAATTAGTTCTGATAATTTTTATTTTTCATTAAAAATAAAAAGAAAACTACACTCAGATAAATTTACATTGCTAAGAAAGAAAATGTGTAGTGATATTTTGTTTGTGATCTAACAAATAAAGCTTGCCTGAATATCATCAGAGTGTGGAGCTAAGTCACTAGTTAGCCAGGGAGGCCAGCAGTGGTTGCACACACCTTTAATCCCAGTACCCGGAAGCAGAGGCAGAGGAATCTCTATGTGTTCAAGGCCACCCTGAGCTACACAATTTGGTGGTATTGTGTTCCCCAAAATATTGTGTACCCTAATAAACTTATCTGGGATCAGAGAGAGAACAGCCACTAGATACAAAGGCTAGAAAATGGTGGCACTCACACCTTTAATCCTAGCATTCCAGAGGCAGAGATATGTCTGGATCTCTGTAAGTTCAAGGCCACATTAGAAACAGCCAGGCATGATGACACACGCCTTTAATCCCTAGAAGTGGGCCTTTAATCCCAGGGAGTGGCGGCAAAAACAGAAAGATATATAAGGCGTGAAGACCAGAAACTAGAAGCTTTTAGCTGGTTAAGCTTTCAGGTTTTGGAGCAGCACAGTTCACCTGAGATCCATTCGAATATGAGGACTCAGAGGCTTCCAGTCTGAGGAAACAGGATCAGCTGAGGAACTGGCAAGGTGAAGAAGCTGTGGCTTGTTTTGCTTCTCTGATCTTCCAGCTTTCACCCCAATAACTGGCCTCAGGTTTGATTTTATTAATAAGAACTTTTAAGATTCCTGCTACAACACAAGATTGACTCTAAAAGAGGAACTGAGCCAGGCAGTGGTAGCACACACCTTTGATCCCAGCACTTGGGTTCTCATGCCTTTAATCCCAGCACTAGGGAGCTGGAGACAGGAAGTGATATGGCTGGGCAGAGAGAGGACTATAAGGTGGGAGGGGACAGGAACTCGGGCTTTTTCAGGCTAAGGAGTTGGCCAGGTAAGAGGTGGTGGCTGTGGCTTGCTCTTTTGTCTCTCTGATCTTTCA
The DNA here is from genome assembly GCF_049852395.1 of Peromyscus maniculatus bairdii. Lineage (NCBI taxonomy): Eukaryota > Metazoa > Chordata > Mammalia > Rodentia > Cricetidae > Peromyscus > Peromyscus maniculatus. Next base: position 71,376,562 of record NC_134875.1, on the reverse strand, counting down.
GTATTTACCCCTATATCTGACTCTGGGTTTTCATTTTTAAGACCAATTAGGATTTGTTATACAAAATTGCAATATTGTTATTGAGCCCCACCAGACATGATCACTCAGATACAGTGTATATTCAGTTGTAAATCTTTATTCCAAGCAGCTGGGACAACACCCAAGTGATCTGAGGCTGAGGCTGAGGTGTGAACTCCAGTGCCCAGAATATTGGGATTTTAAAGGCAGAAACCGTAATCTGGCATCTCACAGCCACACAGGAAGGGGACAGTGCTTTGCAGCAGCAAGCAATTTGGAACAGGCAATTTTAACAATAAGATATGCAGTTATCTGTAGGGGGTTTGATACAAATAGCCAATTTAACAGAAGCTAAGATAAGTTAGCTAGGACATCCAGAACTTTGGTTCCTAGAATACAGTTGAGTAATTTTCTATGGGATTCTCCATGAAAGAGATGAAATTCTACTTAAACCAGAAATGGCCTCAGCAAGAATACACGATGGTGGAATTTTTCACTGTCTAGCCCTGTCACGATATGTAATACATCAGAACAAATTATAATAATTGGTGTAGACCAAAAATGAGACTTTCTAAATATTAGCTCATACTAATTTTTCTTTATATAGATGTTCTTAAAAGATATTAGGCAATAATGTCTAATGCAAGAAGTTATCACCTTCTAGGCTCTAAAGCCCTTGAGAAGAAACTTCAATTTTTAGAAAGAAAAAAATATAAAAATTAGGTAAAATAAATTTATGAATAGTAAGAAATTAAAATTATGTTGTTAGTAGGCCTATAAACGTAAAGACAAATGGATAATTTTACAGTGACTACAGTTTTTAAATGATCATAACAAAAATTTATTTTAGAAAGATAATAAATATATCATTTTATAAACTCTAGGGGAGATAGATTGATAGACAGATAGATAATGTTTGTTTGTGTATGTGTGTTTTCATGTTAACTGAGTTTCACAGGTATACACATCGAATTCCAATGTTAGATATGTCCTTTAAAGAGTTTAAAGAGTGGTGTAATTGAGACATCATTTTGAACTATCTTAAAGAAATAGTGATTGAAAAGTTTCTGCACCCCAATGAGCCTCTCCACAGTTGCAGCAATCCAAATCAGACCACATCAAACCAAATTAAGAAAAAACACAGGTTTAATGGGTAAAACATTCCTGGGTGATTCTCTGGCCCCCCAGAGAGGAGACAGAGAAGAGAGACTGAAAAATCATGTGTCTTTTCTGGGGTACAGTTTAAATAACCTGTGGGAGTGGTCTTGAGAATCTCTAGGGAATGAACAGTGTTTGGCAGGCTTGAGACATGGCAGGGTTTGGGGAGAAAGAAATGGGGAAGGAGAGTTGTTTGGGTATATGGGTGCTGCTTCATGTCCAGCTGCTTCCTGTGGGCAGGGGCAATGTGGGGAAGGGGATAGTCAGGAGTTTGTGGGCTGACACTCAGAAGGAGGTGTGAGTGGAAGGGCATCTGGTTATCTTCCATCCTGGAGACCCCAGGCATCTGTTTCTTGAGGAAGCAGAGAAGGCAACTTTCTAGTAAAAAAAAAAAAGATCATTAACACCTCTCTTCTGGTTGATAACATGGCTGATAAGAGGGTGTCAAGAACAAACTATGTTCTGTTGATCAGAGGAGGTGGGATCCATTCCTATGTTCTGTTGATCCAGAGGAGGTGGAAGCCATTCCCCGGGCTATTGAGTCAGCTTTGGCATTGCCTAAGGCCACTAGGTCCTTGGAGGACTGGTGTCCCCAGTAGTGAATTATGGCTACTTCTGCAGCTAGTTGGAGGTCATCCAAGAGCTTAGCTATAAGGGGTCTGTTAACTATGAGAATGACCCTGGTAGTGAGGACGCCCCTTTCCCTCCAGAGGACAGAATGGGTATGACCTATTAAAAGGCATATTGAGAGTCAGTATAGATGATAGCCCATTTACCCTTGGCTATCTGGAGTGCTGTAGTCAAGGCAACTAATTTGGCCTTTTGTGAAGAGGTTCCCATTGGCAGGCAGGTTGCTTCAACTGTTTCAGTGGAAGAGAACACTGCATATGCCATCTGGCAGTTTTCTGATCTGTCTATAAGAGAACTTCCTCAACAAACAGGGTGAGTTGGGGGTTTATGAGCAGTTGGTCTAGGAGACCAGGCTGGGGTGAGTGTAAAGCCTCCACAGGCTCTGGGCAGGACTAAATGGAGGTACTAGAGGGGTAGGGGAAAGGAAGGTGGGTGGCAGGATTTGGGGCAAGACTGGAGGCCAAGGTAATTTGAGGGTTTTCTAGAAACTGTAAGTGAAAAACCTGGACTCATGGGGGCCTAAGGAAGGAGAGAGAAGAATTGGTTGGAACAGGGTTATCTTGAGAGCCTGCTGTGGGAGTTCAGCCACTGCTGCTAGGGCTTTTAAGCATGGATGCCATCCACAGATGGTGGTGTATAGTTGTTTGGACAAGAATGCATTGGCCCAGTTAGAAGGCCCAATGGGTTGGACTAGAATACTGGTGGCCACTTTCAGTATAAAAGTGATAAGAACAAGAGGAGTCTGGAAGGGCAAGGGCAGAAACCATTAGAGGGCAGAGCATGGCAGGAGTCTGGCAAGATCGGGTATGAGAAGACACTGGGGAGGATTCAAGGGTAGGCAGATGTTAGGCCACTGTGTAAAAGGGGACCAGGATGTAGGTTGTGGTATTAGGGAATAGGGGGCAGTGGAGGTGGGAGGACAGGAAGGAGGGTAAGGAGGAAGAATTTGGTCTTTAACCTTTGTCCTGTAGGGATGGATAGAAGGAGGAATATAAGGAATGTTGGCCAGTGGATGTAATACGTGGCATCATAAGAGGGAAATGGGTAAGTTGGGTTGCTGAGGAATGGGGAAGGGGCCAGTGTCTCCAGCAGTATACTCAGAGCTGAATTTTTCAAGGTCCCAGTTCCCAGATAGGCGGGAATCTGGAAGCACAGTGACCCTAGCCAACAATAACAGTGCTGTGGGACACTGGTTGCTATAGGAAGGTTGGGAACACAGAATCCAAAAATCATGGACATAAGGTGGTTCTGTCCACTTATCTCTATGGTGACAAAAATTTTCAAGATCACTGAGGATGGAAAATTTCAAGGTTCTCTCAGGAGACCACCTAGACTAGTTATCATGAGTGCATTGTGGCCAGGCCTTAGTGCTCAGAGAAATCTGTTGTTCAGGACAGATTGTGTCAGATAGTCTCAATTTGAATAGATTTTGTCAAAGACACCCCAGGGGCATTTGTGGATCCAGCTTTGAATTACAGGTGCCCATTTCACAAGTCTATGCCTATGCTGGAACCTGAAGCCTAGTGCAACGCATCCACTGTGGTAGGCTTTGGGTCAAAAAAAAGTGTGTGTGTGGAAAATTTCCTTGAACAGAACATCTTCTGAATAAGGGATCCCTTGGAACAAAGGTAGGTCTTTGCTTCAGAGTGGGTTGGGGGCCTGGAATGGCCTCATCTTTGACAAGACACCCCAAAAATCAGAGGAGGCCCTGGGTCTCTAAGGCAATGACTTGGAAAGGACAACTTACCCAGCTGAAAATTGGTCTCAGTCTGGTGGAGAGCACGTGTGGGGGAGAAGATGTTTTCCTACCACATGGCCCTGGACCAGTGGGGCAAAATCAGCCCCCTTGGTGGGACCTCCAGATGAAAAGCTTCTGCACCCTGGTAAGCCTATTTCTGCCACTGCCACAATCCAAATCAAACTGAATCCAGAGAGGATAGAGAGAAAAGAGACCAAAAAACCATGTGTCTGTTTTCTGGGATGTAGTTTAAATACCCTGTGGGATTGGTCTTGAGCATCTCTCAGGGAGGAATGGTGTTTGGTGGGCTTGAGACCGAGCAGCGTTTGGGGGGACAGAGATGGTGGAGCTTCCACCACACATTCTAGACTCTTTGGGCATATGGGTTCCAGGGGCTGAGGTGGAGAATAGTGATGACCCTATTCATCTGGGTCTATTCTTAATATTTCCAAGAAATTTTTAGAATTTCAGGCTTTGAATTGTTTAATGAAAAGTTAAATATTATAGACAGTCAAACTGCTCATCAAAATTCTTAAATGTGTTATTATTATTATTATTATTATGAAATGAAATTATTCATTTGGAAATACTACTTCAAAGTGTTGTGTGTGTGTGTGTGTGTGATATTATATAGAAATTATGTATTTCTTAGGCAGAGAAGATAATATAAAAGGACAAATTTATTGTTTTTGTCTTCAAGGAGTTCCATGTCTAGAAAGGAGGTTTAGATATAGTCATGTATTACTTACTATAATATAGAATATAATGAATGTTATCTGAGCAATATATAAAACATGATGAAATTAAACAGGTAGTGGTGTGGAAAATGATACATGTCATCACAAATAAACTCAGGTAAAATAAGATGGAAAAACCGAAAGCAAACTAAATAACACGTTTTCAGTGTAAATAAATCAGCCTTATTTTGCAAGAGTAGTACTTTCACAGCAAAAAAGTCAGTATCTGGCTTTAAGATTCAAAAGCTTTCATCTTATGGGTTAATGCATCAGGGGACTTTGTTGAAGTCAATATTAATTTTCTGTTCAGAAAATCCTAGAGCTCTTAAGACTTCTGTTAAATTTACTATGTCTATACTCTGTGAATTGAGAAACAGAATCTAGATGACAGTACATTTGTTTACAGCATGGTTTACTGAATATTGTAAACCATTGTTTCTTCATACTATTCAAGAACAACAAAAGATAGATTACTGACAACATATTTCTGTTATTTGACAATGGGTCTATTCACCCATGATTTGTGATAGGGACTTTTGAGCTTATTATTACTTCCTCTCTTGCTAGCATGGCATCCCTTCTACAGTACACACACACACACACACACACACACACACACACACACACACACACCAAGGAATCAATCTACTTTTCAAATATTGTGGTACAACAATACAATTTGTGAGATTCAGGATTTTAACAATGCACCTGGGTAAAGTAAATTGAATTCTTCCAGAATACATTTATACTTGTAGATCATGTTGACCACATTTGCAATCCACTGGAGGGAGGCGAAATAACAAAATTCACAAAGATTTAGTAGAAATTGATTTCCACTCCTGTGGTTGACTTTGAAGGACTCAAGACTTCAATGTAAGAAGCAGCTGAAGTATCAAGAGAATTACATTTAGAATTGTAACCTCACAAGGTAAGTAAATTATTTAAATCTCATCCAAAGACTTTAGTGTATCAGTAGTTTATTCCTATGGAAATGAAGTATACAGAATATTACGGAACCTTGGATGAAATTTTGACAGAGCTCAACAGGATTCATTACCAGTTTTAAAGAAGTCATAACCATGTTCTACAGAGAAATCTCCCATCAGAGTAAGAATCTTAAATGCAGCAAACCTCATTCTTGTCTCAGTTTATGCAGTTGCCACAGCCAGTCCAGCAGTATGAACCACCACACTAATCGGTTAGTAACCATATATTTCAAGGCAAGCAAAAACACCCCTCCTGCAAAATCAAGACTAACCTATGGTTCTGACAATGATTAGTAACTTTTCCCCCCTGAGGTTCAAACCCAGGGTATTACAGTCTATCATTGACCTCTATGTCTACAATTCTGATTAACAATTTTAAAAAATGAAGTAAATTTAAATCATCCTATACGCACTGTTTCATTAAGGCATGTTGATTTTGCACACTTGACAGAAAATAGTGTAGTATAAGCATAACGATTGTATGTACTGGGAAACAAAAATATTTGAGATGCACTTTATTTCCTATTTTACTTTACAAAAACATTTTTCAATTGAACCTGCAGTATCTCTGAGTGATGTAAACATATCTCATATTTTGAGATGAAAACTAAGGCAATGTAACAGAATAAACACAAAACATACTTTTAAAAGACTTAGCTGAGACAAAAAGTTGTTTAGTGTTTATTACTATAGACCCTGGAAAGTTAATATTACATTGTAGCTCTCATTAAGACACATTGAGTGAAAATACTTAACTTAAAGGAGAACACCTAGACAAAAGAAAAATCAAATAATTGTCATCAGGTTTACCTTACTCCCTTTGGCTATAACAGTTCATTCAGTAGGTAATTTCACAGCAAGTACATTAAGAAAATATATGAAGGACTTTATATTCATTCAAGTTGAACTTTGTACATATAGATTATACATTGATTCTTTAAATTTCATAGGAACTTAGAAAATTTACTCCACTGAATCCTGTATGATGAGTTTCATAATATACAATTATATATAGAAAGGACATTAGGTTATGAAGTGACTTTATACCCTGACAATCTAGATATAAGACAACCCTTAAAAATCAAAACAAAATGAACAACTATTGGTTACAGAGATAACATGTCAAAATAGAATCACCAACTGATTATTTTTAAGTATTATTTAGAAATAAATGCATTTCACTTAAAACTCATTGTAAGAGAAGTTAAAGAAAAACATATTTATTAGTAATTTTAACACTTAAGAAAAAGAAATAAGTTGGATATACTTGTAATTCACACAACAAAAGTACAAAATTAATATGAATGATTTTATGTTTTTGTTAAATATCCAACTATACAAATAGAAAAATAAAGGGAAAAAGGAGACAATAGATCCAGTTATGTAGAGATTTGTAAAATCATAAGAAAATATCATAGAAACATTGTCAATTATAATATAAATATGAGAGTATGTTAAAATAAAAATAGATTTAAAATGAATAATAGAAAGTAAAATAACATAGATTGACAGGAGAAAGCCATAATTGTATTATTATTAAATGATGTATCTAAATTAAAGTGATAAAGAACACTGATGAAAACAGGCAAGTTGGAGATGAATCTAAGTGGTAGAACACATTCCTAGTTTATGTGAGGCTCTGAGTTCATTTCTCAGTATCAGAAAAAAAATATAGGTGAAAAAATCAACCATGGTGGTATACCCATTAGGGCACATAGGCTGAAGAATTACAAGTTCAAGATCAACCTGTGTTACATAAAAAACCTTATTTGAAAAAATACATAGCAATATCATTTTTTACAGACAAAATATTATAAATATAATAAAGCCAAATCTATACTTTCTGGTGTAAAATATTCAAGATAATGAAATTAATGTCACATATGTTCAATAAATCCAGAGTAAAATTTTATCAAAATTTAGTAGATAAAAAGGAATAGCACCCAGGTAAGAAAACTCACCTGTCATTTTTAATCTGATAAAGATTAATCGAAAACATAAATAGAAAGTGAGAAATATCTGTATGTGACAAATGATGAAAAAGATCTAAATATTCAGAAAAAAAGTCTCCAAAGAAAAATAAATAATTTCAAGGAGAAGAGGAAAAAAAGTCTCTGACAAATATAAATTATTAACAAATACTATAAATTAAAAACAAAATAACTTCAATAATCTTAGATTATTAGATATGTGCATATATATACACACATATGTACATGTAAACACATTATCAAAGAATTCTTGAATAAAAAATTACCAAAATTAAATTTTGAAATGTTTTAGGAAAAATGAAATATTGAAATTTGTGGAATACATTCAAACCAGTTATCAAAGGAAATTTTATGATGTTGAAGCACTGTCAATAAATGTTAAGACAATAAGAAACAAATAAATTAGCATTAACTGAAAAAAATGAAAAAGGATGCTGGAGTAAGGAATTAACAAATGTACATTAAAATTAATTAATCAGAATAAAGGTAGCTGAGTAGCTCTTTCATTATAAGAAATCTAAAGCATTATTTAAACAAAGGAATAGTTTAAACAACATGAAATTATTTGTTCATAGTTTTTAAACTAAAAATCTAAGAGTAAACTATGAGCAGTGCTGGCTTCTAAGATCCTTCCTTGCAGTTTCATGTCTACTAAATTTGTCCTCATAGGATGGACCATTTGTGTACATGCATTAATGCATCCTATTAAGTTATATCTAAATATCCCTTATAAAATACAAGAACATGGATGAACTCAGTTTAACCTAATCAGCACTTTAAAGCCCTGATCTCTAGATATAGTCACTGTCTGAGGTACTGGTATATGTGGTTCCAAATATAAACCTTTTTCTAAGATGTATTTATTGTTAATTTTTAGAATGAGTGTTTGCCTGCCTGTGTGCATGTGCACTGCACACATGCATGATGCCTTCCATAGCCAGAAGTGGGCATTTTATCACCTGGAATTGGAGTTAAACATGGATGTGAGCAGTCATGTGAGTGCTTGGAATGAAATGAGGGTCCTGTGGTAGAGCAGCAATTGTTTTTAATTGCTGAGCTATCTCTCCAAGACTCACATATGAATCTTATGGTCACACAAATCAAGTTGTGAAAAGAGCCTTCATGCAAAGTACAGTCTTTGAGCAAAATATGTAATACACCAAAATTTATTCACACTTAGGGTCCAATAGAGAATCAATTAATCACAAAATATGCTTATTCACCATTGCCAAAGGATGGAAGCATATCAACTGATTGAAGTCTAAGTATACACAAATTATATAAATATTTAATATATTTGTTTATATGTACCTGTATATCTGTATTGGATTTTCCATATCCAAAGGTTATTATTAACAGTATAAAATATGTAAACCTGGCTAAAATATGTCAAATAAAAAATACAAAAAATAAAAATGTAGCTCCAATTACTTGAAAGAAGACAGTGAGCAGAACATCAGTAGACACCATGTGGTTAGTTGCCTCAAATGTAGATGCCATGTGTCCAAAAGCTTGCATATCTTGTAGCAGCATCATGACTGACTATACCATGGATCTGGTATCCAAAATAAATCCTCTTTGTTTTTTACAGGTATTTGTTGCAACAGGAAAGGTAACACATGTAACCATTAAAGATGGGAGTAATTAAAATTATTGGTGAGGAAGTGTAAATAATGGATTCTGATAAACTGATGACAATACAAAATCATATGGCTACTTTCAGAAAATTGTTTGGTGGACATGCAAAATAATTAACATAAATAAACTTATTTTGGTAAAAATGTCTGCCAGGCAGTGGTGGCACACACCTTGAATCTCAGCACTCGGAAGGCAGAGCCAGGCGGATCTCTGTGAGTTTGAGGCCAGCCTGGTCTACAGAGCAAGATCTAGGATAGGCACCAAAACTACACAGAGAAACCCTGTCTTGAATAACAAGAAAAAAATGTCAGGCTTCTGTGTAGCATGAATCTTAAAAGTTCTTATTAATAAAAACCAACCTGAGGCCAGTTATTGGGGTGAATGCTGGAAGATCAGAGAAGTAGAACAAGCCACAGCTACCTCACCTTGCCAGTTCCTTAGCTGGTCTTGTTTGCTCAGACTTGAAGCCTTTGAGTCCTCATCCAGAATGAATCTCAGCTGAACGGCTGCTCGAAAGCCTGAATGCTTAACCAGCCAAAAGCTTAACCAGGCCAAATGCTTAACCAGCCAAATGATTCAGTTTCTGGTCTTCATCCCTTATATATCTTTCCTTTGTACCATCACTCCCTGGGATTAAAGGTTCGCTTTCTGGGATTAAAGACATGAGTCACCATGCTTGGCTGTATCCATGAACAGATGGATTTCTTCCTCTGGAATGCTAGGATTAAAGATGTGTGCTACCACTGCCTATCCTCTATATTTAATATTGTGGCTGTCCTGTTCTCTGAACCCAGGTAAGTTTATTAGGGTACACACTATTTTGGGCAACACAATACCACCACACTTCTGTGCTGAAGGATTGGTTCTTAGATCATGACACAGTGGAGAAGTACATGATCAGGAGGAATAATATTTTAATAAATGGATTAATTAATTATTGACAGACTATTAGGAGGCTATTGGTATGACAGAAGGTAAGTTTTAGCTAGAAGAAGTAGGTCACTGGGGTTATATGTTGAGAAAATTTATATTGTTGTAGGCCATCCTTCCTCTCCACCTCTCACTCCTTCCATTTTTCTTTCCTTCTTTCTGAAGAGAACAAAATTTTTCTCATGCCCTCCATTAGTTTTTCCTCATTGCAGGCCCAGAAACCATGGAATTAAGTCATAATGAATGAAAACCCTGAAACTGTGAATGGAAATAATTCTTCCTGTTTAAAAATATGTTTCTTCTCAAGTATTTCCTCATAACTACACAACTTAAGGAACTAATACACATATTAACCACTATGATAGGCATTGTGTTTAGCCCCCAAAATGTATTTATACATCAAAACTCAGAATTTGTAAGTGTCTCAGTGTAATATATAGTTTTAGACTGATTTCAGTTTGTTAATCATATTATTTATAAAGTATGATTATCTGGATGACCCTATAGTACAAAGACACAGACACAGACCCCCACACACACACACACAATTTTTGCTTTGTATAATATATTCTGATCAGTTTCCCTTCCCAAAGTCGTCACTTTTCCTCCCTACCTCCTCATCCACTGAACTCCATTACCTTTCCTTCTCTAGTTTTTTGAAAACAAGCAAGCAAACAAAAAACCCCACATAATTAATAGGTCTTTAGTAATAAAAAAAACTGTATGGTATTGGTCTAAAAAGAGATACATTGATCAATGGAATAGAATAAAAAATTCAGATATAAATCCATACAACTTTAGAAACCTCAATATTTGTAAAGCAGTCAGACAGACACAATGGAAAGAAAAAGAAAGAATTTTCAATAAATGGTGCTGGTCTAATTATACCAGCACTAAGCTCAACAATTAATAACTGAGATTTCATGAAACTGAAAGGCTTCTGTAAGGCAAAGGACACTGTCAAAAAGATAAAATGGCAGCCTACAGAATGGAAAAGGATTTTCACCAACTCCATATACAGTAGAGGGCTAATATCCAAAATATTTAAAGGACTCAAGAAACTAGATATCAACAAACCAAATAATCCAATTAAAAAATGGGGTACAGACCTAAACAGAATTCTCAATTGAGGAATGGCTTTCTCAAATGACTGATACACACTTAACAAATTATTCAACATCCTTAGCCATCAGGCAAATACAAATAAAAACTACTTTAAGATTCCGTCTTACATATAGATGTAACCAACCGTCTTATTAAATAAGAAACACAGAACCAATGCAAAGAAAAAGCCAAGAGATCAGAGCAAAGAGCCTTACCTCTCTGCTGCAGCTAGCCTCTTCAGCCAAGAGACCTACTTCCTGTGTTTTTGTCTTTATATAGACTTTCTGTTCTGCCTTCTCATTGGTTGTAAACCCAACCATATGACTGCCTTGTCACTACCTGTTTATACAGACCTCCAGGTCTTCTATGGTTGGTATTAAGATTAAAGGCGTGTGTCTGCAATGCTGGCTGTATCCTTGAACACACAGAGATCTACCTAGCTCTGCCTACCAAGTGCTGGGATTAAAGGTGTGCACCACCACTGCCCAGCTTTCACTATGGCTCTAATAACTCTGACCCCCAGGCAACTTTATTTATTAACATACTCATCACATTTTAGTACAAATAAAATATCACTATACTTACATCTGTCAGAATATCTAAAATCAATAACACAAATGACACCTCATGCTGGCAAGGATGTAGAGTAAGGAAAACACTCCTCCATTGCTGGTGGGAGTGCAAACTTGTACAACCACTATAGAAACCAATGTGGCAGTTCCCCAAACAACTGGGAATCAACCCACCTCAAGAGCCAGCTAGCTAGCTATACTAATCTTGGGAATATACTCAAAGGATATTCCATTCTACCACAAAGACACTTGCTCAACTATTTTCATAGTGACTTTATTCATAATATCCAAAAACTGGAAACAACCTAGATGTCACTCAACTAAAAAATGGATAAAAAAAAATGTGGTATATTTATATTCAGTATTACTCAGCTGTTAAAAGAAAAAAAATGACATCGTGAAATTTGCATCATCCCGAGTGAGGTAACTCAGACCCAGAAAGGTCCACATGTTATGTACTCACTTATAAGTGGATATTAGCTGTTATGTAAAGGATAATCATGCTACAATCCACAGAACAAAAACAGCTATGCAACAAGGAAGACTCTAAGTAGGATTTATGGATCTCTCTGAAAAGGAGAAATAGAATACATTTTGCAGGTGGACTGAGGGTAGGTGAGTATGGGAACAGGAGGATGCGAGGAAGGAAGGGAGAGAGGACTAGAATTGGAGGACATTTGGAGGGTGGTGATGTGGAAACCTAGGATAGGAGAAACTTCTAGGATTGTATGAGGGTCACCTTAGCAAGAAATCCTAGTAATGGAGGATATGGTACCTGAACCAGCTACATTCTCTAATCAAGTAACTTTCAGTGGTGGGAATGGGACACCAACTCAAACACAAAACCTTAAACTATAGTCTATCATGCCTGCAAGATAACAGTAGAAGTGGGGGTATCTCTTACTCTTTTGCCTGCCCTTGAGATAGTTTTCCTTGTACTGGGTTGCCTGACCTAGCCTTCATATGAATGTTTGTGGCTAGTATTTTTGTATCTTGTTAAGTCATGTTCTGTTTTTGTCCCTGGAGGCCTGGTCTTTTCTGAAGGAGAAATGAGGAGGAGGATCTGGCACAAAGGCAAGGTGGGAGGGGGACTCAGAGGAGTAGAGGAATGTATTGTATGAAAAAAGGAATAAATTTTTAAAAGTTAAAGATAAACAGAATATAAAAAAGAAAAATCACACAAAATCCATAAAAATATAAAATAAAAACCATAATATTTAAGAAAAAGGCCAATAAACAAAAAAATGCCCAAAGACATAGAGGACAATATAAGACAAAAAATAAATCCACAAAAATACCATTGAGTTCATTTTGTGTGTCCCTTCTACTTCTAGGCATGGGACCTACCTTTAAGTGTAGTAAATATACCCAGTTAGATTCCACAGGGAAAATTAAGGTTTTTTTTGCAAGTGGTTATCCATTAGAGAAAATTTTTTGGTTGGGGATGGGTTCTTATATCCACTTCCCTCTCTCAACACTGAGACCCCATTTAGCTTGGACCTGTGCAGACTCTGTGCATATTGCCAATAGTCTCTGACAGCTGATATATGTATCAGTCCTGTTGTGTCTAGAAATCTTTGTTACATTTGTGTCTTCCATTCTCACTGTCTCTTACAATCTGTTTGCCTTCTCTTTGACATAGTCACTGAAAATTGAGGGGAGGGGTTTTATGAAGACTAAGTTCATTTAGAACTTAGTGTTCCAAGGTCTCTCACTCTCAGAATATTTTCCTGTTTTGTGTCTCTGTGTTATTTCTCATCTACATCAAAAAGAAACTTATTTGATAATGGCTGAGCAACTTACTGACCTGAGTTGAGCCTCTTATGGCCTATATGCACAATTTTTATAACAGGTTCTCATTGGTTTAAGGCAGGTTTACATCTCAAGAAACTCATCATGAGCTGAAAATATCAAAAGTCATTACGTATTTTTAATATAACTATTACCAAATTCCTAGGCCAGAATATATCTGATATCAGGGAATTCCAGCAAACTTCATGCAAAAAGTAATAGAGAAAAGCAGAAATGAGTTTTATTATTATTGTTATACTAAGAAGACTAAAAGACCTAACATATTTAGCCTTATCTTTAGACAGGAAGATCAAGTGGGCACAGGAAAAGAGATATTATGGTTAGACAGTGTGTGGTAGGATCCTTCTGTGCCCTGTGAATATGTTTTGCTCTCATCGTTTGATAATAAAAGCTGTTTTGGCCTATAGCTACACAGAATAAGGCTGGGTGGCAAAGACAAATGGAGATACAGAGAGAAGGAAGGGCAGAGTTGGGAATTGCCAACCAGACTCAGAGGAAGCAAGATGAGAATGTTTAATTGAGAAAAGGTACCAAGCCATGTGGCTAAATGAAGATAAGAATTGTGGTTAATTTAAGTGTAAGAGCTAGTTCGTAATAAGCCTGAACTATAGGCCAAACATTCTGTAATTAATATTAAGCCTCTGAGTGATTATTTAAAATCAGCTGCAACATGGGGTGGGACAGAAAAAAGCCCCTGTTTACAAGGCAGTCTTCACATTGTTGTTAAGTTAATCATTATACCAGGTCTGGTTCTGAAAAGTAATATAGAAGTCTGTATGATTTGAGGCACCATTTCAGTTCATGTCATGAGACACTTTGCCCTGCCTGGAGAAGTGAAGTTTTGTTTCTTAGCATGGGATAATTTTTCCCACTAGTGAGAAAAGTGTCATCCTGGTTGAACTACCTACAAGGCTCCACTGTTCCTAGACTCCTAGGTGGAAATTGTACAATTCCCTTGTTATGATATAGTTTGCTGCTAAAAAATCAAACAACTCATGGTATTGATGACAGTAAATTGATTATAATTTCCCTGATTTTTTTTTGAGACAGGATCTTATTACGTGTGACTGGCTGTCCTGGAACTTATCATTATAAATCAGGCTGGTCTTGAATTTATGATAACCCTCCTTTTCCTGCCTCTGAAATTACTGCCAGAAGCCTCTTATTTTGTTCTTCAGACTCATAGAAAGAGTAGTAGCTTAATATGAATATTTCTTATATGAGTAATCAGGAATCTGACCCAAAGTTTTAAATAAATAAATAAAGCATATATGTAAAATGCATGTAAGTAGTCCAAATTTTATCCTAATTTTAGTTACTTGTTGGGTATCTGCAGAACTTATTATAGCATTAATAATTTTTAGTGAGAGTAGAATCTATGTCCCTTTCCCATAAACTCTCTTTATCATGTGGCTGACTGCAGGTCCCAATCACTGCCCACCATTACAAAAGATTACGTATCACTATGGCTGGCCAGTTCCTAGTGAGTATATTTTGTTCTTGAATTATCATACTTAACAATCCTAAGTTGGGAACATCTTTTTTTTTTTTTTTTTTTTTTTTTTTTTTTTTTTTTTTTTTTTTTGGTTTTTCGAGACAGGGTTTCTCTGTGTAGCTTTGCGCCTTTCCTGGAGCTCACTTGGTAGCCCAGGCTGGCCTCGAACTCACAGAGATCCGCCTGCCTCTGCCTCCCGAGTGCTGGGATTAAAGGCGTGCGCCACCACCGCCCGGCTGGGAACATCTTTTAAATACTAATTTTAATATGTATGTTTTGCTTACCTTTATGTCTTTGAATCACATGTATGTCTGCCTGATGCCGAGGAAGGTCAGAAGAAGGTGCTAGATACCTTGGGACTGGAATTCCAGATGGATGTAAGCTGCCATGTGGGTGCTGTGAATAAAATATATGTCCTGTGGAAGAATAGTCAGTACTCCTAACTTATGAGCCATGTCTCCAGCTTATAATCTGCATTATCTGCAACATGAGAATATCATAGTTATGGGCAAAAGGTAAAGTGAGTCCACTGGTACCAAAAATGGCTTATAAATAAAATACCCTCTAAAGTCTCTAGGAAGAATTAAGACTTATTGTAAAACAAACAAACAAATATACGAAACAATGAAAACAAACTTGGTTTTAGACCATGAAGACCAATTTTTAATTTCTGAATTCTAATCATGTAAGATAACATAGTTCTGTTGTGTAAGCCCATGAATTTTGCTGATTTTTATACAAGAAATAGAAAATTGATACACTTGTCACCTTCATTCATATATGTAAAAGAAATGAAAACATGTATTTGGACAAAAACACCTGAATGAATATAGTAACTCTACTTAGGCAAAATATTTAGAGTAATCATATAAATTGAGAAAGAAAATTGAAGGCATTTATAGTTGCCAAAGTTAAGGTAGAATGAGGAATGGTGATGAAGACAGTGTTTTGCTCTGATGATAGAAAATGTTCTACAACTGTGACAATGATTGTACTAATATGGTTGTGTGTTAGAATAGTTCAGAATGTATATTTCAAATGAATGAATTTGTGGAATTTGACTTACACACACACACACACACACACACACAAAACAATTGGTAGAAAATAAAAGGACTTGTTTTCTCGCCTTACCTTGCAAAACTCTTTTACCAAACTGATAAGACCTTGGGTTTTTGTTAAATATAAAATATCAAACAATGGATAAAAGATAAATGGAAAAAGGATTATCTGAAAAACTGCATCCACTCATTCCTATGGTGAAAATCTCCTTAGGGAAATCCTGAGATCTTTTTAGCTACTTTGCTGAGATAGAGATGATTGGTTGAAAGTAAATTTTTTAGAGGAATTTCTTGCCCTAGTTTGGTCTTGCATAAAAGGTACTAGCCACATTAGTTTTGTTAGGTAGAATGAATTTCTATTTTCTGTAGTTCAGAATTAGATAGCCCATTTATCCATAGCTATACCTCATAATATAAAAATATGAATGAGTAATACATGGAATTTAACTGCAGGGAGATGCTGTGAATATCACTCTGTATAAATAAAATGCTGATTGGCAAGTGGCCAGGCAAGAAGTATAGGCGGGACAAGCAGAGAAGAGAATTCTGGGAAGTGGAAAGCTGAGGCAGAGGGACACTGCCAGCTGCCGCCATGAGAAGATGTTAAGATACCAGTAAGCCACGAAATGGGTTAATTTAAGATATAAGAAGAGATAGCTAGAAACCTGCCACGGCCATACAGTTTGTAAATAGTATAAGCATCTGTGTGTTTATTTTATATGTGGTCTGTCAGACTGCTGGGGCTCGGTGCAACCACAGAGAGAAAACTCCAGCTACAGGGAGATGGCAAGGTTCACATCATACGCATCCTCAACTTCACATGAACTAATTCATTCAAGTAACACTTCATTGGTGACCTTCATTAGTAAATTAATATTTTGATTAGGTTTGACTAGAATTGATAAGGATAATTACAAGCATTTTATAATTTCAAATTTCATTAATACATTTGTGAGCATTAGCATCTTTCAAAAATATTGCATATAGCAATTAATGTATATGTGTAATCTGACTTGTTTTTACATACCTATAAATAATCATAACTAACCTAGAAGGGGTTTAATTTTTCATATTAAATATTTTTAGGAAGTTATATATTTCTGCCCATTTCTCTCATATATTCAAATAGGATCCTTTTATTTATCACAGCAACAGATTTGTTTGATATTATCAGGATATAGAACATGTATATTGAATTCCATACTTATTAAGTGTTAGGTGAATGAATTATTTAAATAATTTTTAATGTCAATATTTTCTTATTCTAACATGTATATTGTTGCTTTTATATGCTTCTTTTTTCTAATTGACCTCATGCTTTCTGGTTTAAAATCATCACCACTCTGGATAGACACAATTAAATTGCCATCATTACATATTTGTGTACATTTTTCTGGGGGTTTCCTATATTTGTTTAGATATAACTGAAGTGTACATTAACAAACTAAGCATTTGTAAAATTTACCACCAATGTCAAAATTTGTAGCATAAAATGAAGTGTATATTCTGTAAAAGTTTCATAGCTTTGACATTACTGAGACACAGTATTAGTAGAACCTCATAAAATGAGTGGGATTTTTATTGAATAATAAACTATCATATTATCTTTGCCCTCAATTGTGGATCTGACATTAATTATTCTGTATTGCTCTTCATTTTTATGCTTCCTATAAAAGAATCACTATAGCTGAATTCAAGACATATTTAATCTTTCACCTTTGTTCTTCCAATTATCCCTGCATTGTTTCATGCCAAGCTATATAATCTTAAACTTTGCTTTAAATGTCTTACATAAACTACACTATCTAATAATATTATTCCTCATCTGAATCTTCTTATCTCAGGTCATTTTAATTTAAGTACTCATAAACATGCTTAATGTTTTCTTACTGTGTGCTAAAGTCAGAATGCTTTAAAAAGAATAATGAAAACACTTAAGAAATTTTACTCTCAAATCATGTATTTTTTCATTAAAACTAAAGAGAGAAAAAGATTTGGAAAACTATTGTCACGAATTTCTAAGTCTCCTCCTCACTGTTTCAAAATAATCATAAAATCAAACACTGTAACAAATAAAGTCTCAACAATACCAGCACTACTGGAAACACTGAGCCCTGTCTGCAGCACTTACAATTCTTTAATAAAACATTGCAGCACATCTCCCATTTTCTTCCTCTTCCCTTTTCTGAGAGCCTGTAGGTACAGTACAGGAGCCCAGGTTGAAAGGATGTCAAGGGAAATAGCAGAGGGCAGTTGAGTTCTTCTGGCAGTCAATATTAAATCACTCCCAGAAAAGGAAATCAAAACATTAATCCCCAAATGCTGAATACTAGTCATGACTTGATTATTTTTAGACTTTTCTATAGAAAGGGGGCTAAAACTATATGGGGTCACAAGGGTAAATTCATGAATGTAGTTTATCTGGAGGAAAACCATTTGTACAGACATGACCCAGTGCTTAAAGGTGAAGGCAGCAGAGAGAAAGAAAAACTTAAACAGAAGATACAGTAATCCCCTGATCTTAAGGCAATTTCTTCCAAAACACTTCAACATTTGAAAGAAACTACAGATAACACAAAACCATAAATTATGCTTTTTTCTTATACATACATTCTTATAGAAGTATATACTTTACATGTTTGACAAAATAAATAGAATTAACAACTAATAATAAACTAGAAAAAAATTAAGTGTCCAACTATAAATTTATGTGAATATGAGCTTTCCTAAAACATAGCTGTGTTGTTTGATAGAGTTATGTGCTGAGACATGAATTGCTATGTAATGTCATCACTGTTTAAACACCATAATGTGTTCTTCCACAACCCCAAAATGTATGTGTTTTGTATACCTAAGCTACAGTGTATATGCTCCACTGTATTCATCCATTACTATACACTGAATACTGTAGCCAATTATAGCATAAAAGTCAATTCTATGCAAATAAACATAGAAAACGTGCAAGGATATATGGTATAAGAGATAATAAAATTTCTGAAGATAAACCTCAGTTGATATCACACAAAGTTCTGGGAGTATCTCCAATACTATATAAGCCAGATACAACAAGTCATATTTGTAATCCCAGAACACAGCAGGTGGAGACAGGAGGAAGAGAACGTCATCCTTAGCTACATCGTGAGGGGTATAAGGTAGGATTTGAAGGGAGTAAACAAAAGGAAGAAACGTTGCAAATAAATTGAAGTCTGAAAAATATACAAAAAATAAATGTACTATAATGAAATTGTTCTTTGAAGTGCAGAAGTGGTGGATACATGTGTAACAAAACTCATAAAACTCACTGGCACAAAATATGTACTTTAACTGGTATAAAATGAAACATTACCAGGATATAGTCATGTTATACAATAGGAGAAATGGCCAAAAGATGAATGAAGCAATTTTAAAGATGTGTAACATAATCTCACTGAAGTAAATGGGTAGAAATATATGCCCAGTTAACTTCACTTTCATACTTTGAATGAAAACAATGTGGAGATTAATTTCCTATAATACCAAACAGGGCAATTTGTAGTAAATAAGAAAAGTTGGGGTTGTTTTAACTTTCTTTAGAATGAATATCCTTGAGATTTTATATGGATTATATTAATTTTCAGTAAGATGCAGAGAAAATTTTTATGTCTTTTGTTTTGAGAATTTTATAAAATACATTTGATTATATTCTTTCACTTCCCCCAACTCGTTCTATATTCTCATACACCCAACATCATATTCTTTCTCTTTTAGGAAAAAATAAAAGAAACTAAAAAACAAAAAGCACAAAAATGTAGTTCAATGTGTGTTAGCCAACCACTCATGAGCGTAAGGCCTACTGAAATATTCCCCAAGGTCCACAATTTATTTTACGTCCCTATAGGAATCAGAAACATAGAATTATGAGTAAAAAGGAAAAAATGGCAACAATATATGAAATGATACAAATTGTGTAAGTTTGTGTAACTGTAACAAACACAAGCATCTTTGGAGATTTTTCTACACAGTATAAGGTCTCTTCGGTTCTGCGTGTTCTATGGCTTGTAGAAAGGTAGGTGGTTTTTCTTGAGCTAAAGGGATGGCTCAGCAGTTAAGAATGCATCCTGCTATTGTAGAGGACTCAACTGGAAATTCAACTCCGATTATCAGGCTTTTCACCACTGCCTGTAACTCAGCTTCAGGAGGTATCCGGATGTCTCCAGTCTCCATAAGCACTACATTCTTTTTCTTTCTTTCTTTCTTTCTTTCTTTCTTTCTTTCTTTCTTTCTTTCTTTCTTTCTTTCTTTCTTTCTTTCTGTCTTTCTGTCTTTCTTTCTTTCTCTCTCTCTCTCTCTCTCTCTCTCCCTCCCTCCCTCCCTCCCTCCCTCCCTCCCTCCCTCTCTCTCTCTCTCTCTCTCTCTCTTTCTTTCTTTCTTTCTTTCTTTCTTTCTTTCTTTCTTTCTCTCTTTATCTCTCTCTCTCTCTCCCCATAATAAAAAAATTAAAAACCTTTTCCACTCCTTTGTTACCCTCTATTATTTTTTACCTTTTCTGTTTTATTATTTCTAGAAGGTATGAAACACAGTCTGTTTTTAGTTTTCAGTTTCATTTCTTTAATTACTGGTCATTTTAAACATGTTTTTACTGGTTTATTGGATCTGTTCTTATCTTCCTTATAGGGCGCACTTTAAAACTATCTACTTGTTTTTATTTTATATGTATAGATGTTTCTTTGCATGCATGAATGTATATATGTGGCTTGTAGAAGCCAGAGGAGGACACTGGATCCCTTGGAAAGAGAGTTACAGGTGTATGTGGGCCAACATGTGAACAAATCTTGGATTCTCTGCAAGAGCAGCAATGGCTCTCAACTGCTAACCCTTCTTTCCATCCCCAGTTTATCTTCTTAAAGATATGTGTGGTATTTTGGCATACTATTATTCAAAACTTTTCACTGTTTATGTTTTGTCAATATTTTATTCCTTATGATTCTTTATGATTTCATTTTCTTAATGGTGAAATTTGAAATTCAAATATTCTGAATTTTCTTTTTATTATTATTATTATTATTTTACAACACCATTCAGTTCAACATAATAGCCACAGATTCCCCTGTTCTCCCCCTCTCGCCCACCCCTCCCCCCAGCCCACCCCCCATTCCCACCTCCTCCAGATCAAGGTCTCCCCCGAGGACCGGGGTTGACCTGGTAGACTCAGTCCAGGCAGGTCCATTCCCCCCTCCCAGACCGAGCCAAGTGTTCCTGCATAAGTCCCAGGATTCAAACAGCCAACTCATGCAACGAGCCCAGGACCTGGCACTAATGCACAGCTGCCTCCCAAACAGATCAAGCCAAATGACTGTCTCACCCGTTCAGGGGGCCTGATCCAGTTGGGGGCCCCTCAGCCTTTGGTTCATAGATCCTGTGCTTCCATTCATTTGGTTATTTGTCCCAGTGCTTTATCCAACCTTGGCTTCAACAATTCTCGCTCATATAAACCCTCTTCTTTCTCACTAATTAGACTCCCAGTGCTCCACCAGGGGCCCAGCCGTGGATGTCTGCCTTCAGATTCCTCAGTCCTTGGATGGGGTTTATGGCACCACTATCTGGGTGTCTGGCCATCCCATCACCAGAGTAGGTCAGTTCCTGCTGTCTCGCGACCATTGCCAGCAGTCTTTTGCGGGGGTATCTTTGTGGATCTCCGTGGGCCTCCCTAGCTCTCTGCTTCCTCCCCTTCTCACCTTCTCATGTGGTCTTCATTTACCATGGTCTCCTATTCCTTGTTCTCCCTCTCTTTTCTTGATCCAGTTAGGATCTCCCACTCTCTTTCCCTCGACTGTCGCCCTTTTTCCTGTGTGTTTTAGGTGCTACAACTAAAAAAAAAAAATTCCAATTCTAGTCTTCAAGGATCACTTCCAAATGCTATGAGTAGTTTAAACTAAAATTTATATATGTGAATATCCAACTATCCCAACAGCACTCAGGGAAAATCCCAATTTTTAATCTTCAAGATTATACTTGAATGAACAATGTAATATTTACATATTCAATTAATGCTTCTTTCCTAGTAAAATATGTTGAGAGGATGAATAGACCAAGAAGTGAAAACATCACTGTTGAAATAAAATACACAACTCTCATGTTTTGGACTGCAATGCCACTACCCAATATAAGCAACTGTAAAATATCAGTAAAAAAAATGATTGTAAGACTTGGACAGAGTAGGTACAAAATAGATAAAAAAAAAAACCATCGTTTTACACTAGATAGTAAGAAAATTGAAAAATGATAAACACAAATTTCAAGTATAAAATAGCAACACTGAGGAGGCACCATTGCAAAACCTGATACAACTTAATCATCAAAATAGTTAATGCATTATGAACTGTTTTAAATAGTTGAAAATCCATAAATAACAAAAGTAATCAAATATATTAGCAGAAAGGGAGAGCCCTTGTTTCTAATAGAATACTAAAAACTCACTAATAATGCTGGAGGGATTGATTACCAGTGATAAAAAATTATGATTGTACAAAACTTATTGTAAACATCCTACAGGCTGCTTAGCTGAATATTTTGCTGTGTCATACATTTTTAGTTTGATAAAATTGTGTAAGTATAGTTTTTATTAATGTTGTTTCCTATGAATTTGCTCATTCTGGGTTAAGATTGGCTCTTCTTTGATTTTTTTTATATTTAAGAATTATTTTATTTTTGTTTATGTGTGTAGTTATGTAAATTTATGTGTACCACTATTTTACAGATGTCCATAGAGGCTAAAAGAAAGTATCAGAGCCCCTGAAGTTGTAATTATAATTAATTGGGAGCCACCATGTAAGTGTTGCAAATCATGCCCAGTTCTGCTGGAACTCAGTACTCATAATCACTGAGACATCTCTCTAGATTATGTTCAACTTTTTAGGCAACTGAAACATTATTTAAAATGATTTTATCACTGAATACTTTCTGTAGATGTAACCAACCATCTTATTAAATAAGAAACACAGAAACAATGTAAAAGAGAAAGCCGAGAGCTCAGAGCTCAGAGCTAAAATCTCACCCTTTCTCCTGCGGTGTCCCAGCTTCCCGAAAGAGAGCTATTTCCCTGTGTGTAAGTCGTTTCATAGTCATTCTGCCTTCTCCTTGGTTGTAAACCCAAACACATGACTGCCTCATCACTGTCTGTATGTACAGCCCTCCAGGTCTTAAAGGCATATGTCTCCAATGCTGGCTGTATCCCTGAACACACAGAGATTTATGGGGTTAAAGGCGTGCACCACCACCGCCACACTCTGTCTATGGCTCTAATAGCTCTGACCCCCGGGCAACTTTATTTATTAACAT
Organism: Peromyscus maniculatus bairdii; assembly: GCF_049852395.1. Lineage (NCBI taxonomy): Eukaryota > Metazoa > Chordata > Mammalia > Rodentia > Cricetidae > Peromyscus > Peromyscus maniculatus. The sequence goes on along the minus strand of NC_134875.1, from coordinate 71,353,375 downwards.
ACAATCAAAATCACATTTCAGTACAATTAGAATACCACCACAACTTTCTACTCTAATGCATGACATGTCCATTTTGCTACTTCATCCATAAAACTTAGTATACATATTTTTACCTTTAGCCTAATTGTTAACCTTATCTTAATTTTTATTCTAAATTTTGTTAATTTTATTTTTGGTGTTGGTTAATTTTTTGTCACCTTGATACAAACTAGCATGTTCCTGCAGAAAGGAACCATCAAATGAAGAATTGCCTCTATAAAACTGGGCTATAGGAAAGTCTGTGGGGGCATTTTCTTGATTAATAATTGATTTGGGAGGGCAGGTGGTCCTGAGTTGTTTAAGAATACAAGCTGAGCAAGTAAAAGAGAGCAAGCCAGTGAACAAATTTGCTCTGTGGTTCTTTCCTTTATTCCTGTCCTAAATTCCCTCAGTGATGAACTGTTACCTGGAATTGTAAGATAAAACAAATCCTTTCCCTCACTGTTTTATCACAGCAACAGAACCAAACTCATACATTTTCTTCGTATTTCTTTTTAAATTATTGCTAATGCTTTTCTTCAAACTTCTTATCTTTAAATACAACAGATAATGTGCATTTGCTTTCAAATTTTCTAGTACATTTTGTAAGTCTCATCTTTGGAAGTACTGCTTGAGTTACATCTCCATCTCAGTTTGCAGTTTAACTTTTTCCACTTACATAATAAATTATATCTGTATTAATGTCTTCATCTGCTAATTCTAACATCTGTGTCTGTTCTTTGGCAATTTCAGTTGATTGATTTATTTTCTCAGTTTGAGCTATTTCCTGCTTCTTTGTAGACCTGGTAAATTTTTATTGTTGGAATGAAGACACTGTGAATTTTACTTCACTAATTGTTGAATATTCATATAGTCCTATGAATATTATTAACCTTTGTTCTGGAAAATAGTTAAGTAATTATGCAATAAATCTGAGTACTAATTTGAATATTTGTTAGGCATGAAAAGAACACTGTTCACTTTTAGACTAATTATATCACAGTGCTGAGGCAAGATTCTTGTGAATATATTCAATACTCTAGAAATCATAATTTTCAATTAGATTGAAACATAATAATCCCATATTTTTATGGAGTAAACTTTATGTGGACATTGAGTATTGATCAAATACTTAATAGTTCCATCATTTTACCTATTTTGCTATTTATGTATTTATTTTTGACACATATTCATTGGTATAGAATGATTCTTATAATTACACAAGTGTACTACATACTATAACCAAATTTATCTCTACTTTCCCATGTATTTTTTTATGTAAACATTAAAAATTTCTCTTATTTAACATTTAAGCCGTACAATATATTGTTGTTAATTATACTTCAGCCAGCCTACTGATATGGTAAAACACTTGAACAACTTAATTGTCACATTGAGCCCACTGTTTGGTCTCTCCTCATTTACCTTGTTCTCTATTCTGCTTACCTTCTCATAATCTCAATTTGCATGAATGAGATAACTTTATTATATTCCACATGGGTAAAATTGTGCAGTGTTTATATTTCTGAACATGCCTCATTTTTGTTAAAAAAAATATATTTTGATCATGGTTCCTCCTCTCTCATCTCCTCCTAGGTCACCCCCACACATCAATCTCCAATCATCTCTCTCTCTTTTGAAAATAAAACAGGCAAAAACACAAAGAAGAAAAAATACTAAATGAAATTAAACAAAAACAAAGCAAGCAAACAAATAAAAGATCCCCCAAAAAACATTAACAGACCCAAAAAAGGAAATGCATGAGAGACACACACACACAGAGATAGACACAACACACAAAACAACAAGACAAATAAAAACAATTAGAAATCATAATATACAAAAGCAAAAGATCAGTAATGTAAAAAGTGACCAAATAAAGAAATTTGAGTCAAAAAAAAATAGAAACTATAAAAATATCATTGAGTGTATTCTTTGTTGTTCTACTGCTAGGTGTGTGGCTGACCTTAAGTGTAATTTCTACACCCAATGAAACTCTATTGAGGAAAAATAATTTTTGGTTTGTTTCAAGCACTTGTTAGTTCCAGATAGCTTCTGGCTTAGCGATGGGAGCTTGTGCCCACTTTCCTCTCCCAGCACCAGAACCCCTTTTGGCTTAGACCTGTGCAGGTGCTGTGCATGCTGCCATCAGTCTCTATAAGTTCATATGTGCCTTTGTCCTGTTGTTTGGAAGGCCTTGCTTTCTTGGTGTCTTCCATTCTCTCTGGCTTTTACAATCTTTCTTCCTTCTCTTCCACAGAGTTTCTTGAACTCAGAGGTGTAGCTCATATTCTAGTTGGGCTTAAATAATAAAAACCAGGAGACAGATATCTGGGTAAATGCTGAAAGATCAGACAGATAAAGGAGCAAGGCATAGCCACCTCTTACCTAGCCAACTCCTCAGCTGAAAAGGGGGCCAAGCTCTGCCTGCCTTATCACTTCCTGTTTTCTCCTCCCTAGTGTTGGGATTAAAAAGCTGTGTGCCTCTTAAATACTGGGATCAAAGTCATGACATCCCAAGTGCTGGGATTAAAGGTGTGCGTCACCATTGCTTGTCTTCTACAGTTAACTAGTGGCTAGCTCTGCACTCGGATCTCCAAGGCAAGCTTTATTTGTTAGAGCACAAACAACATAGCACCACACAGAGGAGAAGAGCTTGAGGAAGATGTCTCATTTAGGACTGAGTATTCCAAGGTCTTTCATTCTCTGCACATTGTCAGTTTGCGAGTCTCTGTATTAATTCCCATCTACTGTAGGAGCAATCTTCTATGATGATGGCTGACTGAGAGACACTTATCTATGGTTACAACAGAATATCATTAGTGGTAATTTTATTGCTTTTTTTTTTTCCCAGCGGAACAACAGTATTTGGTTTTCTTCAGGTCCATGACCTATCTAGTCTCAGGTTCTAGGCCAACCAAGCACTGTCAGACTTGGGTTCTATATCATGGAGTATGACTTAAATATGATCTGATAGTAGTTCGATACTCCCATAACATTTGTGCCACTAAGTACATCTGCCTTATTTTAATAGAATGGCTTATAGGACCATGTGTGTTGTTGCTTCATCTCTGTGAATGAATTAATCAGCAGATAATGAACAGAATGGAGAAAAATCAAACTTTATATCTCATAAGGAGTTAATATCCAGTGTAAGGAATTCCATTAATTTTCAAAAGTGTATATATATATATATATGTATTTAATGAAATAATTAGTATGTATTTAAAGAAATAATTTACTCATAAAGTTTCAACATCCTTTTCTAATATGTAAATTTAGGTTCATAAATATTTACCTAACTATTTATTTCTTCTTGCATGTGTCATCTGTTAGCTTTCTATCACTGTGACCCAATAGCTGTGAAAATCTTGAAGGAATATTTCTTTGGGCTCATAATTTCACAATTTTTTGTTCATGATTATTTGGCTAAGTTTTTCTAAGTCATATTTAGGCAGAGTTTGATGGCACGGAGCATATGATGGTGCAAATATATTCATCTGATGGTGACTAGAAAGAATATAAAGTGAATATAAAGAGAGATGGAGTGAAGAGAAGAGGGGGAGAGACAGAGAAAAGGCTAAAGGATTAGATACAAAAATTATTTAAGGATGTGCCTCAATTACTTAGGTTTTCAAACTAGGAAATACTACCTAAAGTTTCTACAAATTGCCAATAGTCTATTAAGTTAAGATCTAATTAATGGGTTAATATATTATTGATATTACAACAGTCATTACCCATTCACCTTTGTAATGTCCCACCTGTTAACATTGTTAATTTAAAGATCACACCTTTATAAAATTAACTTTTTAGATCTAAACCATAATGGACTCCTTAACATCAAGAAATATTTTTTTGAAATATATTGTTCCACAGTTTTATAATTGATCAACATCATATAGTATATGTGTACAAGTCTAGATAGGAAGCCTACCTGCAGACCCAGTCGCTGCTAACTGACACTACCTGTTGCAGCACACCTATACAGATCTCAGCTTTCATCGGGGGAGCTTCTTGCAGCAAATCCCAGTTAACACAGAAATGCAAAGCTGGTCAACATGTAGAGGATAAAAGATTGCAGCTAGCTCAGCCCTAAATGGGAAATCTATATTACAATGCCTCTGCTCAAGGCTTAGAGATAATTGTGAAAAAGGGGGCAGAAAGGTTCTAAGAGCCAGAGGCAGATAAAAACAGTGAAACTGTCTTCTAGACCTATCAGAGCAACAGCCATATGCACTTAGTGCATGTGAGACTGCATGCACAATGCCTGTAATTATATATATATAATTATATATATATATATATATATAATTATATATATATAATTATATATATATATATATAATTAGCATCACCACAAACATTGGAATAATGCCTTCTCCTACAAAATACAATAGCTTCTGTCTTAGTTACTATTCTGATGTCGTGAAGAGAAACAATGACCAAGGAAACTTATAAAGTATTTAATTGAAAGCTTGCTTGCACTTTTAGAGTGTTAGTTAATGACAATCATGGTAGGAAGCAGGGCAACAGGCAGGTATGGTAGCTGACAGTTGACAGTCTTTATCCACAAGCAGCAAGCAGAGAAAGCCTGGTGTGGGTCTCTGAAACCTCAAAGCCCACCCAGAGTGGTTACAAACTTACTCCAGCAAGGTCAGATCTCCTAATCCTTCCTAAAAATGCCACCAAATGGGAACCAGGCATTCAAATACAAGAGCCCATGAGGGAATTGTCATTTAACTCACTATAGCTTGCAATAGCCTTAGGAAATAATTATTATTTTTTAAATAACCACTTTACTGCATATGTGTTTTATTTTTTTTTCCTTTATTTTACAATACTATTCAGTTCTATGTAACAGCCACAGATTTCCTTGTTCTCCCACTTCCTGCCCCTCTCCCCTTCCTCCCAGCCCAACCCCCATTCCCACCACCTCCAGATTAAGGCCACCCCTGAGGACTGAGGTCGACCTGATAGACTCAGTCTGGGCAGGTCCAGTCCCCTCCTCCCAGACTGAGCCAAGCGTCCCTGTATAAGTCCCAGGTTTCAAACAGCTGTCTCATGCAGCGAGCCCAGGACCTGGTACCACTGCCTAGATGCCTCCCAAACAGATCAAGCCAATCAACTGTCTCACCTATTCAGAGGGCCTGATCCAGTTGGGGGCCCCTCAGCCTTTGGTTCATAGTTCATGTGTATATGTGTCACATGTATACAATGGAATACTACTCAGCAGAGAAAAACAATGACATCATGAGGTTTGCAGGCAAATGGATGGATCTAGAAAAAATCATCCTGAATGAGGTAACCCAGACTCAGAAAGACAAATATGGTATGTACTCACTCATAGGAGGATACTACATGTGGAACAAGGATGACTGGACTGCTACTCACATCACCAGTGAGGCTACCTGGAAAACAGGACCCCAAGAAAGACACGGGGGTCACCCAATGACGGAGAAATGACTGAGATCTACATGAACAGCCTGGAAATGAGTGGGAGCAATGAACGGTGAGGGTCGAGGGAAAGAGAGCAGGAGATGCCACCTGGATCAAGAACAGAGAGGGAGAACAAGGAATTGGAGACCATGGTAAATGAAGACGACATGAGAAAAGGAAGAAACAAAGTGCTAAAGAGGCCCACAGAAATCCACAAAGATACTCCCACAATAGACTGCTGGCAATGGCCGAGAGACAGCCGGGACTGACCTACTCTGGTGATGGGATGGCCAAACACCCTAATAGTTGTGCCAGAAACCCCATCCAAGGACTGAGGAATGCAGACATCTATGGCTAGGCCCCGGGTGGAGCGCTGGGAGTCTAATTAGTGAGAAAGAGGAGGGTTTATATGAGCGAGAATTGTTGAAACCAAGGTTGGATAAAGCACAGGAACAAATAGCCAAATGAAAGGAAATAATTATTTTTTATTTCTCTTATTATTGCATGGGACTACTATATGATGTTCTGCTCTGTCTTAGTCTGCTTTCTATTGCTATTATGAAACACTGACCAAAAGCCATTTAGGTAGAAAAAAACTTTTATTTGGCTTCCATATCCTGAGTCACAGTCAATTGAGAGAAGCCAAGGAAGGAACTCAAGGCAGAAACCTAGGGGTAAAAACTGAAGCAAAACCACTGAGGCATGCTACTTATTGGATGTTCCTGCTTGCTTGCCCAGTGGCTAATTGGAGTTCTTACTGATTTGATAAACACCATGGCTAAAATGGCTAGGGGAGAAATGGGTTTATTCCATCTCACATTTCCTGGTAGTAAGCAGTCCATCACCTCAAGATGTTGGGTTAGGAACTTTTACAAGGCAGGAACCTGGAGGCAGGAACTGAAGCAGAAGCCATGGGAAAATATTGCTTTCTGGCTTGCTTAACATGCTTTCTTTCTTTTTAAAAATATTTTTTATTAATTAAATGTATTTTATTTTACTTCTCAGATCACAGTTTCCCCTTCCTTCTCTCCTCCCATTTCCTCCTCCAACCTCCTCTCTGGCCCCTACCCCATCATCTCCTCTGCTTATATTCACAAAGAAGCAGTCCTCCCATGTATATCAGCCAGCCATGGCATATCAAGTTACAGCAGGACTAAGCACCTCCTCTTGTGTTAAGTCTGAGCAAGGCAACAAGTATAAAAAATAGGTCCTCAAAAGCCAGCCAAAGCTTTAGGGAGAGCCCCCGCTCCAACTATTAGGAGTCCTGCAAGTAGACCAAGCTACACAACTGTCACATGTATATAGAGGGTCTAGATTGGTCCTTTGTTGGCTTCCTAGTTGTCAGTTCAGACTCTGTGAGCTCCTATCAGCCCAGGGTAGTTGATTCTGTGGGTTTTCTTACAATTTCCATGAACCGTATAGCTCATACAATCCAGCCTCCATCTTCTCAAGCAGGATCCCCCAAGCTCAGACTAATGTTTGGCTGTGGGTCTCTGCATCTGTTTCCATGGGTTACTGGATGAAGTATCTCTGTTGACAATTGAGGTAGGCATCAATCACGTTTGTCTTTCTGGGTCTGGATTACCTCACGGAGGATGAATTTTTTGTCTCCTTCCATCCATTTGCCTTCAAATTTCATGATGTCATTGTTTTTAAAAGCTGAGTAATAAACCATTGAGTAAATGTACCACATTTGCTTTATCCATTCATCTGTTGAGGGATATCTAGGTTGTTTTCAGGTTCTGACTATTACAAACAAGGCTGCTATGAATATAGTTGAGCAAGTGTCCTTGTGAAAGGATGGAGCATCCTTTGGGTATATTAGCAACTTGATAAAAGACAACATTAGAAATAGCCTTGAGCACATTAGCACAGGACACAACTTCCTGCACAGAACACCAGTAGCACAGATACTAAGATTGACAATTAATAAATGGGACCTCATGAAACTGAAAAGCCTCTGTGAGACAAAAGACACACTCTATTGGACAAAACGGCAGCCTACAGAATAGGAAAAGTACTTCCCCAACCCCACATCCAACAAAGGCCTGATTTCCACAATATATAAGGAATTCAAGAAATCAGACATCAAATAAAACCCAATTCAATTAAAAAATGGGGTACAGATTTAAACAGAGAAATCTCAACAGAAGTATCTAAAATGACTGAGAAACACTTAAAGAAAGGTTAAACATCCTTAGCCATCAGTGAAATGCAAATCGAAACAACTCTAAGATTCCATTTTACACCTGCCAGAAAGGCTAAGATCAAAAATGCAAATGACAGCTTATGCTGGAGAGGATGTGAAGCAAGGGGAACACTCCTTCATTGCTGGTGGGAGTACAAACCTATACAACCACTTTGTGAATCAATATGGTTCTTTCTAAGAATATTGACAATCTGTCTACCTTAACTTGCTTTCTTGTATAACTGAGGACCATCTTCTCCAGTGTAGCACAAAGCTTCTGTGAGCTAGGACCTCCCACATCAATCATGGATCCAGAAAATGCTCCACAGCCATACTAACAGGCCAGTCTGATGAGGGGGTACTTTTTCATTTGAGGGTCCTTTTTCTTAGATGATTCTAGCTTATGTTAAGTTGACAAAATACAAACCAACATACATAGTTAAGGGAAATAGTATTGCACATCTCAGGACTATATTTTACAAGTTTTTGTAGGTAGTATTTTCACTTGGAAATATTTACTAATTTTCATTTTGATGTGTTTCTTAACTCATTTTTATTTAGAAATATAATTCTTAATTTCTAGTGATTATCCTAATTAGATTTTAGGTTAACCATATTGTGGTTAGATAATGGATCTGTCAGTAGTGACAGTACAGGGATATAGCCCCACTTCATGACTTTCACTAGCCTAATAAGTGTCTCTAGATTTTTAGGGAATCTAATTTAGGCCAAAGCAGGATTCATGCTTTCAACACTGAGGAGAATTTCAGTCCTGCTTGACATAATAGAGCAGTTAGAGAAGATTTTATTGAAGATAATTTTAATGTAGGCATGAGTAAGCATGTTAGAAAGAAGAGGAAGCACTAATAAAGAGATGTCCATAAGCGTAGATGTGGGCATCTCAAGAAAGTGTCTTGAAAGTAAGACAGATACAAGTATAGGTATGGCCTTATTAAGGAAAAGTCACACAAATGAGGAATACCAAAGTGGGGGTGTGCATCCTGAAGGAAGAGTCACAGAGAGTTAGACATATTCAAGTGTAGTGCTGGTCTCATTAAGGAATATTCACAGTAAATTAGACATGCTCAGTTATGGATGCCAGCTTCTCAAGGAAGAATCACAGACAATAAGACATATTCAAGTATACTTATGTGCTACTCAAGGGAAAATCACAATTAATTGGGTAAGTATTATAGATACCCTTTTCGTGGCTCTTAACTTACATATCAAAAAGTTACCAGGACACTTTTCTATTTATCTACCTTCTGTGATTATTTTGGGTTATCTTCTCAAATGTAAAATTTGGAGTTATGGTCCAAGTATAATAGACAACATACAGCATTTGTCTTTCTATGTACCTTACTAACTACAGGGATATTGGGGAGAGGCAGAAGAAAGAAATCAATGGAGGGATATAATAAAGAAAGAGGAAAATGGGCATGGGTAAAGACCTGGGGAAAGACAGGGAGGAAAGAGAGATAAATAACACTAAGTATATATGAAAAAAAGACATATTAAAGCAGCATTTTCTTTACTTAAAAATTATATGTGGGTGTATGTATATACTTAAATGATACACACACAGGCATGCATGTACATACACACACACACAATCTTTTACTATAATTTAGGCTTGTTCAATTGTTTAATTATATATATGTATGTATTTTGTCTCTTATTCTTGAATCATAAATCTAAATCTTACATTTGAGTATATAAACTGACATAGTCACATCAGGTAGGCAAACAGAAAGAAAAGCTTCATGTGTACATATATGTGTCACATGGGGTAATAATACTTCCTTCACCAGTCATAGATTAATAAAAAAAAATTCCAGTGCCTGGTACAGGGAACTTCCCTTTGATTTGTTTGGTCAGGGGCTTCCAAGAGACTCTCAGATGTAGTCAAAAGTTTTCCTTTGTCCCTCTTGGTCTGCAGCTGCTCAGAACCAAGTAAACACGCAGAAGCTTATATTAATTAAAACCTCTCAGCCATTAGCTCAGGCTTACTACTGACTAGCCTTTACAGTTAAACTCAGCCTATTTCTGTTAATCTATATGTTTCCATAGATTTACTTGTGTGCTATTACATGCTGCTCCCTGGATGTGTCTTCATTCAGCTTTCAATTTCCTAAAATTCTCCTTTTCTGCTTTTCCTTCCTATTCTTCCTTCCTGGCTACTGGCCAATCAGCATTTTATTTATCAACAAATCAGAGCAACAAATTTACAGCATACAGAGTGACATCGTGATCATTTCCCCTTTTCTTTCTATTTAAAAGGGAGGTTTTAATGTCAACATAGTAAAAAATGCATATTATACATCAGATATCAAGCAAGAATTAGAGTTACAATATCTAGTCTATTGGTATTTTGTAAAATTAAAGAAAATATTCTATCTGTCTTATATTTGTGAGTCTAAAGTTTCATAACTAATTTATCTTTTATCATAACCAAGGAGAATTATAACTATCTAGTCTTCAACTACATCAAAGACCTCAGGAAGTTGTAATTTTACCTAAGTAAGCAACTTCCAAAAATCTAGAATGACAGAGACAGCTGGCTGCCTGGACAGTTACCCAAAGTTCTTCTTCAATGTTGAGGCATCTATTTTTTCAGCTTACAGGCCTACAGTGTCTCAATTCCTTCTCTCTGTTTCCTGTAGAATGTCTGGCAGTTTCTTCTGTAAAACAGGAACCTGAAGGACCATCTTGCCTTGCCAAGTTTAGTGGTTACCTTCCTATGGGTCCTGCATGTCCAGTTTATATGACATTTTGTCAATCATTCCAGAAAAGAACAGTTTCTTGCCCAAATGGCTATTTTTGCCAAGAAAATAAACTCCATATGAAGTGTTTTTGATGCCCACATTTATCTTGGAAGTAAATTGGTGCTGTCAGGAGCAGACATGTCTCACTATCCAGGAAAGTCTGTTTTAAAACATTTTAAATGCCATATTCTGTAGGTCTTTGAAGTGCTTGAAGATTACCTAACTAATTGAATTATACTTATATATACCTTGAAAACTTAAAATGAGTATAAATTTGACTGTCATAGAAAACTAATTATTAATCTATATTTCTTAATTATCCATTGAATTTCATAAACATAATACCTTAAACAGAGTGGAAATATATAAAAAGTATTTAAAAATTAAGTTTAAACTTGTATCAATAATGTAAAATATTTCAAACAAGTTGTTGCTCTTTAAAAGTAGATTCAATAATCTACCCTTTCATTGTATCATATTTACACTATTCCCTTTTCTTTTTAGAAAGAGATTGCCTTTATAATTAACCCCCTTTAAATAAAAATAAACATTTATAAACAATATTTTGGGAATTTGGACATAGCTTCTCATACTCCTTCCTGGTGGTTGTGGGCACTGGTAATCATATGGGAATTCTGAAAAAATTAAGAATTATGGTCAAATCCTGACTGGAGTAGAATGTCATGCTGCATTGTCTGAGCCAGTTGCCTTGAAGCTGATTTTGGATGTTGGATCATCTGGAGACCTCTCAGGGGATCTTCCTTGATCAAACCATATGAGCCTGGAAGTGATCCACAGGTTCTCATCTTCTGTGGAAACAAAAGCAAAAACTCTTTTTCTTTTTTTTTTTTTTTGTTTTTTTGAGACAGGGTTTCTCTGTGTAGCTTTGTGCCTTTCCTGGAACTCACTTGGTAGCCCAGGCTGGCCTCGAACTCACAGAGATCCGCCTGCCTCTGCCTCCCGAGTGCTGGGATTAAAGGCGTGCGCCACCACCGCCCGGCCAAAAACTCTTTTTCTAAGCAATGTACCTGTAGAAATAAATTTTGAATTCATGATATCATTAAAATATACATATTGATTTAACTCAGTAGTTTTTACAATCAAATGTCTCTCTGCAGCTAAAAATCCCAAAGATAACACATTCCAGGTTCTCTGTGTAATATACGTCTTTACGTGGCTTATTTTTTATATTACCTTTGCTGTCTTTTTAAAGACTTTATTTTTTAAAGCTTTCTATTTTGTTATATAACTGTCTATATTCCTTTTTCTCTCTTTTCCAAGCCTATGTACATTTTTATGCAAACTTATTTACTTCTTTTTGTTGTTGTTTGTTTTTAGAGACAGGGTTGCTCTGTGTAGCTTTGTGCCTTTCCTGGATCTCACTCTGTAGACCAGGCTGGCCTCAAACTCACAAAGATCCGCCTGCCTCTGCCTCCTGAGTGCTGGGATTAAAGGCATGTGCCACCACTGCCCAGCCTATTTTTATGCAAACTATAAACCATTTAAAGTCTTATTCCATCTGAATCTGTCTTATTGTGAATCTATTGCTTTAAACTGCAATGGTTAGTACTGAAGTAACAGCCTTGACTGCTGACTCTGCCCATCTCAGCTTTTCAACAGGGTGGAGATAATTCAGTACCAGCTCTAGGAGCCATATTGTCTGCTTACTCTGGGAGACAGTGGGTCTATGCTTCCATCCAGCAGTGTGTAGCCCAGAAACCTCTTTTTTTTTTTTTTTTTTTTTAGTGGCAAAAGCTATATCCACCATGCACCCTGTTGCATGGCTTGAAGAAACCTCTGTGTAACTCAGTGGTAATCCACCATGCCATAGCTCCAGTACACATGCCATAAACCCACCACAATTGGGGGACACATCATTGTACCTAGGCCCACCATGAGCAACAGGAACTAGGAAGGTGCTCTTAGCTACGTTTATAATCTCTTCTTAAGCTCTCTCAGATTTTAAGTGGAAACTCTTGCCACCATGTCTGGGCACCATCTGTAGCTGAGAGTTTTCCTGTTTCCTGCCTGGTCTGCAGTCACTCAGACCCAAATAAACACACAGAGGCTTATATTAATTGAAACTGTTCAACCGTTAGCTCATGCTTACTATTTACTAGCCCTTACACTTAAACAGCCCATTTTTGCTCATCTATATGATGCCATGTGTTCACTGGCTTTACCTATATGCCATTACATGCTCCTCCCTGGATAGCAGGCTGCCTGGATAGCAGGCTGGCATGTCCTCACTCAGCCTTCCTCTTCCCAGAATTTTCCTTGTCTGATAATTCCACCTATATTTCCTGCCTGGCTACTGTCCAATCAGCATTTCATTTATCAACCAATCAGAGCAACACATTCACAGCATACAGAGTGATATCACCCATTACTCAGAACAATATGGTCTATTAGCATCACCATCTGTTCCCTTTCAGATCTTGAAGGTAAAACCTTTTGCTGAAGGTACCATACACTTCAGACATTGTAATTAGGGGAATCAATCTGGAACTGACCTGGAAGCCTCTTCACAAAGATCTAGCTCTCCAGGAATCAGAATGTGTTATTCAGGATTCTAGGGGAGAAAAGCAATCAATTTCCTGTCCATAAAGTATATGAACCGCAACAATGACCAGCCCAGAAAGACATTTCCAATGCTTCAATAGTGTCACTTTTAGAGATACCCAACATCCACCTACTTGTACTTAAGGCTTGTTCAGTAAGAGGGAGTTCATGATTGATACAGTAAATATAGCTAACAAATTGTGGCTGGAGAAGTCATCGATTTCAGAGAACTTATTACTGCCATTTTCCTAGATAAATCTGATTTATAACTATAGTCTAAATATTTATACTTATATACACAGGTGCACTGTACAGAGAGGTATCTCCAAGTAACATAGCATTATGTGTAGTGAATTTAGCTTTTGCTAGTACAGTGGAAAAAATATTTATGGGCCAGATGCATGCTACCTGATGACAGCATGGACCCCAGAGTTGGCAGAGTAAGTGTGACTCTCCTGGGTACCTCCACCATGTTGGAAGGCTGAGGTGAGTGGAGTCAGCAGCTAAAGCTGCCACTTTTTGTCCTAGCCATTCAGTTTAACAGTTTAAAGTCTCTTTTGGTCAGGGAAGGGTTATAGATTTACAATAAGATAGATTCAGATGCAATAAAACTTCCAACAGTTTACAGTGTGTGTAAAAATTTATGTAGGCTTGGAAGAGAGAGTTACATAAAGTTATAGTTACATAAAGATATAGAAAGTTTTAAAAAGTAAAGTAAAAGTAATATAGAAAATAAGCCATGTAAAAATGGAAATCACACAGAGAATCTGGATTATATTTTCTTTTGGATTTTTAACTGCAGAGAGACATTTGATTATAAAGGCTACTGAGTTAAAAGGTACCCGACTTCAAAATTGATTTCTACAGATGTGTTACTTTGGCAAAGAGGTTCTGCTTTTGTTTCCACAGAAGATGATAACCTATGGATTGCTTCCAGGCCCATATGGTTTGATCAATCAAGATCTCTTGAAAGGTCACTGATGACACCTTGACCCAGATGATCCACCATGCAAAATCAGCTTCAAAACAACTGGCTGAGGCAATCTATCCTCACAGACTAAAACCAAAATGTGAATATAATTCTAAATTTTCTCAGGATCCCCATAAGATTACCAGTACCTCCAACCAGCAGGAAGTAGTATGAGAAGCTATGCCAAATTCCCAAAACATTGTTTATAAATGTTTATTTTTATTTAAAGTGTGTGGATTATAAATGCAATGTCTTTCTAAAAAGAAAAGGAGATAGTACAGATATGATAGGATAAAAAGGGTTTATTGCATCTACTTTTAAAGAGCAACAAGTTGTTTAAAATGTTTTGCATTGCTATGGATTTTAGTTTATTGATACAAATTTAAAGCTAATATTGTGATACTATATATATACCGTTATTTAAGGTATGTTTATGCAGTTCATTTGAAATTGTTATATAAACAAGAAATACAAATTAATTAGATATTCATGATAATCAAACTTATAGTCATGTTAGTTAAGTTTTCTAGGTATACAGAGATATAATTCAATTAGGTAGGTAATCTTCAAACACTTCAAAGACCTACAGAATATGACATTTAAAATGTTTAAACACATAGAATTTCTGGACATCTGCTCCTGGAAGCACTGATTGATTTGAAAGAAGATGATGGTCATTGAAGAAACTCCATATGGAGTTTGCTTTCCTTATGGAAAAAGTTAGCCATTTGGGCAAGAAACTGTTCTTGCCTGAACTGCTTGACAAAATGTTGTATTAACTGGACATGCAGGACCCACAAAAATGATCACTGTTTTGCCAAAGCAAGGAGAGATGGTCCTTCAAATTCCTGTTTCATAGAGGAAATTGTCAGGTAGTCTATAGGACACAGAGAGATGCTACAAAAAGAACTCTAGGCCTATAGGCTAAAGATGGATGCCCCAACATTGCAGAGGAACTTTGGGTGACTGTCAAGCCAGCAAACTGTCTCTGAATTTCTAGATTTTTGGAAGTTGCTTACAATGTTCTTCCTGTTTACTTAGGTAATATTATAATTCTGGGGTCTTTGATGTAGTTGAAGACTAAATAATAATAGTTATAATTCTCCTTGGTTATGGTAAAAGATAACTTAGATATGAAATTTTATACTTACAAATATAGGATAGATAGAATATTTTCTTTAATTTTTGCCAAATATAACTGTAATTCCTGCATGATAAATGTTCTATTATATGTAATTTTACTTTGTTAAAGTTAAAACCTTCCTTTTTGATTAGATAGAAAAGAGGAAATGCTGTGGGATAATGCTCTTGTACATTGGTTTAATAAAATGCTGATTGGCCAGTAGCCAGGCAGGAAGTATAGGTGGGGTGAATAGACAAGGAGAATGCTGGGAAGAGGAAGTGCAGAGTTAGGATTCGCTAGCCAGACACAGAAGAAGCAAGATGACAAGGTAGAACTGAGAAAAGGTACCAATCCATGTGGCTAAACATAGATAAGAGTTATGGGTTAATTTAAGTGTAAGAGCTAGTCAGTAATAATCCTGAGCTAATGGCCAAGCAGTTATAATTCATATAAACTTCTGAGTGTTTATTTTATAAGCAGCTATGGACTACATAAATAGGCAGGACCAGAGAAAAACTTTTGACTACACTTATCTTTTAGGAATTTAGATTGGGTGTCTAGCACAAAATAGAGATTTCCTTAGCCACCACAGTACATTTACAACACTATCCATATAAATATGGCTCATGGAACTTTGTGGAAAAGGGAGAAGAAATAGTGTAAAAGCTGAAGACCAGATCCCATACTGTAAGAAAACATCTTTTAGCATGATAGGGAAGCCATAACAATGAGTTATCAATGGTGTGGTTTCCTAAAAAAGAACTGCATAATGAAAATACCAATTGACCTGCCAATGTGAATGGCAAAAATGTCATAGGTTCTAATCCCTAAATGAAGAGTTATAGGGAATCAATTGCTCGTGAGAGAAGATTAATCAATTTTCTTGAGAGAAGAGTTCCCCTATAGGTTATATGATCTCAAATGGCCAGTTGTAAACATGTACATATGAGCAGCACTAAATAGTCTCAGTAAGTCATTGTTTTATTTATATATATGAATTTGTGAGAAAGAAGACATGGGAAGAATTGGAGGAAAGTGGGAGGCTCAGAAATATTGTAAACATAATACTCATCTATGTATAAATCCTCAAAATTTGAAAACTTTAAAATATGGAAAGAGGCACATATGTAGTACCAGCAATTGTGGTAGCATACTCATGACCTGCACAAGCTCAGGTCACACAAAATCGCAACACAGGAGAAAAGAGGTGGGCATCAATCTCCATTCCTACCTGAGACGGTATTGGCATTTCCTTGCATTTGGGAGAAAGGAAGTCTGCTTCCTTTAGTGATGGGACACCTGGTATACTGGCCATACTGTAGGGCAGGCCTCATACATAGGGTAATCTCCAAACACAAACTGGACTGGTTGGATATTTTTAGAGAGAGAGAGAGAGAGAGAGAGAGAGAGAGAGAGAGAGAGAGAGAGAGAGAGGGAGAGAGAGAGAGAGAGAACATGATGTTGAGTCTGAAGATAGGTGGTGAAGGACAAATAATATGATCAAACAATATTACACTGACCACATTCTCTTTCTTTTCATTTTATTGAAAATTGATTCTTTTGTCATATAATATTCTAATTATAGTTTCACATCTCTATACTTCTCCAAGGTCTTCCCCTCATCCACTTACATCAAGATCCACTTCATTTCTGTCTATCATTAGAAAAGAACAAACTTCTAAGGTACAATAATAAAATAAAGCAAACTAAAATATATAAGGCAAAATAAAAACTATTCCATCAGAGTTGGACAAGACAAACAAACAGAAGGAAAAGAGCCCAAGTGAAGGAACAAGAACCAGAAACCCACTTGTTTGCACACTCACGAATCTAATAAAAACTATCCTGGAAACTGTAATATATATGCAAAGGACTTGGTACAGACCATGTGGACACTTTACATTCTGCTTTTGTCTCTGTGAGTTCACATGTTGATATAGAGAACCTTGTTTTCTTGATGTCTTCTAGCCCCTCTAGTCTTACACTCTTCATCTCCTCTTCCTTAGGGATCTGTGAGTCCTGAGGGGAGGGATTTGATGAAAACATCCCATTTAGGGTTGAATATTCTAAGGTCTCTCTCACTCTCTATGTAATGTCTAGCTGTAGATCTCTGTATTTGTTCCTGTCTGCTGCAGGAAGAAGCTTAAGAATTAATAAAAAAACATTGATAAAATTATATCATTCGGGATGTAAAGAAAATGGAAATGTTCTTTTAATAAGAGATAATACCATGGCATCTAAAATGGATTTAATGGAATTACAATCAGACAAGGTAAGATTAGATTCCACTAAAGTTTCACAAAGCACTTTTAAAATGTCTTTTCTCTGCAAATGGAGATTCTGGTGAGATTCCTAGAAAAACGAAAGATTATACCTAGGAAGAAAAAGGGGCTAAGGTAGGTAATTGTGCTAGAATTCTTAGTTTTCTCCTGGCAGAAGTCTTAGCCAAATGTCTGAGTAAGAATCTCCTCTTTCTTGCCAATGCCCGAGGATTTCCTGTAATTTTGTATCCTGCTTCGTGTCCTTAATATTTGTTTACACTTCCATTATGACCCAAAGCATACATAGCTTTTAGAGCTGACTTATGCCTTCTTCGAGTGTGTGCTTTTTGAAACTTATTGTTTCTTTTTTTTTTGTTTGTTTGTTTGTTTTTTTTTTTTTTTTTTTTTTTTTTTTTTGGTTTTTCGAGACAGGGTTTCTCTGTGTAGTTTTGCGCCTTTCCTGGAACTCACTTGGTAGCCCAGGCTGGCCTCGAACTCACAGAGATCCGCCTGCCTCTGCCTCCCGAGTGCTGGGATTAAAGGCATGCACCACCACCGCCCGGCATAACTTATTGTTTCTTTTAATGTAAATTAATCAAGATTTGCTGATCATGATTTCTATGTTTGTTCAGTTACTATATGGTTGATCAATTGTTGTGAATATGTTAAAATAATAAGATTTTTATTTATAAATTCACTTTTATAGTTCTTTATTGTTTTCTGTATAGCTTTTGAGGCATTTTTAAAAGTATTTATTTATTATGTATACAGTGTTCTGCCTGCATGTGTACCTGAGGGCCAGAAGAGAGTGCCAGATTTTATTATGTGTAGTTGTGAGTAACCATATGGTTGCTGGGAATTGAACTCAGGACCTCTGGAAGAGCAGCCAGTACTAACTTCTGAGCCATCCTTCCAGCCCCCAGCCTTTGAGGTCATTTTGTGAAGTTTTTAGAAATTGGGTTTAATACAGCTACCTATTTATTTATTGATTTATTTATTCTATTTTATTGGTTCTTATTGGTTATCCTTTATTATTTGTAATTCATTTGATTTAAATTTTTATTGTGTTTTTAAAGTTGACATGGTAGTATGTTTCATTAGTATTTACTTTGAATATAATTTCCAGATGTTTGTTCACATTTTTTATTTCTTGTGTAATAAATATATCTTTGGAACAGTTTGTAGCTGGATTTGGAGTTTGGTAATCTTAAAATTGTTTATTTCTATGGAAACACCTAGGAATTTTAGTCATGTAATTAAAAAAAGTTTGTACACTTAATGTTTTAGATACACTTATTATATTTTATGCATATGAATGTTTTACCTGCAGATGTCTTCAGACATCAGAAATGGGAGCTGGAATCACTGTAGTTGGAGTTATAGATGTTTGTGAGCTTCAAACTAAACCCCAGTCTACTGTAAGAGCCGCAGTGATCTTAACTGTTTAACCATACCTCCAGCTCTCCCAAGTAAAATATAGCTATGGTGATAAAATCTTTGCAACCAAATAAAGTTTATCTGAGGATCAGAGGAAAAAGCCAGCCACTATATTAAACATAGAAGTCAGGCAATGGTAGCACATGCCTTTAATCCTATTGTTCGGGAGTCTGGGATCTGTTTGGCTCTCTGTGAGTTCAAGGCCACACTGGAAACAGAGCCAGGTATGGTGGCACATGCCTTAAATTCCAACACTATTACAAACAATGCAGATATGAACATAGCTGAGCAAGTGCTCTTGTGGTATGATTGAGCATTTCTTGGGTATATGCCCAAGAGTGGTATAGCTGGATCTTGGGGGAGATTGATTCCCAATTTTCTAAGAAAGCACCATATTGATTTCCAAAGTAGTTGTACAAGCTTGCATTCCCACCAGCAGTGGAGGAGAGTTCCCCTAGTTCCACATCCTCTCCAGCATAAAGTGTTTTTTATCTTAGCCATTCTGACAGGTGTAAGGTGGTATCTCAGAGTTGTTTTGATTTGCATTTCCCTGATGATTAGGGATGTTGAGCAATTCCTTAAATGTCTTTCAGCCATTTGAGTTTCCTCTGTTGAGAATTCTCTGTTTAGTTCTAAAGCCCATTTCTCAATTGGACTGTTGGGCAGTTTGATGTCTAATTTCTTGAGTTCCTTATATATTCTGGGTATCAGTCCTCTGTCAGATGTGGGGTTGGTGAAGATCTTTTCCCATTCTGTAGGCTATCGCTTTGCCTTGTTGACCATATCCTTTGTTCTACAAAAGCTTCTCAGTTTCAAGAGGTCCCATTGACTGATTGTTTCTCTCAGTGTCATAGCCAAAACCTGGACACAACCTAGATGCCCTTCAACTGAAGAATGGATAAATAAATTGTGGCACATATACACAATGGAATACTACTCAGCAGAGAAAAACAATGACATCATGAGGTTTGAAGGCAAATGGATGGATCTAGAAAAAATCATCCTGAGTGAGGTAACCCAGACTCAGAAAGACAAATATGGTATGTACTCACTCATAGGAGGATGCTAGATGTGGAACAAGGATGACTGGACCCTAAGAGTTGTGCCAGAAACCCCATCTAAGGACTGAGGAATCTGGATGCTAGGCCCCTGGTGGAGTGCTGGGAGTCTAATTAGTGAGAAAGAGGAGGGTTTATTTGAGTGAGAATTGTTGAATCCAAGGTTGGATAAAGCACAGGGACAAATAACCAAATGAATGGAAACACATGAACTATGAACCAAAGGCTGAGGGGCCCCCAACTGGATCAGGCCCTCTGAATGGGTGAGACAGTCGATTGGCTTGATCTGTTTGGGAGGCATCTAGGCAGTGTTACCAGGTCCTGGGCTCGTTGCATGAGTTAGCCGTTTGAAACCCGGGACTTATGCAGGGACGCTTGGCTCAATCTGGGAGGAGGGGACTGGACCTGCCTGGACTGAGTCTACCAGGTCAACCCCAGTCCTCGGGGGAGACCTTGATCTGGAGGAGGTGGAAATGGGGGGTGGGCTTGGGGGAAGGGAGAGAACAAGGGAATCTGTGGCTGTAATGTAGAACTGAATATTATTGTAAAATAAAATAAAAAAAGAAAAATAAAGAATAAAAGCCATAAAAAAAATTCCAACACTAGTTAACCATAAAGGTTTGGAGGTCTGTTCAGACAGACAGGAAGTGACAGTTCTGGACAGGAAGAGGAAGTGATGTAGCTAGATAGAGAGATCAAATGAGATAGTAGAATAGAAAGGCATATAGGCGTGGGTATAGAGGAAGTAGGTCTCTTTTGAAAGCTGAGGGTCGTAAGTTGAGGTTGGCTTGTGGCTTTTCCTATTCCTTTGGCCTCTCAGGTTTTAACCCTGATATCTGGCTCCAGGTTTTTTTATTTTAAAAGACCATTTAGCAATTTGACTACATATAGCATCTCGTTTTGCTGTTTGTTTGTTTATTTATTTATTCATTTATTTATTTTGTAGCTTTAGGATTCTTTTCAGTATTGCCTTAGTTTTCTTTCTTTTTTTTTTAATTTCATTTTTATTCAGTCCATTTTCTTTCAAGTTTTGAGACTGCATTTTCTTATTTCTTTACAAAATGACCCCAGTTTCACCCGCCCCTCCCAATTACCCCCATAGATTCATAGCTATCACCCTGCACAAAACTCACGTCCAAGTGGATCAAAGATCTCAGCATTCTTATTTTTTTATTTTTGTTGGGATATCACATGTAAAAGTAGCATGAATTCAAAGTTTATCAAAGTGAGATATTAAATGTTTCTTTTAAAATGCCTAAAAGTACAAAGTTTGTTCAATACTTCAATAACATTCAATGCCCTTCTCACATGCATGGATTAATCCTCTGTTTCCTAATCCCATTTAAATTTAAATCACTAAAAACTGCCTTTGTTTAATCCATAAAATATTCATTTAACATAATCCATGTTTTAGATCAAGTTTCCTATAAGGAATATTTGAGATGAAAATTTAGTATATGTGATTTATTAAGGATGTGTTTTGTAGTCAGAAGGTTTCTTTCGTCTTGCCTGGCCCCAAGGTACCACAGCCACTTATAAAATAATCAGTCAGAGGCTTAATATTAATTACCAATTGCATGACCTATGGCAGGCTTCTTGCTAGCTAGCTCTTATATCTTAAATTAACCCATTTCTATTAATCCATGTTTTGCCATGTGGCCATGGCTTACTGGTACTTTCACATCTTGCTTCTACTGGCAGTGCTGGCATCTCTCTAGACTCTGCCTTTCTCTTTCCTGTCTCTCTCCTTCAATTTCCCACCTGCCTCTATGCTGCCTTGTCATAGGCCAAAGCAGCTTATTTATTAACCAATGGGGAAAACATATATTCACAACATACAGAAAGACATCCTCCAGCAGTGTTTTCAGTAGAGAGGTAAACAGGAAAGCAGAATAAACCATTGAACATTTCATTTAATGAAAAAGTTCTAGATATAGCCAAAACTCCATAGGTGAGTTTAAGAACATGTGTGTATAAGTAAGTATATTTTTCTTGTGATTCTCCATCTCAAATAAAGGATCTTGACTTTTACATAATTACATCACTAAACACCATTATATAACATAGCTGGGTTTATATCAGAAATTGCAAAACAAATGAATGGCCATAAAGGCAAATGGATTAATCTAATCCTGTTATAAATATTTTAATAATTTATCTCATTTTGTCTTATTCAAAGTGAGATTTCTTCCTCCATAATTAGTACTCTTCATATCCTTCTGTGGTATTATCAAGTTATCTTGTTTGTCCTTGGACTTCTTTCTCAGTCACTTTATTAAGAAGGATAAAAAAAGAAAATTTAGAGATTGTGACAGATTACTTACTCAGTTTGCTTTAAACTTTTTAACAAGAAAACTTTTCTTCTTTTCAGATTTTGTATTGATTAACTTCGCTCTTTGACAATTTTATACATGTGTATAGTGTATTCTGTTTACTCTCACCTCACACCCTATTATTTTTCTTTCACCTCTGTTATTTCCTGCCTGCCATCTCCTACCTACAGGTCCCTTTTCCACAGTGATGCCTTTTTGTTTTGTGAACAAGATTTTAAACAGAATTTTCTGTGTCTACAAGTTTGGAACTATCCATTCTTGTCTGTGTGGGCCTATTCTTTGTTGTTAAAGGTAATAACTGAAGGTAGGGCCCGATGTGTCTCTCTGTGACTCATGATTTACTTTTGAGAAGTCAAATAATGTATATACCCAGTTCAGGCAAACAGGCAACCATAGCTCCAAAGATAACATATTTTCAGTGGTTGTTTCATGCCTAGAAGATAGCATTTCACATGTCCTCACCATATCTTCTGACTCTTCATTCTTTTTGCTTCATTTACAGTGTTCCCTGATTCTTAGAGGGGATGGTCAAAATTCCCTGTTAAGGGCTGAGCACAAAACTGCCATATATTACAAAGACCATGAACAGCCATGAGTCTTTGTATTCACTCTCATTCCCTCAAAACTGACCTTTTCTGATTAGAGATAAAAGTAGTATTTGTCAATGGATATAAACATAAATATTTAGACTTCAGTTTGCTGTCATGTCAGTTTAGCTAAACAATAGTAGTAAGGCCTCTCCTAGGGTCTATGAACTTTCCAAACATTGGTTTTAGACTAAATCTACAGTATCAGGCATGTATTCCCTCTTGTGGGTAGGCTTCAAAACCAATCCAGAATTAGTTAGTTTTGTTCCCTTATAACCTTTGTGCCACTATTGTACCTGTACTTGCCTGTAGATTGGTATTGTGTTAATAGTATTCATGTTTCTCCCCTAAAAGCCTGCATAACACCTTCCAGCATCTTTGAAGCTGCATGGCAAGGAAGAAACTTCTTGTTCAGTTTCAGCCTGTTTTCTCTGTATCTTGAAGTCTAGATGTTTACTGTCTTCAGCATAATGTGTTATCCTCTAGTTTTAGTAGGCAACAAAGAGGAATAGCAATAGCCTGTAACATTTGCATGAAGGCTGAGATCTTGTTGACAACTCATAATCATGTCGTCCATAATTGGCACTTGGATTTTATAAATAACAATGGCTTCTTGGAGCAGCAGTACTTCCCACTTCTATGATTTTTAACTTAATTTTTAAAATTACTTTACAATGTATGTGGCTTTTTTCTGGATTACTCACTTGGATCAGCCATCCTTTCCCAACTCTTCAGGTCCCCAGTTCTTTAACCTCCATTTCTGCTTAAATATGCGTTTCCCTTTCTACTTTCATATTGCTACATTTCACAAGCTCCTCATCGATTAAGATATCCCCTTATTTACCATTTCTAGTTTTCTAGCTTCTACAGGTACACCAAGATAAGCACATAAAACTGAAGTTTTTAAGGTAGGGTCCACAGATGAGAGAAGCCATATGGTACTTATCTTTTTGGGCCTGGGTTACCTTACTCAGTATAAATTTTTACAATTACATCCATTTACCAGAAAAAAAAATGTGATTTCTTTGATGCTCTATTCACAATAGCTGGAAAATGGAATCAGCCTAGATGTGCATTAAAAGATGAATGGATATGAAAATGTCGTGTGTGGTGGTAATCTAATTGTACTGAAATATTATTTTGATTGTATGTTAATAAATAAAGTTGTCTGGGGGTCAGAGCTATTAGAGCCATAGCAAGAGTGTGGCGGTGGTGGCACACGCCCTTAATCCTATAAGATCTCTGTGTGTTCAGGGATACAGTCAGAATTGGAGACATATGCCTTTAAGACCTAGGGGGCTGTACATTCAGACAGTGACGAGGCAGTCATGTGTTTGGGTTTACAACCAATGAGAAGGCAGAACAACATACTATAAAAAAACGAACCGACAGGAAGTAGGTCTCTTTTCGCGAA
This sequence comes from Peromyscus maniculatus bairdii, assembly GCF_049852395.1. Taxonomy (NCBI): domain Eukaryota; kingdom Metazoa; phylum Chordata; class Mammalia; order Rodentia; family Cricetidae; genus Peromyscus; species Peromyscus maniculatus. The sequence goes on along the minus strand of NC_134875.1, from coordinate 71,329,220 downwards.
GCTGGGACAGCAGGAGGAAGGGTGAGATTTTAGCTCTGAGCTCTGACTTCTCGGCTTTCTCTTTTGCATTGTTTCTGTGTTTCTTATTTAATAAGACGGTTGGTTACATCTACATCTGGCGCCCAACCTGACAAGAATCCATTAAAAACTGCTTGGCTTGGCGGCAGGTCCGCTTTCCCGCAAGGGCGGCAGGCGGCCCGCAGCGGCGGCGGTGGTGGCGGCGGCACACGGCGGCCGGCGGCGATCAGCTTCTTAGTCCGAGCAGTGGCTTCTTAGCCTGGGTCTAGTTCTGCTTGACCTCAGGCTGGACTATCAGTGAGCTGCTTGCTTAAATCCTGCTTGCTTAAAGCCAGTGCTACAAACAACTCAGACCTGCCCTGCCGAACAGGGCCCTGCCTGTAAAGCCAACGCACGTTAAGGAAGTCAGACCCAAGCCTTGACTCGGCACAAGAGGGAACACGTGGCTGCATTTAAACTTTAGCCAGCTACGCTTTCTTGTTCTCTCTCTCTCTCTCTCTCTCTCTCTCTCTCTTTCTCTCTCTGGATTTACACCTGGGACACTAGGTGGCTGCTTTGAAAATCCCCTCGAATTTCTACTGTTCTACGCAGATTTGGTAAGTCATAATATATCAGATATTTTAAAGGAAACTATCTAAAAGAGAATTTTTTCCACATTAAAAAACAAATGGGTTTTATGTGTACATTGGAAGAAAATTGGTTTTTGTTTGAAATTTTAGGCAGTCTGGCAATGGAACAACTATATAATATTAGTATTGGTGGAATTATGCACCTTATCACTATAATTATCCACATTTTAATATTTAAAAAGATAGTCAATTTAAGTGCCAGGATAACAGCTTTAGAAGAACTTGTTAAACCTGTAAAAATTCAGACAGAAGAAATTAACAGTGAAGTTGTTTCAAGTCGGGATCATAAGGTTGCATAAAGAAAGCCTGTTTTCACACAGTCACCCTTAATTTATCCTGTAACTGTACAGCAGATGCCTGATCAAATGGCTACACAAAATACTTGGGCTCCAATTGAAATGTTGGATTTAAAAAGGTTTAAGGAGGCAATAGTATCTTATGGAATGCATTCCCCATATGTAAAGCAAATGTTAAACACTTGGTCAACATATAATAGGATAGTACCACAGGACTGGCGGGACCTCGCACAAGGTGTTCTGGAACCCAGCCAGAGACTTCAATTTCTGACTTGGTTTAAGGAGGAGGCTAAAAACATAGAAAAACAATGGAGGGATAAAGGAATACAAGTTTGCCAGGATCAGCTTATGGGCGAAGGCCAATATGCTTCAGCACAAGCACAATGTTTATATGATGTCCAAACCCTAATTTTATGTCGAACGGCAGCCTTGAATGCATGGGACAAAGTTGAGGAACCAGGAAAAAAATCTGAGTCATTTACAAAGGTGAAGCAAGGCCCAAAAGAGTCTTTTACAGATTTTTTACAAAGACTGGCTTCAGCAGTAAAGAGAATGGTCTCGGATTTAGAAGCTGGTAAGGCAATAATTGAATCTTTGGCCTTTGAGAATGCGAATGCAGCATGCAAAAGAATAATCAGGCCATTAAAGGCAAGATCTGCACCTATGGAAGATTGGATTAGAGAAACAATTAATGTTGAAGCTGATGAGCATGATGATACATGGGTAGGAGAAGTAATTTCAAAAGGTTTGAGGAGTGTTAGATGTTTTGGATGTGGAAAGCAAGGACATTTGAAAAGGGACTGTAGACAGGTCATTTCCAGAAACAATGTTTCTTCAAGGAACAATGGCAACAGAATGCCCCTTCCTTCTGGAGTATGCAGAAGGTATGGTAAGGGAAAACACTGGACCAACGAATGTAGATCAACAAAGGACAGACAGGGTAATCCTTTGCCTCACTCTTTGGGAAACTCCCAGAGGGGCCTCAGGCAGGCCCCCAGTGCAAATCCAGTTCAAACCTTTCCGGCAGCCATAGAGGAAATGCCTGCTCTGGAGAGCGATTAAATAACCAAATGCCTATTGGAATAAATCATGCTGGTCAGAATGATGAAACAGAGAGAATAGAAAATTCAGGAGAAAACATAAAGAAAATTTTTTGGCAAACTTCTATTAATGAACAAAGACCAAAATTAACGATAAAAATAAATGGTGTTTTGTTGTCTGGTCTGGTAGACACAGGTGCGGACGTTAGCATAATTGCACCAGAATTTTGGCATCCAACTTGGCCTCTTCAGGAGGTAAACGTTCAACTGTTAGGAATTGGGACATTATCTCAGGTGAAACAGAGTGCAAGATGGCTCGAATGTATAGGTCCAGAAGGACAGAGAGGAAAATTAAAACCATATGTGGCTAACATAACTATGAACCTGTGGGGTCGAGACTTGTTGCAACAATGGAATACTCAGATTAACATCCCTCCAATCTCAGAAACAAATCATAAACTAGCACATGTTACTGAGAGAAATATTAGAAGATATTGTTCTAATGAGTGGTCACCAGCCATCCATATTATACAAGAACAGGGCACAATAACTGATGATCTTCCAAAGACACCAACAGCTCTACCTTTAAAATGGTTAACAGACAAGCCTGTATGGGTCCAGCAATGGCCTTTAACAACAGAGAAACTCCAGGCTTTAGAAGAGCTGGTAGAAGAACAGTTAAATGCTCAGCATATTGAAGAATCAACCAGCCCTTGGAATTCTCCTGTATTTGTTATTAAAAAGAAATCTGGTAAATGGAGAATGGTAACAGACCTTAGGGCAATTAACAAAGTAATTCAGCCAATGGGTTCTCTACAATCTGGGATGCCTTTGCCTACTCTGTTACCAAAAGGATGGCCTCTCATAGTTATTGATTTAAAAGACTGTTTCTTTTCAATACCCTTACAAGAAAAAGGCAGAGAAAGATTTGCTTTTACAGTGCCTACTTATAATAATTCTCAACCGGTTAAAAGATTTCAATGGAGGGTCCTCCCACAGGGAATGTTGAATAGCCCAACTCTGTGCCAATATTTTGTGCAACAGCCATTGGAAGTGATACGTAAAAAATTTCCTAAATCTATAATTTATCATTATATGGATGATATTTTACTAGCTGACTCAAATGCAGATACTTTAGAAATAATATTTGAAGAAGTAAAGAAAATTTTGCCTTGCTGGGGATTACAAATTGCTCCTGAAAAGATAAAAGAGGAGATTCTATTAATTATTTAGGATATAAAATAGAGCTACAAAAAATTAGACCCCAAAAGGTGCAAATTCGGAGAGATAGACTACAGACTCTTAATGACTTTCAAAGATTATTTGGAGATATTTCTCATCTACGAACTATTGTTGGGGTAAAAAATGATGAACTGACTAATTTGTTCAGAACCTTAGAAGGTGACAAGGACTTAAATAGTCCAAGAGAATTATCACCTGAAGCTGAGAAAGAATTAGCCTTGGTAGAAAAGAAAGTGCATGAAGGACACATGGATCGTATTGATCCAAAGCTGGATTGCATTTTGGTTATTTTACCTTCTAGGCGTTCTCCTACTGGAATATTAATGCAGAGGGAAGATATTATATTGGAATGGATATTTTTACCAAATAAACCAAATAAAAAATTAAAAACTTATGTGGAAAAAATCTCTGACTTGATTTACAAAGGAAAACTGAGACTTCGTCAATTAGCAGGCATAGACCCAGCAGAAATTGTCGTACCATTAACTAAGGAGGACATTGAAAAATTATGGACAGAAAGTGAACCTTGGCAAAGAGCTTGCAGTAATTTGTTGGGAGAAATTAACAGCAAATATCCCAAAAGCAATAGAATTGATCTTATAAAGAGAGCTGATTGGATCTTGCCTCGAATTGTACGGCAAAAACCCATATCTGGAGTTCATACATTTTATACAGATGCCAACAAAGAAGGAAAGGCAGGTTACCAATCAGAAAATTTAAGTAAAGTGGTTCAAAGTCCGTATAATTCAGTTCAAAAATCAGAATTGTATGCTATTCTGTTGGTATTAATGGATTTTTCAGAACCTCTCAACATAGTAACTGACTCTCAGTATGCTGAAAGAGTGGTGTTACATATTGAGACTGCAGAATTTATCCCTGATGCTTCAGTATTAACTTCACTATTTATTCAATTACAAGATACAATCAGGAAAAGGAATCATCCTTTATATATAACTCACATTCGATCCCATACTGGTCTGCCAGGCCCTCTAGCACAAGGCAATGATGAGATTGATAAATTATTGATAGGAAATGTGCTGGAGGCCTCAGAATTTCATAAAAAACATCACGTTAATAGTAAAGGTTTAAAAAAGGATTTTTCCATAACCTGGCAACAAGCCAAAGAAATAGTAAAGAAATGTCCTACTTGTTCCTTCTACAATCAGACGCCATTACCAGCAGGATGTAACCCAAAGGGTACTCAGAGAAATGAAATCTGGCAGATGGACGTGTTTCACTTTGCAGAATTTGGAAAATTGAAATATGTACACCACACTATCGATACTTATTCAGGATTTCAATGGGCAACTGCTTTGAGTTCTGAAAAAGCTGATTCTGTAATTACTCATTTGCTAGAAGTTATGGCCATCATGGGTATACCTGCACAAATCAAAACTGACAATGCTCCATCATATGTCTCTGTTAAAATGAAACAGTTTTTTGCTTATTATAATATAAAGCATATTACAGGCATACCACATAATCCTACAGGTCAAGCAGTTATAGAAAGATCAAACAGAACTCTAAAGGAAATGCTAAACAAACAGAAATGGGTAACAAAAACCCCCAGAAATAGACTGCATAAAGCTCTTCTAACTTTGAATTTTCTGAATGCCAACGAGAAAGGAACAACAGCTGCAGAGAGACATTGGATAATAGAAAAAACTACAGAATTAAATCAGCCTATATACTTTAAGGATGTGCTGACCTCAGAATGGAAACCAGGGTATGTATTACATTGGGGACGAGGTTTTGCTTTTGTTTCTACAGGAGAAGATAAGCTGTGGGTACCATCAAAATTGATAAAGGTTCTATTTGAACAAGAGAGACCTCTTAATTGAGGAGGTGATAGTTCATCAACCGGCATGAACATCCAATTTAAACTAACTTGTATCAATAACACATGCCTTTTCATTTAATCAGATAATAACTTGTCAAAAGGAAACATCCCCAAAATTAGTCTTGGGGAAAGGTTTTTGTTTTTGTCTTTTAGGAGAATGAAGGTTAAGAAATCTGAAGAACACTGGACAAATGAGACAACTGAAGAAAAGTGACAAATCATCTATCCCAAGAAACAGAGTGAAACGGTGTATGGGTATATATTATCTAAAAAATTTTTTATGTCTTCCTAAATGTTTGTTTCTGCTTTTCTCTAAAGATTTAACACTATTGGTTTTCTAATAGTCCCAGTTCAATTAAAATTTAAAGCTGACTTTGGAGTTGGAGAATGGCTCTCTCCTTCTTTAAAATCAAGCATGTTGTTAAAAGGTAAATGCAAACTCCCTGTATCATGCCAGAATAAGAGCCATCTTCTGCTATGGTACAGGACAAAAGCAAAATTAATTAAGGGACTATTCTATTACTAATCTCAACTCTTTGATTCTATTCTGATTCTTTAAACTTTTCTTAAAGTATAAATTTTATATCAAAATTTACAAGATTAATATATATATACATTTTAAACTTTGTTAAGATATGAATGGTCACATAGAGTACTAACTAATTCTAGAAAAAAGGCTAGCTGCATATATATGTTTTTGTGTTCGAGTCTCTTATCAGTTTTCTGCAGGAAATCATGGCCAGGCCTAACATCAACTGAAGTCTCCAGAAAGAAGATGGGGCCCCACAACAACAACAATTCCACGTGGACAATAATAATATCATTAAGCTGACAAACATCATCCATAGATTAGCTTTGAACTATAAGATGCTCAGAGCAAATTTGAGATGACTAGCTGAGATGATCCAGTCTCAAAGACTACTTGAATAAGGACTTGAGATAAATCCTAAACTTTGGCATTATACACAGACTGGATAATGAAGGATATAGTTACCTCTCCTAGAATTTGACAATTAACCTAAAATTTTTCTTTCAGGATAAAGAAAACTTCACCCATACCCAGCAGGAAGCAATTTTAAGAATACGACGCCCACATTCCCAAAGAGGTGGTGTGGGGCGGGTGGTTTTTTTGTCTTTTTAATGGGTTTTGGGTCTGGGATAATTTTCAGTATTTAGGGGGGTTGGTTACAAGTTATTGTCAAGGGTTAGGAAAAAGGCTAAGCAAAGGAGATTAGATTTAAGGTTCTTGTTTAAAATTAAAAAAAAAAAGAGAAAGAAAGAAAAGAAAAAGACAATTACTAGTTTTAAATACTTTACATTGGATTGGATTGTTTTATATTGTATACAAATTTGAAATTGATATTGTTAGAAAATGCTATATGTATATTTCTAATTGTATTTATACCATTCATTTAACAATGTAATGCAAATTTCTGATCCTTGAATGTTATTATTATCAACTATTAGGATATAAAGAAATGAAAGTTAGTAGTTAGACATTACAATAGAACTTGTAGTCATATTAGATATGTTTTAAAAATTGAGCAGAGATGTTTTAGACAGGTCATCTTCAAACCCTTCAGAGATCTACAGAATATGGCATTTACAATGTTTTAATAACTTAGAAAATTTTTCTTTTTTGAGACATGTCGGCTCCTGGCAGTACCAATCTACTTTAGAGAAAATATGGGCATTGAAGAAACTGCATATGGAGTCAACTTTCATTCTGGCAAAAGTTAGCCACTGGACAACAAAGTATCCTTGAATCAACAGGACAAAATGGACAGACAGATCACGAAACAAGGGACTACTGATTCTTGCCAAAACAAGTGTGGTTATGGCTTTATCAAAAGGCATCTTCTGAGGCCAGGACAATATGGCCCCATCCCTGAAGTGGCCTTCGCATCCGGAAAAGGTACAGTGCCCTTTTCTTCGAAGGCAGATTAACAGGCAGAGGGCTGATGGATTCTGTTGTACAATGGAACAGCAGCTGAAAGCTCATGCCTCTCAAAAGTAGACTGGCATTTAATAGAGGGATGTGGAGAAGAAGGGGATGCTGAGATGAAGCCATATATACACAGCCAAGAAGAATGGACAGCTGAATTTAAAAACTGTCAACAATTTCCAGAATTTAAAATCCTGAATCATGACAGGACACTAGTGGAATTCAGGTGTTTCTGGTACGTGGACTGCTCTCACCCAATGTGAGGTTGAACTGTTGACCTTGTGTACATCCTACTTCACAAATGAGTCTGTCAGATACACTAAGCCTATAGGCTGAAGATGATGCCCCAACACTGCGGAGAAACCTCAGGTGACTGCCCAGGCAGCTGGCTGTTTCTGTCAACTCACAAAATTTTTTGGAAGTTGCTTGCATGCACTTCCTGTTTTTATTTTTGTTAGCTAATATTATTCCCTTCTTGGGTCTCTGAGGGAGTTGAAGATTAGTTAGTTATGGTTGAAGATTAGTTAGTTATAGTTGAAAATTAATTAGGATAGAAAGTGCATTAGATACATCTTGGATTTACCAAAATAGGATAGATAATGGAATTATTTTCTCTGATTTGTCAAATACCTGTTTAGGTATTTATTACTTGTATATATTGTATATAGTCATTGTACTTTTGTATATAGTTTTTCTTTTGTTAGTTATAACCTTTTGCTTTTTTTTCTTTTTATTAAAATAGAAAAGGGGAAATGTGGTGGTAATCTAATTGTACTGAAATATTATTTTGATTGTATGTTAATAAATAAAGTTGTCTGGGGGTCAGAGCTATTAGAGCCATAGCAAGAGTGTGGCGGTGGTGGCACACGCCCTTAATCCTATAAGATCTCTGTGTGTTCAGGGATACAGTCAGAATTGGAGACATATGCCTTTAAGACCTAGGGGGCTGTACATTCAGACAGTGACGAGGCAGTCATGTGTTTGGGTTTACAACCAATGAGAAGGCAGAACAACATACTATAAAAAAACGAACCGACAGGAAGTAGGTCTCTTTTCGCGAAGCTGGGACAGCAGGAGGAAGGGTGAGATTTTAGCTCTGAGCTCTGACTTCTCGGATTTCTCTTTTACATTGTTTCTGTGTTTCTTATTTAATAAGACGGTTGGTTACATCTACAGTCGTGCATACACACAATAGGACTTTTTCCATCTATAAATCTCTGCATTTTATTGGCCATAGGAACATGGCATTATGCAAAGTGAGAGCAGCATAAATATATGGGTATAAATGTTCTTCCTGTATGCTATTTTGTTTCTTTTTTTTTTCTTTCTGAAACAGGGTCTCAGTGACTTGACTGGCCTGTAACTCATTGTATAGACCAGTCTGACCTTGAACTCACAGATATCTGTCTGCATCTGCCTCGCAATTGAGTACTGGATTTAAAGTTGAACACCATCATAGCAAGTCTTTCTCCATGTATATTGTTAATACATGAGAATTCTTTGCATTTTGTTCAATATGAATTAATATAATATTTCCACAAAAGGCCAATACAAAAGAGAAGATATTCCCTCCAAATTAAAACGTTGACACTTATAAAAGTGATTTGGACAGGGTAAATTAAGATCAAATTATAGCAGACTTTCTTTTGCGCTGACAACCAACTCCCACATTATGACAAGGAAACTTAATACTACTCTTGAATGCTCGGCCTTATCTTATGCTTGTCCACAAGCTCTTATAACCTAATTTAACCTGTTTCTCTTCATCTGCATTTTGCCTTGAGGCTTTCTATCTTTCTTTCATTCTGTATGACCTACTTTCACTGCTTCCTCTGTGTCTGGCTGGTTGGTGGCTCCCTGCCTGACTGACCTGGGTATCTTCCTCTTTTTCTCCCTCCTTTTCTCCTTCCTCTCTCAAGCCTAGATTCCTCCTCTACTTATAATCGCTGCTGGCCATCCCTTCTTGTCCCTTTCCTGGCTAGCGATTGGCTGTTCAGCTTTTTATTAGACCAATCGGGTATCTTACAGATAAGGTAAAACAAATTCAACACATCTTTACATAATTAAACACATGCAGCATAAACAAATGTAACACATCTTTCCTATTTAAACAAGTGCAGCATAAACAAATGCAATACACCACTACATAAAGTACTTTTCTGCAACATATATAAAAGTATCACATCTTTACATAGTTTAAGTAATATTCCACACCACCAAATAATGACAGATTGTATATGCTGCAATCTGATATAAAGCAGCCACTATAGGTTATAGGTGCCCCTATAACAGTTGTACTTCCATTGAGAATAACTGATCACATTTCATCAAGTTAAGTGTCTTTAAGGGAATGGCATCATATAATGGGTATGAAATCTCTTCTATAAATTAATCAGTTTTATATTATGAAGCTGTCTCTTAAATAGAAGCCTATTATTATGATGCAAAATTTCCACACATTTTCAGGGTTATATATAATTATGTCATACACTTTATCTGCTTGGAGTTCACAAAAAGTAGCCAAGTATCTGAATCAATTTAATAAGCCTATGGGTTGTCAAACTGTATGACTTTTAAGTGTTAATAGTGATTGGGGAAATTCTAGCTATGAAGCAATTTTAGACATAGCTAACTGAAATGCAAATACGTTTATTTTTTGCTTTTTAGACATTTTAAATTTAATTTTGCATGTAAGAGTGATTTTCGTTTAGGAATATAAGCATACTAAGTGCATGGCTGGTGCATGAAGTGGTAGAAGAATGTATTTCTCCTCTTGGAACTGGAGTAACAGATGGTTCTGCGCCATCTTGTTGGTTCTAGGTGTAGAACCTGAGTCCTCTGTAAGAACAAATACTCTTAATCACTAAGCCATCTCTTCAACTCCTCCTTTTTATTTTTTACCATTGCAAGTACAATTTTTGCTTATAAATATTGAGACATATCAGATTGTTACATAGCTAATAGCAACCTTCACAGTAGAATACCAAGATACTTTCTTCTCTTTCCTTAGATTCAGAAATGATTTGAACTTAGAAAATGATTTTGTCAATATTTCTTTAAATTTTAGTATTTTTTTCAAATTTATCAATCATGATTGATTGAATTAAATAAGACGATTTATCTCATGAAAATAGTCCCAGTATGAGGATGCCTCTTAGATGTGGCAGTTTTCTTGGTTAGAAGATTGAGCTAGTTTTACAGTCCTGATTTTTTACTTTAGTGGGCAACTATTGTTTCATTGCTCAAAAAAGTTGCTATAAATGCCTCGATGAACAGGTAACATGATGAAAAATATGAAACAAGAAAAGATTACTCTATCCATTTAAAGAAGACTTTTTAGAAATGCCAGTCAGCAACATCAACATCTAGTTGTTCTGCCAATAAGTTCAAAGAAGTATATGAAATACCATCATTATATGCCAAGTCAAACATTATTAGTTTGTTATTGGAGGAGGATACCCATGTGACATATACAACTATACGTCTCTTGAAAAAGATATATCTGAAAAAAATATTTCACTCGGTTTTGCTGCTGTAACAAAATATTCTGACAAAAAACAACTTAAGGGAGAAAAGGTTAATTTTGCTCACAAATCCAGATTACAGTCCATGATTACAGGAAAGTCAAGGTGGCAGAAACTTGAAACAGCTAGTCAAAACATCTGCAGTGAAGAACAGAGAGAGAATAAATGCCTGAATCCCTCTTCCCAGCTTATACAGTTCAAAATTCTCTGCCCAGGAAGTGTTGCCACCCATAGTAGGCAGGTCTTCCCACCTCTGTTATCTTAAAATCTCACACTGCAATGCCCACAGGCCAGTTTTGTCTAGACAGTCACACACTGAGACTCCATTCTCATATGAATCTACATTGTTTTAAGTTGAGAATTAAAACCAACCATCACAAGAGTACATATTAAGTAAATTATACTTCATGAACTTGTTCATCTGCAAAGAATGATTTTTTGGTACCGCTATATAAAAGTAGTGAAATATACAAATATGAAAACCAGCCACTTAGAAATATAATTTTTCTGACTGCTAAGCCAAAGAAAAATTGTCCTCCAAATTTTAGTGGTTTTCTATGTTTAAAAGAAAATGCCAACCATGGAAAGAGATGTTGAAAAGTATTGATTTGAACAGGTGTGGTGTATGATGGCACACAGTGGTAATCCCATTACTAGGATAAAATGAGAGAAAAATAAATATATGGTTCTGGAAACAGAACCTACAGGTAAATGATAGCTTTCAACAATACTTGACATAATAGGGACATTTACATTTTTCCATCTGTTTTGAAGAAATGTAACAGAGAGAATCAATTCATTTATGTAAAGAGAATTGCTTAATTTCAAAATTTGATAGCTATCCAAGGTTTTATCAAATATGCATAATTTTCAAGAGAGTGGATTGTCTAATGTACTTTATATTTGACAAGTGATTATTAAAAATGGCATACTTTCATTGATATTTCAAGGTAGTCTATTTTTCACATGAATTTGTTTCACCAAAAATAAAGATTAAGTAAGTGGAGAAAATAATGACAATAGAATATAAATAAGTTGATGTACTTATTTTGGTGCTGGGAGGAGGAAATGCTTTACTTTCCGTAAGCAATAATAGAATAAGAAAAATAATTACAACTTGGATTCATGACAAATGATGAAATTTTAAATACATATGAATTATAAATTCAAAGCCTATAAAAGTTGGAAAACAAGATCTTGTCAATTCATTCCTAAATGTCTTCCAGAAATGTGTATGATAATCGCTTGCTTTTCAGCTAGCAGCACTGTAGGAAGAAGGTAAAGCCATTAAGAGGTGGGGCTTGGTCAGAGAAAGATTAAGGAGGGTATCTTCCATTCAGTTGAGATCTGGAAAAGTAGGATACAGACTGTTTCCTATTTAGTACTCTGAGCTCCAAGACAATATAATGCTTAATTTTTATTTTTGTTTCAATTTGAAATAAAATCTCCTTAATTTTTTTTTCAGAAAGAAAAGTTCCCTAAGATAACACAAGGAGCATGTAACTGACTGACAGAATAACTGTATTGAATTTCAATGCTAAAATCTCCACCCAGGGGAACATTAAAGTTTCATTTGTATAAGAGGAAGTTATCAGAATCTTTGTGCATGTTCCTTTTGTCTTTTACTAGAGCTGTCTTAACACATCTTGAATATATGTTCATGACCCAAATAAGCTGCCTTGATTTGGGAAACTCAATAATTTCGAATGAATGTCTTGTGATTTCCTTCTTTCTTACAAATGAATTTTGTTCTCTTTAACAACTATGTTTTATACTCTGATTCAGTATCCACCAAGACGTAGACATACTGATTAGTGACAGAAAGAAGTTACATTATAGGAAAAAGACCCCTAAAGAGACTCTAGCTCTTTCTCTGTATTTGCTTCATAGCCACTATGACAAAGATAGATTTCCTCAGCCACATGCTTTCACTAAACACTTACTTACCACAAGTAGAAAAGCCTATGGTATCAACTAATCATGACCTTAAACTTTAGAAAACATGAGCCAAAGTGATATTATTTCCTTTAACTTTTAAAAACATATGATATACCTGAATAACACATAAGAGTATGTACAGAAAAATTCCCATTGCTCACATTAACTAAACTGCTTCAGTTTCCCTGTGTGATGTTGTTATGGGTAGCCCACTAGAGATGACCACTCAGACACAGTTTATAGCCACCTGAAAAGTCTTTATTCCAACTGACTGGAACTACATCCAGGTAGTTGGGGACCTAGGTGTGAATTTAATTGTAAAAAGCACAATGTTTTTGAAGGCAAAAATTACATCCTGGCTTCTACCTCAGCAGCTGCAGGGGGTCTTCAAAGAAGCAAGCAGTTTAACAGAAGGTAAGATAAACAATTAGCTCGAGGGAGTTCCACACAAACAAACTAAGATAAGTTAGCTAGGATATCCTGGCCTTGTGTCCTAGAATGGAGTTGGGTAATTTTCCATTGTAGTCTCCATCAAGGAGATCAGATTCTGGTTAAATCTGAAATGGACTCATCAAGAATACAAGATGTACGTACCTTTTCATTGTCTTGGCCTGCCACAATGTTGTAAAAATTCAATGTATTTAACTAAAGCACCCTTTCTAATGTTTTACCTCTGCTCCTCAAAACATGTATAGTATAGATTTTCAGGTGGCCAAACAAGTGAAAATAATTATGAACATTTATTGTTGGCTCTAAACGAAAAAGAAAAAACAAGAATGGAAGGATATTAAAGACCAATAAATAAAGAAGTGTAAGAAAGAATAAAAAAATCCTAGAAATAAAACAATTTTAAAACAGACATGAAAAGTGCTTAGCTAATCTTATCTGTAGATTGAAAGAAACAATATATGTTAATATATTTAAATAGATGCTTCCCTAACATGCAATAATACTAAGGGAAAAGGACATAATTTCACACAACTACAGATGGCTGATATTTGAAAAAGAAGGCAGAAATAGACACTAGAGAAAATACAAAGTTTCAACAAAAAGCTTGTTAAACTGGGTAACTGCATGCAGAAGATAAAAATTGATCTATATTTATCAATCTATATAAATCTCAACTCCAAATGTATCAAGGATCTCAGAATAAGACCATCTACCCTGAATCTGATAGAAGATAATGTGGGGAATAGGCTTGATCACATTGGCACAAGAGAGGACTTTTTCACAGGACACTAATAGCAAAGGCATTATTAAGAACAAAAATTGTAAAATGAGAACCCATAAAGCTAAAAAATGCCTGTACAGCAAGGCCACCATCATTTGAATAAAGAGTACAGATTTGGGGAGAAATTACCAATTGTACATCTGATAGAGGATTAGTATCTAGGATATTTTAAGAACTACAAAGAAAATGAACACCAAGGAAATTAAAAAAAATAATTAAAAATTGAGGTATAGAACTAAACAGAGAGTCTTTCAAAGATGAAACAAAAATGACTAATAAACTTTTGAAGAAATGTTCAGCATACTTAGCCATCCTGGAAATGCAAAGATTTCATCTTACCTCACTCACAATGGCCAAGATAAATAAAACAAATGACATCACATGATAGAAAGGATGTCTGTCAATCAAGGAGAATATTATTCTTTGCTGGTGGGAGGGCAAACTGGTATAACTCCTATGGAAATCAGTGTGGGGCTTCATCAAAGAGGTAAAAATTGATCTACAAGATTGAGCTTTATAACTCTTGTACATATACCCAAAGGACTCTCCATCATAATACAGAGATACTTTCCCACCCATGTTTATTGCTACTCTTTGTATAATCTTGTGACATTCTCAACAGCTTATGTGCCTATATTAGTTATTTTTCAATTGCAGTGATAAAACACAGTGACAAGGCAACTTATAAAAGAAGATATTTAATTTGGGGGCTCATGGTATCAGAGGAGTAGAATCCACAGTAATCATGACGGCAAGCAGTAGCTGAGAGCTCACAGTTTGATTGACAATTATAAGGTAGAGTGAGATAACTGGTAATGTGGTGAGCTTTTGATACCTCCAAAATACAGTCTGCTACCAGTGACACCTCTTCTAAAACAGCCACGACCTGCTTCCAGATTGTGTTGGAGACTGGCCCTTTACTAGATTTACATTTGCAAGTGCTTTGATTTACCTTTGGTTCTTAAAACAGAAAAAAAAATCAAATTAAGTAAAATTTGTGCCAATATCCTAGAAGGATTTCAGTTTTGTTCAAATAATATACTATGGAAACTGCAGTGCAAAAATTCAAGGGAAATGTCATAAGAGTCTAAACAATCTTGGTAAACAGCACTGGTCTTGTGGTAAGCTAACAAAATCACTGTCAAAACCATGAAATTTGTAATAATTTGGAAATATCAAGATGAGAGACATTTACATCAGCACTATAGTCAGGAAAACACATTTACAAAGAGCCTAAATAGTTACTTCCACTTGTATTTTATGGAAATATCTGAGGCAATTATATTATGGTTGAAATGTATGTTAGGGAATAAATTGGACTTTCTATGAATATCTTTGTTAAAATTGGAATAGTTGTCAAGAAACAAAAACTTGTTTTAGACTAATACCATAGTAATCCATCACTAGATTTTGGCCAAACTTGTTATTTTTGGAGATTTTATCATTTACTTACATTTAGACTAAATTCTAAAATATTTTCTGTCAACCTAATATTTTAAAATTTTCTCCTAAGTTTCTAACTTTTACTAACTAAAACTAAAACTCTCATTTACAAAGAAACTACCGTACAATGTTCATTAATGCCTTCAGAGAAATCACCACAAATTAAACTTGAGGAAAATCTGTTGGTCTAAAGCTCCTGACTGAAGATATTTTGCACAAAAAAAACTAGAAATCTTTTCAGCTTGTTGATCTCTAGTCTCAAAGACTAGTTTGTAGACTGTTGCAATGATTAATATTTTTCTTTTCTTCTTTTTCATAGAAATTACTCTTAAGAAAATATTTTTGAGCTGGGTGGTGGTGGCACATGCCTTTAATCCCAGCACTCGGGAGGCAGAGCCAGGCGGATCTCTGTGAGTTCAAGGCCAGCCTGGGATACCAAGTGAGTTCCAGGAAAGGCACAGAGCTACACAGAGAAACCCTGTCTCAAAAAACCAATAAATAAATAAATAAATAAATAAATAAATAAATAAATAAATAAATAAATAAATAAATAAAAATAAAAAAGAATTAGAAAAAAAAGAAAGAAAATATTTTTGTGAAGTGAGACATGTCTTTATTACCCACAATTGGAAGGTTGATTTTTTTCACATATTTTTCTACTTAGTTACTAACTTAATTTTTAACCTCCATAGCCTTATCTCAGCTTGTTGTTTTTGAAACATTTAGTCACCAAGTAGATCTTTACATGAAATAACCTATGTTTACTTATCATTGCAGATCAAGTTTAGACTCAGTTCATTTAAATGAATGTTAAGACTCCTCCAGAGGAGTTTAATTGCTTTAGATGAATCCCTCCAGAGAGTTAGAAGTAATCTGCTCAAATCATCAAGACACTCCAATTCACTTCTTTTAGATTAGGTCAAGTAAAATTTCCCTTTATAATACTAAATTTTCCACTCAAGGAAATCATTATGTAGCATTTCTAAAGATGCAGGATGTGATTTAGAGTTGAAAAAAAAAAACTCAAGAATGAACACCTCAATTCCACTAAAATCGGGAATAAGACAAGGCTGTCTGCTCTCCCCATACTTATTCAATATAGTACTTGAAGTTCTAGCCAGAACAATAACACAACATAAGGAGATTAAGGGGATACAAATTGGAAAAGAAAAAGTCAAGCTTTCCATATTTGCAGATGACATGATAGTATACTTGAGTGACCCCAAAGATTCCACCAGGGAACTGATACAGCATATAAACACCTTCAGCAACATAGAAGGACACAAGATCAAATCAAAAAAATCAGTAGCCCTCCTATATACAATGGACAAAGAGGCTGAGAAGGAAATCAGAGATACATCACCTTTTACAATAGCCACAAATGACATAAAATACCTTGGGGTAACACTAACCAAGCAAGTGAAGGACCTATATGACAAGAATTTTAAGACCCTGAAAAAAGAAATTGAAGAAGATGTCAGAAAATGGAAAGATCTCCCATGCTCATGGATAGGCAGGATTAACATAGTAAAAATGGCAATATTACCAAAAGCAATCTACAGATTCAATGCAATCCCCATCAAAATACCAACACAATTCTTCACAGACCTGGAAATAATAAAATTCAACTTCATATGGAAAAACAAAAAACCCAGGATAGTCAAAAGAATCCCGTACAATAAAACAACCTCTGGAGGCATCATGATCCCTGACTTTAAGCTCTACCATAGAGCTACAGTAATAAAAACAGCTTGGTACTTCCATAAAAACTGACATGTGGACCAATGGAATCCAATTGAAGACTCTGACATTAATCCACACACCTATGAACATACAATTTTTGATAAAGAAGCCAAAATTGTACAATGGAAAAAAGAAAGCATCTTCAACAAATTGTGCTGGCATAACTGGATATCAACATGTAGAAGGCTGCACATAGATCCGCATCTGTCACCATGCACAAAACTTAGGTCCAAGTGCATCAAAGACCTCAACATAAATCCAGATACTCTGAACCTGCTAGAAGAGAAAGTAGGAAGTCGTCTTGAACGCATTGGCATAGGAGATCACTTCCTAAATATAACACCAGTAGCACAGACACTGAGACAAACAATCAATCAATGGGACATCTTGAAACTGAGAAGCTGTTGTAGAGCAAAGGATACAGTCAACAAGGCAAAGCGACAGCCTACAGAATGGGAAAAGGTCTTCACCAACCCCACATCTGACAGAGGACTGATATCCAGAATATATAAGGAACTAAAGAAATTAGACATCAAAATGCCCAACAGTCCAGTTAAGAAATGGGCTATAGAAAACAGAGAATTCTCAACAGAGGAAACTCAAATGGCTGAAAGACATTTTAGGAATTGTTCAACATCCCTAATTATCAGGGAAATGCAATTCAAAACAACTCTGAGATACTACCTTATGCCTGTCAGAATGGCTACGATCAAAAACACTGAAGACACCTTATGCTGGAGAGGATGTGGAGCTAGGAAAACGCTCCTCCACTGCTGGTGGGAATGCAAGCTTGGACAACCACTTTGGAAATCAATATGGCACTTTCTTAGAAAACTGGGAATCAATCTCCCCCAAGATCCAGCTATATCACTCTTGGGCATATACCCAAGGAATGCTCAATCATACCACAAGGGCACTTGCTCAGCTATGTTCATATCAGCATTGTTTGTAATAGCCAGAACCTGGAAACAACCTAGATGCCCTTCAACTGAAGAGTGAATAAATAAAATGTGGCACATATACACAATGGAATACTACTCAGCAGAGAAAAATAATGACATCCTGAGGTTTGCAGGCAAATGGATGGATCTAGAAAAAATCATCCTGAGTGAGGTAACCCAGACTCAGAAAGACAAACATGGTATGTACTCACTCATAGGAGGATACTAGATGTGGAACAAGGATGACTGGACTGCTACTCACATCACCAGGGAAGCTACCTGGAAAGCAGGACCCCAAGAAAGACACGGGCATCACTCAATGATGGAGAAATGATTGATATCTACATGAACAGCCTGGACATGAGTGGGGGTAATGTAAGGCAAGGGTCAAGGGAAAGAGAGCTTGGGGGAGCGGGAGAACCCAGCTAGATCAAGAACAGAGAGGGAGAACAAGGAATAGGAGACCAATGTAACTGAAGACCTCATGAGAATAGAAAGAAGCAAAGTGCTAGAGAGGCCCATAGAAATCCACAAAGATACCCCCACAATAGACTGCTGGCAATGGTCGAGAGACAGCCGGAACTGACCTACTCTGGTGATGGGATGGCCAAACACCCTAATTGTCATGCAAGAAACCCCATCCAAGGACTGAGGGATCTGGATGCAGAGATCCACAGCTAGGCACCGGGTGGAGCTCCTGGAGTCCAATTAGCTAGAAAGAGGAGGTTTATATGAGCGAGAATTGCTGAGACCAACGTTGGATAAAGCACAGGGACAAATAGCCAAACGAATGGAAACACATGAACTATGAACCAATGGCTGGAGAGCCCCCAACTGGATCAGGCCCTCTGAATGGGTGAGACATTTGATTGGCTTGATCTGTTTCGGAGGCATCTAGGCAGTGGGACCAGGTCCTGTGCTCATGGCATAAGTTGGTTGTTTGAAACTTGGGGCTTATGCAGGGTCTCTTGGCTTGGCCTGGGGGGAGGGAAATGGACCTGCCTGGACTGAGTCTATCAGGTTGATCTCAGTCCTCGGGGGAGGCTTTGCCCTGGAGGAGGTGGAAATAGGGGGTCTGCTTGGGGGAAGGGGGGGCGGAGGGGGAAAAACAAGGGAATCTGTGGCTGATATGTAGAACTGAATTGTATTGTAAAATAAAATAAAAAAAGAACCCAAGAAACTATCAAAAAACAAATAATCTACCCCCCCCCCCAAAAAAAAAGAATATACACACCTCAGTGATACTTGAACATGTGAGAGCAGTGGACACTTTTAAGCTCTTGCTGTACCACCCAGATCCTGGAAACTCAATGGCCACTAGAACCAGTATTTTTTTGGTTCTGGTTCCTACCAACTGTGAAAAGGACAGTGTATTAAAATCTGATGACAAAATAAGTGAATATATACATATAAGAATACATTATATTACTTAAATTGTAACCATGCTTTCTAAAATGTATATAGAACTAAATATAAATTCAATAAAGATGAAAATAATTTGGAAATGTACTGGGTTAAATCTTCATGACCATCTACTTAGCAATAGTAGATAGGGCACTAAGAGCATAAGCAACACAAGAAAACATATCTGCTTGTAAGATGAATTGCTAAACAGTCTTATTAATAATATAAACAACTGGAGCCAGAATTTGAGGTAAAATATGAAAGATCAGAGAGACAGAACAAGCCACAGCCAACCTCACTTCTCCAAATCCTCAGCTGATCTTGTTTCCTCAGACTGAAAGCCTCTGAGTCCTCACTGCAATGGATCTCAGCTGAACTGCTCAAAAGCCTCTAGTTCCTGGTCCTCACATCTTATATACCTTTCTGCTTTTGCCATCACTTCCTGGGATTAAAGACATTTGTCCTTCCCAAGCAAAGGCATGTGATCTCAAGTGCTGAGATTAAAGATGTGTGCCACCATGCCTGGCTCTGTTTCCAGTGTGGCCTTGAACTCGCAGAGATCGAAATGGATCTCTGCCTCCAGAATGTTAGGATTAAGGGTATGTGCCACCACTGTCTGGCCTGTATGTCTAATCTGTTGGCTGTTCTGTTCTCTGATGCAAGATTAGTTTTATTAGGATACACAATATATTGGGGGGGGCAAAATATCACCACATCTGCTTTGTATGTCATTAAATGTATCAATACACCTTTAAGTAGGGCAAGGTGTAAAGCCCAGAATTTTGGAAACTGAGGTAGGATGATGATGAATTCCAAACAATCTTGGGCTACATAACTAATTTATAGCCAGTATATGTTACATAGTAAGATCTTAATTTTAAAATAAAATCCATGAAACTAAATTACACACTTAACTACAAATTTTGAAAATTAAAATGCCTTATGTAACATATGAATATACACTTGCTAGCACTGCTAATAAAAATAATAAACACACAGAAATCTTACAGTCTCAAATAATGGTGGAGATGTGGACCTCTCCACTGGTTTTGTAATCTAAAGTTACTCCTGATGATATGATTCTTCAACATATTTTTAGGTATTTAAATATTTAAATTAAAATTCACAATATGTAGAAAACTTCTAAGCATGTTATTAAGTGAAAGAAGTTCATTTTAAAAAGTAATCAATTTCATGATTCCAATTACATTATATTCAGGAAATAAAAGTACTATCATATTAAAAATATCAGGGACATCCAGGTATTTGAAGCATAGAGGATAGAAAAATCAGTTAAGATTTTTTAGTTTTAGACAGGCAAACCTGTTCAAGTTGATATTTTTAAAGAAAAAGTTAATGATAGCTTTTAAGCAAGGTAAGGCTTATTCATGGATACTGGGATCATCACAGACTAATGCAATGGGGCCTTACATTCAATGAGGAAGGAGAAGGGACTCAAATCCAATATAACATGAATAAGCAGATGATTACAGATAAGGAACAATGTAAGGGTTGGTGGATGGAAAAGTGTTAGAAGAAAGGTGGGGGATAAAGGGAGATTCTTTTAAAACTGTTCTAACATGGTTATGAAGACAACCTAGAGTGATCAGACATCTCCTGGATGATGGAAACTGTGAAACCTGATGAAATGCCACAAGTGATGTGATATCATGGATGTGGGACAATTTTGGCTAAACTTACTGAGAAGCTAAAAAGTAGTATTAGTAAACAAGTACATAGATGGATCTATGTATTTTTTTAAAGCCTGACTAAAATGTTGCCAACCAAATGATTTATAATGATGTATAATTTTAGTTCTTCACAAAAAGTATGAATCATCACAACATGGAATTATTTAATAGATAAATTAAAAATACTTTAGAAGGTAGTTAATGTCTAAGAATGAATGGTGGATATGATGAAATAATGGAGCAAGGTTAATACACATAAAACATCACTGAATATGTAGAGAGATGACTCTAGTTTTGGCAAAACTTAAAAATGAATGGAAATATAGGCAAAGGAAACATACATATGAAATGTACTCTCTTGATAAAGTTAAGTCTGCAAATGAAAGAATTTAACAATTCTCATCCTTCCTTTAGGTATTTTGGAATGTCACAACTATAAAATTGGATAGCTGATGGTAGAAGTCTAGTGTCTCACTATTCAAGTAGGAGTTTATAGATAAGTAATGCATATACTTAGAATGGCCTGTGTCAAAGTTAATTACAAATATATATTATAAGAATTAGTATACAAATATTTGTTTCATGCAATGCCACACTATCAGTAAATAGGACCTCCCAGATATTCATGTTCCTTATCACTTTTCAAGCACCCTCAATATAATCAAAAAATGACTGACTTAAATTTTTTATTTGTTCTTTTGAGACTTGATGTCAATGCTCAGTCAAAGCTCATCTGAATCTTTCACTCCTCTTGCCTCAGTTCACAAGTGGTGGAACTATAGGTGTGTTCTACTATGCTTGGTCGATTGTGGGAGATTCTAATACTATCTAAGGAAATAGACAAATTGATCCCAAAACATTTATAGTTGCAGAAAGTAAATACGAAAATTTCTCTGTTCCAAGTAAGCATAAAACAGTGTTGAAGATGTGTTGAATATGTGGGCACAGAAACCCACTTAAAGATCCTTTAGTGGCTAATCCTGCACTAATTTGAGCATCAAATATAATACAAATGAAAGTATGTAACTGTAGCACAAATTCTAATAGGTCTTAATAATAAAAACTCAGAGTCAGATATAGGGATAAATGTTAAAAGATCAAGAAGTAAAGGAGCTAGATAAAGTCATCTCTTATCACCATAACTCTTCAGACCAAAAAGGGGGGTCAAGGGGCTGAGCTCCTGTCTGCTCCCATGGTATATTCCTGTCTCTATCTCCCTAGTGTGCTGGGATAAAAGGCAGGAGATCCCAAGTGCTGAGATGAAAGGCATGAGGTTCAACCACCTGGATGTTTTCTCTTTTTGACTGAATCAAGCTCATGTAGCACAGGGTGGCCTTGAACTCCTGGTCTTCCTGCTTCCTCCTCCAAAGTGCCATGTGTGCCACCATTGCCTGGCCTCTATCATTTACTAGTGGCTAGCTCCACACTCTGATTTCCTGGCAAGCTTTGTTTTTTAGAGCATAAACTAAATATCACCACATACAATAATTATGTATGAATCTTTATTGAAATAAGATGATTGTTTAAATTAATCAGAGCCATGCAAATTTCATGTTGAGAAAGATTTCCAATTAATTATGCCTGCTTAAAAGAGGAATAACACAACTATATATAGGCTTTCCATATTAATTAATATATGTAAGATATAGTAGAAGTGATTTCAAAAACAACACCAATAGAGAACTTTTATGTGCTCTACTTTTGCCCTATCAAGTTAAGAAAGCATTATAGATTATGTATATTTTTTATAATAGAATGTTATACAAAATTACCTTTAGTTGAATATTCTTCCTCCTCCAAATCTATAAATCCTGTCTACTTATGAAAATACAACTCAAACAAATTCCAGTAGAGAGGCATCTTACAATATAAAATCTGATCCCTGATCCTCAAAACTATCAAAGCCACAGCGAGATATGGTGGACCATGACTGCAATCCCAGTATTCTGGTGTTGTGGCAGGAGAATCATGGGTTTTAGGCAAGTTTGCCTACATAATAAAACTGGGTCTCATACAAAAATTGTTTAAATAAAGTTAATCTCCAGGGGGGTAGTGATCTACCCACATTTATAAGGTGTTACACAAAAAGCATGGTGCCTGGTATATAATACCTGTCTTCTGATTGTTGATCAGTGCAGGGAAGTGTCTAGAGAGCTCCCCCCACACATACCAGCCATACAGGCAGTTAGCATAGTTTTTTATTGCCTGTAATAAATTGATGGTAATATCTTATTGCTGAAAACACCACATACCATGAACACGTGACTTGAAGAAATCAAGCTGATATTGACCGAGAAGTTTTCTCCCTGCTGTATAGATTTTAAAATATTATTATAGTGGAGAGCAACATTCTTACCCAGCTGTGAGCTCTATAAGCTGTGAACTTTACAATGACCAGCTTTGCATGCTATGCCCATGGGAGAAATAGTGGCATGAATATTATGGGTGTATCAAGCAGCTTTCTCTCTGGATTTAAAGCTCTCTCCACAGGAGTAAATTCATGTCTGATATGGTAAATCTGGCCAAGAACCATTGTCTGTGGAGCTCTTAGCTCCTATGGGAGAATCTACTATTATAATTTTGAAAAATAGACATACTGTAAAGCTGCCTTATAAACACTTATCTTTATATCCATAGATTAGTTTAGCTCTCAGTCCTCATTAGAGAATCTTCTTTTTGCAGTGAATAGTGCTTAATAGAGAGTTTCACAATTTGTCAGAGTGTAGAGAACAAGTGTCTGTGGCGTGCTCAAACCCTAAATGAGACAGCTATACCATATTTCCTCACATTAGGCTTACGGGAACTTGTGAGAAAGGGGGCAGAAAATTGAGCCAGAAGTTGGGAAGGAGTACTGTTAAATAGTGTATTTGGGACATGACAAGTCTTTGCACTCCCATAAACTCACAGAAGCTGTAGTCACCTTTACAAGACCTGCACAAGACCAACCCAGTCAACATTCCAGCATGGGGGTTGTGGTGGTTTGAATAAAAATGGCCCCCATAGACTCATATATTTGAATGCTTAGTAAGTGGCATTAGGAAGGGTGGCCTTCTTGGAGTGGGTGTGTCCTTATTGAATGAAGTGTGTCACTGTGGGTAGGCTTTGGGGTTTCAAACACTCAAGCTAGGCTCAGTGGCTCTCTCTTTTCCTGATGCCTGCCAATCCAGACATAGAACTCCTAGCTATCTTTCAAGCACCATGTCTGCCTGAATGTCACCATGCTTTCTGCCATAATAATAATGGACTAAACCTCTGAACTGTATGCTAGCCCCATTTAAATTTTTTCCTTCATAAGAGGTGTCATGGCACTTGGCGGAGGTGGTGCACGCCTTTAATCCCAGCATTCAGGAGGCAGAGCCAAGTGGATCTCAGTGAGTTGGAGGCCAGTCTGGTCTACAGAGTGAGATCTAGGACAGCCTCCAAAACTACACAGAGAAACCCTGTCTTGAAAAGAAAAAAAAGAGAGAAAAGAAAAGAAAAAGAGGTGTCATGGCTATTGTGTCTCTTTGCAGCAATAGATACCCTAATTAAGACAGAAGTTGGTACCAGGAGTGGAGTATTGCTATGATAGTCTTGACAGTACTTTTCTTTGGAGGAATATAGATTTTGGGATGCTGGATTAGGAGAGCAGTTGAGGTCATCCTCGTGCATTTCCCCCAGTTTAGACTACTAGCAACAGTGGAGAGGGTGCCTGAACTAGCTTACCACAGTAGTCAGATCAGTGAGTACCCTAACTGTCATAATAGAGCCTTCATCCAGTAACTGAGATCCATAGCCAAGCATCAGGCCAAGCTCAAGGAGCCCAGTCGAAGAGAGACAAGAGGGACTCTATGAGCAAGGGCCATTAAGATCATGATGGGGAAACCTATAGAGACAACCAAACCAAGTTAGTGCGAACTCATGTGTGGGGCATTTACCCACCACCCCCACAGTTCCCCAGAGTTTTCTTGAGTGCGAGCAGCAGGAAATATTAGATAGAAGGATTTATAGCGGAGCATCTTGCGGAGACAAACAGATAGAAAATAAAGGATAGCCTCGAGAGGGCCTGGAACCCATTCCAACAGGCCTGGACTGTCTCTGGTCCAGGGTTTTTATAGAGATGCCAAGGGGTAGAGCAAAAGACCTCCTCCCCCAGCACAGCCAAGTGCAGACCATCTCAGACACCTGCACTCAGGCCCGTGGTCCTGATCATCCTCTATTCGGACCTGCTGGGTAAAGCCACGAGGAACCCCAGAACGGGCTCCCACACTCATGAACTTTAGACCAACAGCTGTGGAGTCTCCTTGAGACTAGACTAGGCACTCTGCATAAGGGAGACAGTTGTGTAGCTTGATTTGCTTAAGGGGCCCCCTGGCAGTACTATTAGGATCCATCCCTGGTGCATAAGCTGGCTTTTTGGAGCCCACTACCTATGGTAGGATACCTTGAACAGCCTTAATGCAGGGGAGTGGCTTGGACCTGCCTTAACTGAATGTAGTAAGCTCTGTTGACTCCCCATGGAAGGCTTTACCTTGTCTGAGGAGGGAATGGGGGCTGGATTGGGGGAAAGCTGGGGGATGGGAAGAAGAAAAAGAGAGGGTGCTGTGGATATCATTCTATATAAATAAAACACTGATGGCCAGTGACCAGACAGGAAGTATAGGCGGGACAAGGAGAGAGGAGAATTGGGGAAACAGGAAGAAGAAAGGAGAGACACTGCAGCCACGGCCAGGACAAGCAGCATGTAAAGACGCCGGTAAGCCACCAGCCATGTGGCAAGGTATAGATTTATAGAAATGGGTTACTTTAAGATATAAGAACAGTTAGCAAGAAGCCTGCCATGGCCATACAGTTTATAAGTAATATAAGTGTCTGAATGATTATGTTATACATGGATTGTGGGACTGTGGGGCTTGGTGGAACCTGGAGAGAAGCTCTCCAGCAACAAGAGGGATCGGAGGTTGGTATGTAAAATGAATAAAAAATTTCTTAATTAAAAAACAGAAAGCAGTTGAATGCTTTAATAAGGCCATAATGGGATGTAGTAGGAGGAGAATAGGGTAATGTGAACTGTGCAGATCAACCTCAAGAGGTTTCAGAGAAGTGGCCTAGAGTGTTCTTATCATATTTCAGTGAAGAATGTGGCTGTGTTCTGCCCTTGCCCAAAAAATTTGCCTGAGGCTAAATTGAAGGATTATTGATTAACAGCTTTGGCAAGGCAATTTCTAGACAAATGTATATTGACTGTTGTTTGTTATTAGTGGGCATACTTATGAAGATATATAATGAAAAGGAGCAAGCTGAGAAATAAAAAACACAGAATATACCATTTGAGGAGAAAGAGAACAACTGGAAGTATAAAGTACTAATGTCCCAGTTTTCCATGAATTAAAAGTTTAAAGAAAAATCTGATGCTAAATGAAATGAAGGAAGTGCTGACCTCAGGCAAAGACCACAACCAGTTAAGTTTTCAACTTGTGAAAAAGAATTAAAGGAAAGTTTAGGGCATGCTATGTTGTCACTAGCCTTTAATCCCAACACCCACGAGACAGAGGCAGGCATATCTCTGAATTCAATAGAGAACAGCCTGGTCTACAGAGCAAGTTCAAGGATAGCCACACTTAGGTATTGAAGGAAACCATCAAAAACAGAAAGATGATGAAAATTTATTTAATTGAGGGGGGCTATGTTCCAGTCCCAGCAAGCAGCAGAATTTAGCAGCTTCAGCCATGTGTTTCTGGTGAGAATCAAACATACAAGAAAGAGGTATGGAAACTCCCTATAAAACTAAAGAAAGCCTCTGAAGCTAGGCATACATCAGGGATGTCCCTGCATGGAGGCCAAGAGAAGCCATTACATGTAGCTGTAAGGGGGAAGCCTGGATTGCCTCAGAGACCCCAAGATGTTGGAGATGCCAGCCAGAGTCATGGGATACCTGCCAAAGAAAGCTGCTAACAGGGAATGGAAGCAGCCCAAGAGAAAGAAGTGTGTTGCAGTTAAAAAAAAAAGGAAAAAAAAACCTGAAAGGAGTTGGAGATATGGAGAAATAAGTGTGTTGCAGTCAAAAAAGATGAAAGGAGTTGGATAGCTGAAGAGCTTTATGACATCAGATATGGAGAAGCAGGGTTTCACATTTACCCAGCTGGGTTTTGGTCTTGTTTTAGCCCAGTATTTACTCACTGTGCTCCTTTTCCTTCTTTTTGGAATAGTAATATATGTCCTGTACCATTATATGTTGGAAGTAGGTAGTCTGCGTTTTCATTTTGATTTAATAGGGGATTATGCTAAAGAGATTTCCATGAGTCTCAGAAGAGACTTTGTACTTTTAAACAGAGTTTAAACTTTTAAACTGGTTGACTATGGGGACTTTCAAAGTTGGACTGAATGTATTTTGATATTATTATATGGCTTCAAGTCTATGGAGCCAGGGCATGGAATGTGGTGGTTTGAATGAAAATTAAACTGATAGGTTCATAGGGATTGTCACTAGAAGGAGGTATGTCCTTGTTGGAGTACATGTAGCCTTGTTGGAGAAAAGGTGTCCCTGGGATTTTAGATTTCAAAGGCTCAAGCAAGTTCCAGGGCTTTATTGCTACTTCCTGTCAATCCAGATATATAACTCTCAGCTACTTCTCCAGGAACATGTCTGCCTGCATGTCACCATGCTTCCCACCATGATGATAAAAGACTGAACCTCTGAACTGTAAGCTAGCCCCAAGTAAGTGTTTTCCTTTATAAGAGTTTCCATGGTTATGGTGTCTCTTCATAGCATAGTAACTCAAACTAAGGCAGGGGAGGACCTCACAATGTCCCATTTCTGGTTATGAAACTATTGGTAGTCTATGGCTACTGGGAAGAAGAATCAGTTGTTTTTAGGGGAGTGTCTCCTGGGTTAATGGTGCTCCAATGGATGGCTCCTACTCATGTGCATTCAGGTAACTATAATTAGACTTGATGAATTATAAAATTAAATGATGACATGAAGTTGAGAGGTTAGGAAGGGGAGATGGTTTGTACCTTGGAGGGCTTGAAAAGTGGTATGTGGGGATGAATATGATAAAAAATATATTGTGAACATGTATGAAATTCTCAAATAAAATAAAAATATCATATTAAAATATAAAACTGTAACGTCTCCCAAAGTGCAAGCCTATTGATTCTTAACAGTTTATGGTGTCAGAAGATTAACAAAGTATATTGTTCATTGGTTTACAGAAATAAAAATGCGTCAGTGGAAAGAAGACTATTAAATATTAATTGTCAAAGCTGACTAGTAATTGTGGATTCATTGTAATATTCTCTTGCAGTTGGGATATGTTTAAAATCTTTTATAATATGTTCTTTATAATTTTAATAGTTGCATAAACTTACTCAAGATTTAAATATTTTTACCATTTTCCTTGGAATTTAGCAGTTGTATTGAAAGAGCCCCGAAGGTAGTCTTCCCTCTGGAGAGACCCTCGCCCAGAGATCACACCGAGACCACAAGTCAGATGCAAACAGCAAGAGGCTTTATTCAGGAACACGGGTACCCGGGGCAACACAGTCCCTCAAGAGGCTCAAGAGACTGGCGCGCCGGCGGGCTGGAGTGGAGGGTTTTTATAGGGTCGGGCAGCAGGAGCACGAAAAGCAGGGTTTACAGGGTTCTGATTGGACGATTCAAATGAGGCCAGGTTCAAACTCAGGACAGTTCGTGGTTTTTCCCCGAGCTCGACACGCCTGCTGGCTTGGTTACAAGTTGTTTTTCTGACCTTTAGTACCCTGTTCTGGGGCCAGGTGGCCGACCGTAGATACCCCGTTTGTTCCTGTGCCCATGTCCTCTAACTGAACTTTCCCCGTGCTTTTCAGGCCTTACTCGAAATGGCGTTAGGCTAAGTTAGTATGCTGGGGTCTTTCATTCCCCCATTTTCTTATCTCAGGGAATGGAATCCTCCATTCATGGGGAAGAATAGGGATGTGGCTCCATTTCCACCTGGTTGAGTCGTTGGTATTGTTGGGTCAATACCAAGGTCTGAACAATAGAAACGTGTTCCCTGATAAATTGGACAAGTCTGTTTAGGATGCAGGGCCCAAGCATCAGAAGGAGCAATAAGATCAGAAGGGGCCCTATAAGAGTGGAGATGAGGGTGGTGAGCCAGGGGGACCTTCCGAACCATCCTTCAAACCATCCCTGCTGTTCTTCAAAGAGTTTTTGTCTTTGTTCTAATCTCTTTCTTAATTTAGCCATGCTATCTCTCACCACCCCAGTATGATCCGCATAGAAGCAACATTCTTCTTTAAGGGCGGCACATAACCCCCCCTCCTGTAGGAAGAGGAGGTCTAATCCCCTCCTGTTCTGCAGAACTACCTCAGACAAGGAGGTGAGTGACTTTTCCAAGGCACTCACGGATTCCTCCAGTGCCTGGATATCGGTGTGCATGGCAACCTGGAGTTGTCTGAACTGGTTGGTTTCCATGAGGGCAGTGGTACCTGTGCCTATTCCGGCGGCGACTCCTCCCATAGTTAATCCACCTAGTATTAGGGCCAGGGTTAGCGAGACTGGCTCTCTTTTTATACAGGGGACCCCTGTTTCATATCGGGCATAGATATCTTCAGGTGCATGGTAGACTATCCTGGGGTACAGTTCTATGAGCACACAATAATCGGCCGTGTTAGCTAGTATTGAGGGGGAGAGGCATGGTGTAAGTCCAGTGCTACAGGCCCAGTAAGTCCCATTGGGAGCCACGAGATAATGGGGTCCTGGAACAAGTGCCTGGGTGCGATTACACAGGTGTTGGTGGGTGTAGGGTACTGTCCCCAGACATAGTCCTTGTCCTGACACCTTGGAGATTGTGAGCTTATGCTGAGGTGTCGAGGCGCATCCTGACGGGGGTGAAGAAGAATTGGTGAAGCTTCCGACTACGGCCACCCCCTCATAATAGGGAGGTGTGGAAACTAGGCATAACCAGCACTCCTGAGTCCGATTTGGGTTGGTAACATTGAGGGCTGAGTAAGCGCCCTCTATAAGATTCAATAGCCTAATGCCGGGCGGTGGTGGCGCACGCCTTTAATCCCAGCACTAGGGAGGCAGAGCCAGGCGGATCTCTGTGAGTTCGAGGCCAGCCTGGTCTACCAAGTGAGCTCCAGGAAAGGCGCAAAGCTACACAGAGAAACCCTGTCTCGAAAAACCAAAAAAAAAAAAAAAAAAAAAAAAAAAAGATTCAATAGCCGGTCTCCCATACCGGGCCTGGGTGGCTGGATGGTGACTGGGGTTACAGCGGCATTCGGAGCCGTGCTTGGGCGAATGGCCGAATTGGGTCGGGGGGTGGCCCTCGGGGGTGCCGGAGCGGGTAAAGAGGGACGCTTTTGGTCAGAGAGAACCTGGTTGGGACCTATAAAGGCGGAGGGCTCCGTGATTTTAAGCTTAATCGTAAACACGACTCCCTGGTCCCGTCTTATCATGTAAAGTCTAAGTCCCCATGTTTTACCTTTAATCCAGTCTTGTGTGATCTCCCTTCCCTTCTGAGTGAAAGATATATTCAGGGGGTTGCAGGTGAAATTTACACAGGGCCCCCCCCTTCCAGTAAGTGTTATCTCTTCCTGACGTGACAGTTCCCCAACAACATCCTTGGGTAAGGGGACACCATGAGTGGCTTTCTCCTTGGGTAGCCCTTTTTACCCTAATGAGGTCCCAAGTGGATGAAGGCTTCCAATAGGTATTACCAGTTGTTTCACATCCCCATGCTTTACAGAAGTAACTTTCATAACCCCCACATTGGCTAATCATCTTTCTGTCCCTACCATCCCGGGGGCAGACGTAGAAGGGTAGTTGCGACAGGGCTGCCCTGGCTTCAGGGTGACCACATCCGTATCTCCCGTCATCACATTTGCAAGTTCCCTTACCATCCTGACAGACATCTGGTGCTCTGGGGTTCATGGGGTCAGTGGTAGGGATGTCCCAGTCCTCTGACCCTGCTGCTAGTTGGCAGAGATCTGGATGCAAGTTTGGCCACCATGTAAAGGGGGTGTGGAGGGCGGTCGTTTGCCAGACCGTCTCCCCAGTTTGTGAGATGACCTGCCAAGTGAGCCTCTTAACTAGGTGCGGGCTCTCTGCCGCCCTAGTCCCCTGGGGGTAGGCAGAGATTAAGAGGAGGGGGAGGAAGAGGAGCCGCGGGCCAACCTTATTTTTAGGGGGTTTCGTGTGTGGCGCACTGTCCATGTTGACTTTCTGGATCCTGCTGGGTTGGGTTCCCTGGCAGCCTTCACATGAGAGGCGTGGATCCATGCAGCAATCCCGTCGACCTTAAGTGCAGTGGGGGTGGTCAGCAAGACAGTGTAGGGCCCCTTCCACCGTGATTCCAGGTTCTTGGTCTGGTGTTGTCGGACCCAAACGGAGTCCCCGATCTGGAAGGGGTGGGGCACCACCGGCTTGTCTAGCTGCTCCCGATAAGCCTTGGCCAGGGGCTTCCAGATCTCCCTCTGCACCAGTTGGAGGGCTTGAAGATGTGCTTCTAAAGTAGGGGTGGTGGCAAAAGATGAAATATCAGGATGGAGAAAGTTTACAACAGGAGGTGGGGCCCCATACATAATCTCAAAAGGGGTTAGGCCGTGTGGGCCAGGAGTATTTCGGGCTCGGTAGAGAGCCAAGGGAAGTAGGAGCACCCAATCTCTAGTGCCAGTTGCAAGCGTTAATTTGGTTAAAGTCTCCTTGATTGTTCCATTAGCTCGTTCTACCTGTCCTGAGCTCTGGGGGCGGTATGCACAATGAAGTTTCCAATCGATCCCCAGTAGCCTGGCCACCTTCTGACTTACCTGGGAGACGAAGGCGGGCCCATTGTCTGACCCCAATATCTGGGGTATTCCATACCTGGGAAAGATGTCATCCAGGAGTTTCTTGGTTACCACGTTAGCGGTCTCCTTCTTGGTAGGGGAGGCCTCTGTCCATCCATGATGTAAGCTTGTCGCTCAGAGCTCCATTCCGCCCCCATTTTCTTTGCTAGTTCCTGGTCCTCCGGGCTTTCGACATCCGGAGGGCCTGGGTCAGCGCGATCAGCTCTGCCTTTTGGGCCGATGTTCCAGGTGGCAGTGGTGAGGTCTAAACTACCTCCGATTCGGTGGTGACGGCTGCTCCGGCCCTCCGTTCTCCTTCTTGGAGGAAGCTGCTCCCATCCGTGAACCAGATAAAATCTGAGTTCAACAGCGGTTGATCTGTTAGGTCAGAGCGGGTGCCATGGGCCTCCGCCAGAATCTGGAGGCAATTGTGCTCCTTGGATGGGTCTGGCAAGGGCAGCAGGGTTGCGGGGTTGAGGGAGACAACTGGTCCGAACACCACTCGGTCTGTGTCTAACAACAGAACCTGGTAGTGGGTCATCTGCCGGACCAGAGCTTCCACCGCATGGGAGGATAACACAGTTAATGGCTGTCCCAAAGTCAGTTTCCCTACATCCTTGAGCCAAACAGCAATGGCGGCTACCATGCGCAGACAGGGGGGCCATCCTGCAGCTACCGGGCTTCCATGGCCCCAGTCTCTGTACCAGCATTCCTTTTGCAAAGCCTGAGTTCTCATCCACGAATAGTTCAAAGGGCTAGGACTTGTAGGGGGGTCCCTTTGGGTCCTGTCCAGATGCCAGCTGAACCTTTTTCTTGGTGGTCCATCAATACCTCCTGCTACCTGTGGCCCCCTGGACCAAAGCTGTGTGGTCACTGAGAGAGCCTCCGGCATGGCTCAGGACTGAATGTTGAGCCCTGATGTCCACTAGGAAGGTCACTGGCTGCCCCCCAATTTTGAGAGTTATCCTAGGCTGGGGGGGGGCTCCTGGCCGTGACCAACCTAATCCTCCAGATTGAGGAGGTCCTTGGCCCTTGGCTTAGTTCTCCAAGACCCTTGAGGCTTCTTTGATCAGTCAGGAGCCCAATGTCCTCTCTGTTTACAGTAAGCACACTGGTCTTTGTCAAGCGGTGTCCTTCTTTGATCTCCCGTCCTAACTCCCTCTCTGACCTGTCCCTGAGACATTACAGTGGCCAGGACTTTTTCATTTCCCTATGCTGTTTCTTGTCCCTTTCCTCTTGTTTCTGCCATCTCCTTTCCTCACGCTCCTCAGGAGTTTCTCTCTTATTGAACACTTTCTCTGCTTCCTTCAATAAATCTGGCAAACCTAGCGCCTGCAAACTTTCCAACCGCTGCAATTTGGTTTGGATATCTGAGCTAGACTGGTATATAAATGACAGGATGACACTTGGTGCTTGCCCTGGGTCTTCTGGATCATACGGAGTGTACATCCTATAAGCCTCCTTCAGCCTCTCTAAAAATGCAGCGGGTGATTCTTCCTTTCCCTGTATCACATTCCTTACCTGAGCCAAATTGGTAGGCCTTCTGGCGGCTGCTCGGAGACCCGCTAAGAGCAACTGGCGATAGAGACGTAGATGCTCCCTACCTTCAGGTGTATTGAAGTCCCAGTCTGGGCGGGTCAAGGGAAAAGCTGCATCGATGATATTTGGGAGTTGGGTTGGCCTCCCGTCATCGCCCGGAACCTGCTTCCGGGCCTCCAGGAAAACTCTCTGCTTTTCCTCTACTGTTAAGAGGGTCTGCAGGAGCTGCTGACAGTCGTCCCAAGTCGGCCTGTGAGTCACTAGGATGGACTCAATTAGGCCGGTCAAGGCAACAGGATCCCTGGAGAAAGGGGGATTATATTGTTTCCAATTATAAAGGTCTGAGGCAGAAAAGGGCCAATATTGTAACTGATGGTTGGGTCCTTCCCGAAGCGGGAAGGCTTTGGACTCAGTGGGGGGGCCGGCTCGGCGGCCCCTGAGGCGGCCCGCGATGGGGACTGGACTGTTTCTTTTTCTTCCTCTGAGTCCCCAGCGAGCGGGGTCATCACGGGGGGGGGGGGGGGGGGGGGGGCGGCTGCCGGGGAGGTTGCATCCCGCGTCGCGACTGGAGCCACCGCGGTCACAGCCGCCAGGGCCGCTGCGGGCACAGCCGCCGGGGCTGCGGCCGGTGCCGCTCCTGGAACCCAGGCGGGCTGAGCTTCCCCGGGGACCACCAGGTTGACGTGGGCAGACGTGACCGTGGTCACAGGCGGTCCCGGTGCCACCACTAGGATCGGCCCAGCCCGGGAACCCTGGGACGGGGGCGAAGGGGCAGCAGCGGAGGCGTCGTGACGGCGCGGCGGGGCCACCAGGGGCGCCGGGCCCGCCTCCATAGCGGTGGGCCACCCCTCACGTCCCCCCAGCCACGGAGGCCGCAGAAGGCGCCGCCACTCAGGCTGCCCGGAGCAGCCCGGCCTGGCTGCAGAGAGGGCGAAGGGCGCGGCCCTGTAGAAGCGGTTCGGAGGCCGCTGCAGGAGCCGCCGGTCCCTCCAGTGCTGTCGGGGGGGGGGGGGGGCTGTAACACTCCGGGTGGGGTGACTCGGCGTCCACGGGTGACGCCGCCCCCAAGCCACCTTCCCCACACCGGGCCGTCCCAGCCGTCCCGGAGCCGGTTGCGGCACACCACCACGGTGGAAGTGTGCTCGGCGCTGGCGGCCGGGACCCGCGCGCGCGGGGGTCTCAGGCTCGCGCCCGCGGGGCGGGGTTACATGGCGCGCAGGGGAGGGGGGAGAGGAGAGCCTAGGTGCCCTCCTCTCCCCCCTCCCCCTGGCGGCGCGAGGCCCGCACAGGCTGCACCCTCCGCACCCCGCCTGCCCGCCCCGCTCACCGGCCGGGCCCGGCGGGGCCGCCGCGCCCCACCCCCTCCCGGGCCGATGGGGCGCTGGGAGGGGGCGAGGAGTAAGAGGGCTCCCCTCCTTCCCGAGAGGGGCCGCCGCACCAGGCCGCCGTGGCTCCGGCTCCTCCTCTCCCTCACACCCCCCTCCCGCCCCTGGTCCACACCAGTTCTAAGTCAGCTGGTAGGCGCCAGTCTAGGCGAGGCGCCCCGCGGAAAACCATGGCCCGGGGGGCGGACCCGGCGGGGGAAGACCGGCGCAGCCCCAACCCTCCGCCCGCGCGGGAGACGCGGACGGCCAGGGAGAGCAGGGAGCGAGGAGGGGAGGCCCCCCCCCAGCGCCGCCCCGGACCCCCGCGACCGCGCCGTGGCCGCACGGACGGGAGGAGGCACGGGGCACACCGGCGCCTGCCTCCGCCACCGCCAGAGCGGCGGAACGCGGGGAGAGGAAACGACACGCTGGTGGAGGGGTCGGGAGGAACAGGGAGCGGGAGAGATCTGCCGATCCGGCTTCCTATGACTGTTTCTAGGAGGAGAACGGTTAAACAGAAAATACAGAACGACAGACAAACACAAATGAGACTAACACGCGCTGCGCGGCTTTGGTTCCAGACCGAAAGCAAAACCAGAAAAACCATGCCCCAGAGGGGACTTCAGACCATGCCCCAGAGGGGACTTCAGACCGTGCCCCAGAGGGGACTTCAGAGACCCGTGGAACGTCTTCCAGGGTCGCAGTGGTGAAGTCCGAGCTCGTCAGCTCCTTCAGCCCCACTGACACAGACAGATTCAGGAGCGCAAACAGACAACATTCAACATTCAGACAAACCGACAACACTCAGG
Organism: Peromyscus maniculatus bairdii; assembly: GCF_049852395.1. Classification (NCBI taxonomy): domain Eukaryota; kingdom Metazoa; phylum Chordata; class Mammalia; order Rodentia; family Cricetidae; genus Peromyscus; species Peromyscus maniculatus. The sequence goes on along the minus strand of NC_134875.1, from coordinate 71,293,795 downwards.
ACAGAGATGACATACACCATGAACGGACGGCTTACCTCCTGACAGTGGGTCGGTGGTCCCGAGGTGGGGGGTCTCAAATCCCGGACGAGCCCCCAAATGAAAGACCCCCGAAGGTAGTCTTCCCTCTGGAGAGACCCTCGCCCAGAGATCACACCGAGACCACAAGTCAGATGCAAACAGCAAGAGGCTTTATTCAGGAACACGGGTACCCGGGGCAACACAGTCCCTCAAGAGGCTCAAGAGACTGGCGCGCCGGCGGGCTGGAGTGGAGGGTTTTTATAGGGTCGGGCAGCAGGAGCACGAGAAGCATGGTTTACAGGGTTCTGATTGGACGATTCAAATGAGGCCAGGTTCAAACTCAGGACAGTTCGTGGTTTTTCCCCGAGCTCGACACGCCTGCTGGCTTGGTTACAAGTTGTTTTTCTGACCTTTAGTACCCTGTTCTGGGGCCAGGTGGCCGACCGTAGATACCCCGTTTGTTCCTGTGCCCATGTCCTCTAACTGAACTTTCCCCGTGCTTTTCAGGCCTTACTCGAAATGGCGTTAGGCTAAGCTAGTATGCTGGGGTCTTTCAGTATAAACTACAAACAAATAATTCATCCATTTAAAATGCACTATTCGGAGTTCATTCATCTCTTTTTTGCTTTTACTTGAATGCACAAGACTTTGTCACCACTACCACAATACATTTTAGAACCTCTCAGCCTCATAAAATAAACTACATAAACAGTCACTTCCAAAGCCTCAAAACCTTTTTAGCTGCTCTGGATATACTACCAGTTCCTTCATTTTCATTGTCTATTTCTTTCTCTTTTCATCCCAACCTTCTTGGTTTTTCTCCTTGTTCAATTTTATATAAATTTTAATTGACTACTTCTCTACTAGGCAGCTGGTGTTTTACATGGTGGGAAGCATACCTATCTGTTTCTGTGACTGCGTCATATTTTTTATATGTACATCTTTCTATATTTATGTATCAAAATAATATATGAGGACTTCCTTCTTTCATGTGCCAGACTATATTCTATTATATGAATACCACAAAAATGATTTTTCTGTAAGTTGACAGATTTCATATTGTTTAGTCCTTTGTCCATGTTTAATAATGCTGGGCTCAATATTTGAATGCATGTCCTATCTTGGGGTTAAACTAAGGGCCTCACACATGATAAGTAAGTACTTTATCACTGACCTTCCTGCTTAGGCATTGAATCTATTGGATTCACATTCTAGCTTTTTTAAAAAGCAGCTTTATTGAGGAATAATTGATATGGCACACAATTTACCACGGAAAGATTGCAGTTCAACTGTGTTAGTTTATTCAATGATTTGTGCACCCATCACCACAGAGATTTTATAGTATATTCACTACGTCAAGGGGATTCACAGACTCCATACACTTCAACAGTCATTGTACAATTTCTCTGAAATCCCATGCTCTAGTGAATTACTAACTTAATTACTGAATAGAATTGCTGATTATGAATATATGATATGAATAGCAATATACCATTTGTATCATTTTATGGCTGGTTAATTCCACTTTGATTGATGTTTAGATGAACTCTGCAATATATTGTAATGCAGACCTCTGTTTATCTCACTTGGAGTTGTTGCTTACATAAAGAATGTTCCTCAGTGTTGGGAAATTTCCAGCTGTAATTTCTTCTACTATGTATCTACTCTTTCCTGAATTGTTTTCTCTTTCTGGTAGTCCTATTACTCCCATCTTTATTAGTTTATATATGCCTCTTATTTCTCTGAAACATATTTATTTTTTCTAAAGCATTTCTCTGTCTTCAGAGACTAAAATTGTAAACTGTTTGTATATGCATGACCCACACTGGTTTATTAATTTAAAAATTGTTGAAAACTTGTTCTAAATAATGTATTATAACATTTTTTGTGTGAATTTTCCCCTTCATCTTGTGGACTTGTTAGCTTTTATTAAGTATCAAAGATTTTGGTGGGTAGAAAAACTAGCTACTGATCTTTTCAGTTTGCCTCTATTTGTATGAAAGATTATTTTTTGAATAAGATGAATAAGGACCATTTGGGCTCTAATATTCTCATTGTGTTGTGAGCAGAGTCTATGCTATGTAAGAGGGTGCTGATTTGAAAGTAGGAGTCATTGACCTCTCACACACTGCATTTATCTGAAAATTCATCTCTGAAACACCTTGGTTGGAGTATGAGATATTCTGGTTGGTGGAAAAATACTTCTTAAGTGGGAAATGAGGAAGTAGAGCAGACCTCTATGAAGTAGCTGCAAGATACTTGAGACAAGATAGGATATTATATTGATTTAAATAAACTATTGAGACTCCTTTCATTGGGAGCCAATGGCAATGGCAAATATTGGAAAATTTAATTCACATTAAAATGGTAGGCATTTCATTTGTTTGTTCTCATATGAGGATGGAATTAGCATTTTAACTTTGATTATTGTCATATTGTATACATTTTACATTTTCCTATATTATTTATAGCTCAATAGTGACTTGTGCAAATGTGATTTAGAAAAATTGAAAATGTTTTCTTTAAAGCTTTACAATTGAATTGTATGGTATTTGTCAGATGTTATACATTTAATACTTTTCTCCCTATGTCAGGACTGATAAAGTTTAGACTTCCATAGTGCTTATAGTTTAAAATAATATTATTTTTAAAATGCAATGAACGTCATGGTTTTTAATAAGCATTATAGTAATAGGAATAGCTGATCTTTCTATTATGTTATATTTAAACTTTTCAATTCTCTCACTGTCAATAATGCCACTGTAACTTGAAAGCTTTTCATTTACTACACTGTTTAGAATATTGAAATACTAGTTTTCTGAGCTTCATTTCCCTGACTTTTTCTTTTTTCCTTATCTAATAATTTAATAGCAAGTGTCTATCTACTAAATTGGTTTTTTCCAGGAAAGCCCATTGGAAAACTTGTAGGAGAAACTTATCAAAGATGGCATTTTCTGCATTTGAGTATCACCTAAATTTCGTTTCATTTTAGAAATAGTAAACACTTTATATAAATCAAATGTTGTGGATTTTGAAAAATCATATTAGTTTATAAGCAAAAATGTTTTTTTCATGATGGATCAATTTGTGACACTGATACTTTATGCAAACCTGATTCTCCTCAGAATTTTGTTATAGTGTGTTTGCTCTACATTTCTGTATTGATATAGATAGACATAGAACAACAGATGATATAGAGATATGATGATTTTTTTTCAAATTCATACAATTGCAATAGAGGGTAAGTAGTAACTCTATAGAAAAGTATATAGCCAAAATTGTGTAATTTATATTCTTTAGCAATGCTTTTTGGAAGGAAATGTAATTTTCATTTTATTATATTACTTACTATAAATAGAACATTCCTGAATGGGGAAACTGCTAAGTTGAGCTTTATAAATTTGTAAGACACAGTGGTTGAATTGAAAAATGTTCATTATAATGAGTACCTATTATTATAAATTTTATAAAATCAATCTTCAAAGAGCACATTTCTTTCAGTTGTAATAAATTTTCAGCTTGATTAAATTAAGAATTATCAAAGCAAGTAGGGAAGCATACCTCTGATTCTACCTATGAAGACATTTAGAGAGACATCAGGAAACTAGATGAAATCTATGACTTAATGTATGATTTTTATCTGCTTATGGATTCAAAGTTTGAATAGTTTATTGATATCAGTGAGCTCTTCTTTCCTGGTTTGAGGAAGTAAGTCACTGAAGGACTTTTCTTTTGTCTTTGTCTTTTCCCTTTTACTTCTTTGTGTTTCCTGTGAGCAATTGAGTAAGTAAATCCTTTTCCATACATTATAGTTGCCATGATGTTCTCCCCAAGCACTAGAGGCTGAGAAACAATGGACTGACATGTTTAAAATTGAGAGCCCAAAACCCCATTCCATAAAGTGTTTATATAATGTATTTGGTCACAGTGATGGCAGATATAACTGCTAGACCTATGCTAGTCAGCCTCTTATCTCGGTGACCAAATACCAGAAATAACTAACTTATAAGGAAGATAGGTTAGTTTTATTTCAAATGTTCCAAGATTTTAGTTTATATTCACATGGCTCCTTTGCCTCTGATAAAACAGCTTATTATGGTGGAAGCATATGGTGAGGAGAAGGGCTTACTTCACGATGTATTTCAATGACCTAACTTCCTTCTAACAGGGTCTGATATTATTTGTATAATAACATTGAGAAAATAGCTGTGTCACTTAAGGTTCTAACCTTTCACACATTTCTCTCATATTTTCCACCTTTCTGTATAGTTGGATTATGGCAGTTTGGTAATAACACAAACATCATATTTTGAGCTTCAACTTTTCTTCATGTTCCTAGAAAGAGCTCTACTATGATCAAGGATCTCAGAAGATTGAGCTTCAAAAATCACTGTTTACAACTTTGCATTTTGTAAATAAATTTAATACTGAGAAATGGAAATCACAAGTCCATAAAGACATTTGCTAAGAAGTTAACTTTAAATGTACTTGGCTAATATGTTGAAATAATTAAAGAATGAAAATCAAAACTCTTGACTTTGAGTACCCAGTCAACATTAATGCAATGACTGGCATATTTCCAAATATTTACCTTATGTTATTTCATAGTACTTCCCAAAACTGTAACATAAAGAATTAGACTAATTGGTACACATTGTACCATTCACTAAGACCCTTTGTGCAACAACAAATAAAAACATGAAATCTGCTTTTAGAAAGAAGCAATTTTAGGTTCTCTCTCTCTCTCTCTCTCTCTCTCTCTCTCTCTCTCTCTCTCTCTCTCTCTCTCTCTCCCAGAAAGCAGGAAAAAATTTTAAGAAAATGATGTCCACATTCCCAAGAGGTGGGATGGGTGGTTTTTGGACATTCAATGAATTATAGGTAATTGTCATTATTTACCATGGTTGGTTATAAGTTGTTAATTGTTAATGATTAAAAAAAGCTTATCGAAAGTGATTAGATACAGGATTCTTGTTTAAAGAAAAATAAAATAAAAAAGACAATATTGAAAAGGGTAGCTCATTGAATCTACTCTGATAAAAGGTAAGTTATAGAAATAATAAGATAAAAGGTAGATTTTTGGATCTACTCAGAAAAGAAAAGAGAATACAGATATGACAAGATAAAAAGAGAGATTATTGAATCTACTTTAAAAAAGGAACTACTTGTTTTAAATAGGATAAGCAATGAAAATTTTCATCTGAACTTGTCAAATGATAATGGACTGAACATCGTTAATGTATATAATTGAGTTTTTTGGCTGAATCTGTCAAATGTTAATGTACTAGACACTATTAATGTAATTCTTGACTGTATATATTGTATATACTTATTGTATATACTTGTTCTTATATTAGTTATAGCTTCTTTTTAATTTTAGACAAAAAAAGGGGAAATGTTATGATGGTATCCCCTAATATATTATGCACCCTAATAAACTTATCTGGGATCAGAGAACAGAACAGCCACTAGATAGACATAGAGGCCAGAAAAAGGTGGCACATACTTTTAACCCTGTCACTTGGGAGGCAGAGATCTATTTGGATCTCTGTGAGTTCAAAGCCACACTGGAATTATCTAAGCATGGTGACACACACCTTTAATACCAGGAAGGGAAGGGAAGAAGCAGAAAGATATATAAGGTGTGAGGACCAGGAACTAGAAGCATTTTAGGACTTTTAAGCTTTTAGGCCTTTGAGCAGCAGTTCAGCTGAGATCCTTTTGGATGAGGACTCTGAAACTTTCAGTCTGAGGCTTCCAGTTTGAGAAAATAAGATCAGCTGAGAAGTTAGTAAGGTGAGGTTGGATGTGGCTTGTTCTGTTTCTCTATCTTTCAACGTTCACCCCAATATCTGGCTCTGGGTTTGTTTTTATTAATAAGATCTTTTAAGATTCATGCTACAATAAGAGATAGCTAAGAGCAAGTCTAAGGTATTTTATAACAGCAACAGAAATTAAACTAAAACACATGGGGTCTATGTAGAAAGTAGCTGACATCACTTTTACATGGAAACAGAGTCAAATAGATTCAATATAGAAACTCTGAATATTTTCACTGAGATGGTATATCCCTTCTGCTTGTGAATAATGATGATAATTAAATCACTTTTTCTTATTTCTTGCCCTTAAAGTTTCTGTTATTTAGTCCCCTAAACTTATCACTGACAGGGTTATTTATTTAGAACCGAGATTAGTAAATTATAGACCAAAGGTCATATTTGATTTGCTATCTCTTTTTATAAATAAGATTTTATTGGAACACAGCCACACCCATTTGTTTTCATAGTGGCTTTCACACTGCAAAAGCAGAATTATGTAGCTGTGACAGAGCTGTATGACTTACAAAATGAAGTGTATTAATTATCTGACCTTTCACAGTAAATGTTTCACAAATCCTGGAAGCTAACACCACATAATTTGTGCTATAATTTTAAATTCATTCAGTGGTAGTAAGACATTTATTCATTTAACATGTTTATTAACATTTGAATAGACATTACATTCACATAGTACAAAATTAAAAGAAATATATAATATATTTGAAATCTCAGTTTCAATCATACTCCAAACCCTACTTGTGGTCTTGTTTCTAACAAGAGAAAATTATATAATATATAAAAATAAATGGAAAATAGAAAAAATACACAAACACACACTATATATAATATATATATATATATATATATATATATATATATATATATATATGTGTGTGTGTGTGTGTGTGTGTGTGTGTGTGTGTAGCAGCACCTTCCTTCTTGAGCATTGATGCCTAAGAGGTGGCTGCCATTTTTTTCTCCATATCATTGTTGTCCTCTGGATATCTATCCTCTGTGGCCTCTGGTGAATTCCAAGCTTGTCACAAAAGGGACCAAGAAGTTCATCAAGGACCAGAAAGCACTATATGTTATTGTGGCGATGTATTATGTTTTTCCAATATACTTTGTCCCCGAATAAAGTTTATCTGAGGATCAGAGGAAAAAGCCAGCCACTATAGTAAACAAAGAAGTCAGGCAATGGTAGCACATGTCTTTAGTCTTATCACTTGGGAGGCATGGATCTGTCTGGATCTCTGTGAGTTCAAAGCCACACTGGAAACAGAGCCATTCCTTTAATCCCAGCACTAACAATAGAAGTCTGGAGCTGTGTACAGACATGAAATGACAGAGCTGGGCAGGAAGAGGAAGTGATGTAGTTGGACAGAGAGAGCAAATGATACAACAGAACAGAAAGGCATATAGGCATGGGTATACAGGAAGTAGGTCTCTTTTGGAAGTTGAGGGTTGGTAAGGTGAGGTTGGCTTGTGGCTTTTCCTATTCCTCTTGTCTCTCAGGTTTTCACCCCTATATCTGGCTCTGTGTTTTTTATTTAATAAGACCTTTTAAGATTTGTGTTACATGTTATAATTAATCAAAACTTGCAGAAACCTAGAGGTATCAACAGCAATGTGTGGAAAAGATTCAAGGACTAGATCCTGAAGCCCAACATCTGTTACAAGAACAAAATGCAAATGATGGGCATGCTGTGTAGTGGATTCCAAAAAAGTTCCTGGTCCACACATCAAGGAACTGGGCATTCTGTCATGTGCAACAAGTCTTACTTTGCTGAAATTGCTCACAATTTTTCCTCCAAGAATGCCAAAACCATCATAGAAAGAGCATCACAGCTAGTGACCAGAGTCACTAACCCCAATGCCAGGCTGTGCAGTGAAGAAAATGAATAGATGGCTCATTTCCATGTTTTGCTTATGCTTAAAAGTAACTATAAAAACTGAAAAAAAAAATAAAAGAGATTGAATCCCATTTCCCATAGCAGTTTAAAAACATTTTAAAAAGATGGATGGATATCCAGGATATAGATATATGAAGAAAGACTTTCTGCTACTAAATGTGTCTTTCTCCTTGTCTTGGAGTTGAGTGGCCCAACTTCACTCCTAGAATGAACTCTCTGAAGAATTTCTAACTTACTGTGATTATTTTTACATCTCCATCTTAGTATTTCACCTTGTAGGATATGTGGCTATTTTAAGTTGTCTTCCTGTGTTTCTTCTATATGTATAGTTAGGCCAATGCAAATATGTGAGTGTTTGTATTTTTTGACATTTTGGTATCCCTTATATGATAAGAAAAAAATAGCATCATATAATAGTCTACATCATATCACTTTCAATAAAATGTGTTGTTTGGATATTTCTTTATAATATGAAACAAATATTTTTTATCATTGTTTCTCATAAGTACCTAGCATTTTATTAAGTGTTTATATTGTTATGTCTGTATTGTGGGATATTCCATTTATCGCTAACTGCTTGCCACAGTAGTCAATTCTAAATGAATATACTGACACTCCTAAAACTACTTAGTGTTACTTTTTATGCCTACACAGTTTTTTTAATTGTGTATATTTCATACTTCTCTAATTTGGCTTGTATAATAAATGAGATATAATACCAAAATATGATATTGAAAGAGACTGGTATTAAGGAAATAGAGAAATTTAATAAAGTGTAAATAAAATGCAAATGGTTAGAGAATAGAAAATACCTAGATAGGTACAATAACCAGATGTGCTACAATTCCACAATGTAATTCTCTAACACTATAATTCTGCTCTCAGCTACAGAAATAAGAGCTCCTTCATACATATTACATAAATAAGTCACCTTTGAGAAGACATGGATTTGTGAAAAATCCCTATGGACAAAGACAATACAAAGAAAAACGGAAAATCTATCTGGAAAATCAACATGAGCAAGTGATAGGATTTATACTTTTAGGGCACAGTGACAACAGAATACTTTAGTAAATAAAACAAAAGAATAAGTCAATAGCATCTGCAATTTCAGAAAAATTAGAAATCAGAAAGTTAGCTAAACATGCTCTGTTTAAAAATTCTAGGCTCTCAAATAGTTGTGGGTAACTTGAATTGTTCCAAGTTTTCATTTCTACTTGCATAAACTCCCTGATTTAATATAACAAGTAAAAAGAAATTGTCAAAATATATAATTCAGTTTGTTACATATACAAAACTCTACAATGAAATTTGGTCTTCTGAAGAAACTTCATTGTCTGTAAAGGTGAACAAAAGCTGGAGATTTACTTACAATAGTTTGATCTCCATTTCTCTCCTTCCTTTTTTTTTTAATCCACACAGCACATTAGTTTTGTCATACTAACTTATGTGCCACATGTGATCCAGAATAGCTTTAATATACACATAGGATGAGCTGCAATTCAGTATGTCAATATGAGAACCCCTCATACGATATGTGTCAATACATCCTTAAGTGTAGCCTTGGTTTAATTTAAATTAAATTTAAATTATTTTTTATTCTTTCCACACATTCAGTGATATTCTGTCATATTTTCAGTTGTGTTGAAATGTCGTTCTTTCTCCCAATCCACCGTACATCTCTCTACCTGTCCAAGAATATCTCAAATGCTGATTTTTTATGAACCTTCCTCCATTAAAAATTAAAAACCTATCTCTTAGTGCTATTGTAGTTCTTGTTTCATTACTTGATAATACTTGCCACTTGACTATAAGAACAGTATGTCCTTATTGGATGTCATCTCCCTGAGGATAAATGTAATAAGCTATTCTTATTTGTATGTACTAAAAAGTTTGTTACCACACAAACTTATATTGATATCAGGACATTGTATTTACCAAACTGAGTAAAACTTTTTATCTGTCTGCCTTTATTAATATAAATATCTGAACATGAATCTGAAGAGAGAGAACTGGGATAATAAGAAAAGGTACACAATTTAATAGATAGAAAATGAGACTCAATTGTTATTTTTATGCCTCCCATCACCACCATTTCTATTTTCCTCAATTTTATAGAAAGATTATAGCTGTGGAATAAAAATGGTTTCATACCATACCATATCTCTATTTTTAAATTAAAAACAATCTCTATTTTACCCATGGAGTTTTTCTTGGAAATTAAATTGCAGCTAATCCTAAATCATGTAGTATATTTTGTAAAAAAAATTATATGTGATAGATTATATTATACTTCAATTTAAACAATAAGGATAAAACACTGCTACTTAAATGTATTTTCAAAATAAAGTCATCTTAGTATACAATCTCTTTTTAAATTTTTTTTGAGACAAGGTTATCTCTATGTAGCTTTGAAGCCTTTCCTAGAACTCATTCTGTATCCCAGGCTGGCCTCAAACTCACTGAGATCCACCTGCTTCTGCCCCCCAGTGCTGGGATTAAATGTGTGTGCCACCACTGCCCAGTTTAGTATACAATCTTAAAACAAGAAAATATTACAGATTTTTTTAAAAAATATATTTTGGATTTAATTGTAAATATGTGTGCATGTGTCTGTGTGAGTATATGCATATGATTTTAGGTAACTTCAGAGGTCAGAAGTTAGATCCTATGGAGCTATAGTTAAAATCAGTTGCAGGCCATCTGCCATGGCTGCTGGATACTGAATTTAGGTCCTCTAAAGAAGCAGTATCTGCATTCAACTGCTGAGCCACCTCTCTAGTCCTGAAATATGCTAGATTTGACCTAATAACTGTATTATTCATTTATATAAGCATATTTTATGAAGTCTGTACTTTATGTAAATAAATAAATGCAAAAATGTAGAAACATCATTCAAGCAAAATAATAATGATCAAAGATAGCAGAAAAACTGATAATGACTTGACCAAGGAGGTAATCTGTAATATATGTATGTGTAAATTCTGAGAGAGCTAATTTTATTTTATAATTGCATTATCACACTAAGCTTTTTATGGATGTCTTTATTATAAAAAAATATAAAATAAAAGCTTACATTCTTAAGAAGTTATACCACCACTGATCAGTATATCATCTAATGGAATTATTAACCATGAGAATCTGTATACACCTTACTCTTTTCCCTTCAGCCTTTGTTTTAACATCATACCAAAGAAGAAATCTTAGTATGACAATTGTGTTGCTATTTTTATATTTAATTATCAACATGGGTAATATTTGCATGTTAACATGGCAACTTTTAGATATAGTCTGCTTTTAATTTTGCAATGAGTAGATTTATTCACTGCATAAATTTTTCATTCATTACTAAACACATCTTTCTTGCAAATATTAAATTTCTTCTCATATAGACAGTCTCTTCTTTGGCTTTTATAAAAATCAGATCTATGGGAATCATAATTGTAAAAGTGGCTTTTATGACAATGATCTTAAATTATAGTAGATAAAATGTAGCAGTAAAATGGTCTCTACTGTCCAATAATTCTCACCACATTCTATAAATGTGAGAAATAAAGCCCCAATCTTGCAAAAATTATCAGGGAATACATACTGTTTAATTCAACATTAGACTTTAATTTCATTTTAAGTAGACCTCCCATATAGAATACTGCCTGCCAGTACATTATCTCTCCAGTGTGTTCTCAATTCTTTAGGAATCGTAAGAGGTTTTCACTATCATTTTAAAAAAGAAAAGAATACATTACAAAACAGTCATCTTTATTATGATTGTTGGGTCTGTCTTTTGATGCATCACTTTTCTTATTCTGTAATAGTTTTAGAAACAAAACAAAAAATGCTTTGCCATGGGCTAGAGAAATATCACAGTAGTAAAAGTGGGCTTTTTGATTTTACAGAAGACTGAAATTCTCTATGTACCTAAAACACTTAAACAGATGTAGACAGACACATGTTAATAAAAAAATAAATAAATACAGGCCTAGAAAGTTTTCTTACCAGTAGCTATTCTTACAGAAAACCAAATTCAGTCCCCAGCACCCACAGAGTGGCTCATAACCATTTGTAACACCAGTTTCATGAAATTCAATGCCCTAGTCTAGCCTGTATGGGTAACTAGGCATGCACATGATGCACATATATGCAGGCAGAACACTCATACCCATACAATTAAAAAATCTTAAAAATTAAAAATAATACATAAACTTTAAAAAATGCATTGAAAAAAAGTGAACTTAATATAAAATTATAGGTCTCTTTACATTTTATAATTGTGTAGCTTCTGTATTTAGTTTTTGCTAAAAAATTTGTTTGCATTCATGTGGGCTTTTCAGTAAAAATACCCTCTTATGCCAATGTATTTAAGTGATTGTTTCCCAACTGGTATAATATTTAGGAAGTGATTGTTTCCCAACTGGTATAATATTTAAGAGATGTGGTGGACTTGTTGGAGGGGGTATGACACTGAGGATGGGCTTTGAGATTTCAAAAGCTCAAACCATTCCAATCGGATTCCCTTTCTGAATCTAACTTGTGGATAAGATGGGTGCTGGGAGCTGATCCTTCATCCAGTATTGTGCCTACCTGCTGCCAGCCATACTAACCATGATGATTGTCATGGACTCATCCTCTGAAACTATAATCAAGAATCAAATTAAATTATTTATTTTATAAATTGCTTTGGTCATGGTGTCTCTTTACAATGGAACAGTAACTAACAACCCACATATACTTTCCCTTTATTTTTCTTGTCATGATTATTAACATTAATAAGATAGTGGACAGTGAAGTGAAATTAAGAATCTGTTATAAAGGAACTGATGTAACTCAGATTTAACACGCAAATTAGTTTTGAAATTTTGGTTCTTCAAGACATTTAATTGTTTCTTTATTTTGTTATTGTTCATCTATCTATTTTACATCCTGGGCACAGCCTCTCTCCCATCCTCCTTTATAAGCCCCTCTCCCTTATTCCCCTCTCCCAACCCCCAAAGCCCTCTTCTTCCATCTACATCTAGGAAAAAGCATGTCTCCCATAAGTATCAATAAAACATGACATTTGAAGTTGCAGTAAAACTGAGTAACTCCCCATGTTTTAAGGCTGGGTATGTGACACAGTATGAGGAGTAGGGTCCCACAAGAAAAAAGTAAAAAAGTTGGAGACATCTCCTGTTCCAGCATGATCATCTTAGGGGACATTTAATTTTGTAGAATCAAGACAGTATGCCAGGTGGTGGTAGTGCATGCCTTTAATCCCAGCACCCAGGAAGCAGAGCCAAGCGGATCTCTGTGAGTTCAAGGCCAGCCTGGACTACCAAGTGAGTTCCAGGAAAGGTGCAAAGCTACACAGAGAAACCCTGTTTTGAAAAAACAAACAAACTAAAATCAAGACAGTATATGTAAACATATTTAGATACATATTTTGGTAGCAAAAGCACAAGACATGCTTTTATTACAAAGTTTTGGAAGAACAAAATTAGCAGCACTTTCTTACAATGCACATAAGAAAGAAGGAAGCTTGAAAAGTGAATGCTGCAGATATATTTTTTTTCTATTTCAAAGGATATTTATTTCTGTACTTAGCAGAAGAGAAATCCCATGGGTAGCTATTTGTAACAATCATCATTCTATACATTTCAAAGGACTTTCCTGGTTAATTTGGGGGAAACAAATTAAAACATGTAAAAAGTAAGCCCAGACTTAAAACAATAATGACGTCAGAATCAAAAATAAGTTACAAGCAAAGTTCCAAAATGTCATAATAGTAATTAAGAATGCATTTCATGGTAAGAAGACAAGAACTTGCCGAGAGTATAATACATAAAAATAAATAGCCTGCTGAGATATAGCATTTAAAATAAAGCATCTGCTGAAGGCTTTTGTGAGTCACACAATATGCACATAGGCACACATAAATGAAGGTTAAGTTTTCTCAACGTTGCTATTTTAAGCATAAACAGTATGACTTACTTTTAAAGAACATATAAATTAAACATGAAAAGGCTGTAAAACTTAGGATGCTGCTCCCTGTGTTTGTAGGAGATGTGTAAACAAAGTCAGGGAATATTCATTGGAAACTTTCCCACTAGATACCAACTTGACATTATTAGACAGAAATTGAATATATTTTTAATTAAATACAGAATGAAGAAGTAATAGTGAAATACAAGAAGCAAGCCATCTCTTAATGACCTATCACAAACTACTAATTAAAGAACACATATTGTACTAGATCCATTATTTCATTGCATTATGTGATTACTTTGCTAAATAGTTCATCACTTTTGAATAAACACCTGTTCCTTAATTTTAAATAAATAGTTGCTGCATAAGAAAACTAAAGTAATTTGTCGGTGCACATATGTTTTTTTTTATCCCAGCAACCATACCTAGATACTGCATATAAATATTGATTATTCAAGAAATATTTATATATTTAGAGATAGTTTTTAGAACCATTCATTAGCAAGATTATATTCTTGCTTTCAAGATATAGGTAGATGAGGCAAAATATTACTTTGAAACAATTTTTTTGCCCAATTCTCTCACATTAATATATTCAGAGATAGTTTAAGTTTTTTCCAAAATCCAAAGCTACATATTTATATTGCTACATTACAAAAAGACCCCAAGAATGAAGAAATTTGGGCTATGTTACATAATGATGTTTATTCAAGAAATTCCATTCTTCATATTTAAGAATTACATGCATTAAGAGACTGAAGTGCACATCATATTATGTACATGTCAGAACAGCTATATATTTCAATGAACTTTATAATATTTTCGATATTTATTCATAAAATGTAAATTCTTTTGTTTAACTATAATTATATCTAGCCAAAAAATCAAAAGCCAGCTAAATTCTCCAATTAAAACTTAATTTTAAGAAACCACCATACTGATTTCCAAAGTGGCTGTACAAGCTTGCATTCCCACCAACAGTGGAAGAGTGTTCCCCTTGCTCCACATCTTCTCCAACATAAGCTGTCTTCAGTAGTTTTGATCTTAGCCATTCTGATGGGTACAAGATGGTATATCAGAGTTGTTTTGATTTGCAGTTCCCTGATGATTAAGGATGTTGAGCAATTCCTTAAATGTCTTTCAGCTATTTGAGCTTCTTCTGTTGAGAATTCTCTGTTTAGCTCTATAGTCCATTTTTTAATTGGACTGTTGGGCATTTTGATGTCTATTTTCTTGAGTTCTTTATATATTCTGGATATCAGCCCTCTGTCAGATGTGTGGTTGGTGAAGATCTTTTCCCATTCTGTAGGCTGTCATTTTGTCTTATTGACCGTGTCCTTTGCCCTACAAAAGTGTGTCAGTTTCAAGAGGTCCCATTTATTAATTGGCACTTTCTTAGAAAATTGGGAATCAACCTCCCTCAAGACCCAGCTATTCTACTCTCTGATGTACACCCAAGCAATGCTCAATCATACCACAAGGGCACATGCTCAACTATGTTCATAGCAGCATTATTTGTAATAGCCAAACCCGGAAACAACCTAGATGCCCTTCAACTGAAGAATGAACAAAATGTGGTACATATACACAATGGAGTACTACTCAGCAGAGAAAAACAATGACATAATGAGGTTTGCAGGCAAATGGATGGAACTAGAAAATATCATCCTGAGTGAGGTAACTCAGACTCAGAAAGACAAACATAGTATGTACTCGCTCATAAGTGGATACTAGATGTAAAGTAAAGGATAACCAGACTGCAACTCACAACTTCAGGGAGGCTACCTAGTAAAGAGGATCCTAAGAAGACATAGGGATCGCCCAATGATATTGAAATAGATGATGAGATCTACATTAGCAAACTGGGGGTTGGGGGGTAATGGAGGGCAAGGGTCATGGAAAGAGAGCTTAGGGGAGCAGGAGGTCCCAGCTGGATCAGGAACAGAGTGGGAGAACAAGGAAAGAGATACCATGATAATGAAGACCCCAGGGGAATAGGAAGAAGCAGAGTGCTAGAGTGTTCACCAGAAATCCACAAAGATGATTCCACTGTAGACTACTGGAAATGGTGGAAAGAGTGCCTGAGCTACCTGCTCTGGTGATCAGATGGCTGAACACCATGGCTGTCATGATAGAACTCTCATCCAGTGTCTGATGGAAGTGGATGCAGAGATCCACAGCCAAGGCCCAGGTGGAGCTCCAGGAGTCCAATGGGGAGAGAGAGAAAGAGGGATTGTATGATCAAGAGATGTTGAGACCATGGTTGGAGGAAGCACAGGGACAAATAGCCAAGCTATTGGAAAGACATGAACTGTGAACCAATAGCAGAGGAATCCCCATGGAACTGGACCAGGCCCTCTGGATAAGTGAGACAGTTGATTAGTTTGAACTGTTTGGGAGGCCCCCAGGCTGTGGAGCCAGGACCCATCCTTGGTTCATGGGCTGACTTTTTGGAACCTGGGGCCTATGCTGAGAAACTTTGCTCAGCCTCGGTGTAGGGAGGAGGGGACTGGACCTGCCTCGGCTGGGTCTACAGGCTGGGGTGATTCCCCAGGGAAGACCTTGCCTTGGAGGATGTGCTGTGGGATGGTCTGTATGTCAAATTGCTCTTATTGGTCAATAAATAAAACACTGATTGGCCAGTGACCAGGCAGGAAGTAGGTGGGACAAGGAGAGAGGAGAATTCTGGGAAGGGAAAGCTAAGGCAGAGAGACACTGCCAGCCGCCACCATGACCAGCAGCATGTGAAGACGCCGGTAAGCCACCAGCCATGTGGCAAGCTATAGATTTATGGAAATGGATTAATTTAAGCTATAAGAACAGTTAACAAGAAGCCTGCCACAGCCATACAGTTTATAAGCAATGTAAGTCTCTGTGTTTACTTGGTTGGGTCTGAGCGGCTGTGGGACTGGTGGGTGACAGAGATTTGTCCTGAATGTGGGCAAGGCAGGAAAATTCTAGCTACAAGGATGTGGGAGTGGAGGGTGGATTGGAGGGGAAGGCTGGGTGATGGGAGGAGGGAGGATGGGGGAATTTGTGGCTGATATGTAAAATTAAATTAATTATAAAATAAAAAATAATATAAAAAACCCTTAATTATACAAAGAGTGATTTTGTGAATGGGAAGAGGCTTGTTGAGATATACAACAATTATAAATACAAGCTGTACATTGATTATGTTGAGATATTTTTGCCATCAACTGTAATAATGGCTACAAGAAAAATAAGGAAGCCAGATCTACTCATTCAGGCCTATTATCCAAGTTACTTGAGAATCAGAAGGCTACAAGTCCAAAGCCAACCTAGTAAACCTAGTGAGGTCCTATCTCAAAATAATAAGTTCAAAAAATATTGGTGTGTGAAAATAACTCTGACAGAATGCTGGCATTATACATAGAGACACTTCTTTACTTACCCATAACAGGGAAAATATAGATATTGTGCAGAAACAGGTGATATTTACACATATGAAATATATCTTCTTTGTGGATAAAAAAAGCCCTAAGAATTTACAATTCACAGTTGATATGAGTGGTCTTTCTCTTTACTGTAGATACACAGTTATCAACCATTTATGAAGTAGGTATTATTTGGTCATCAAAAACATAACTGAATCTAATTTAAATTATTCATCAAATAGTTCAGGGGACAGCATATAAGGTACCTGACATACTGTCAGCAGAGATTGGAGAAAAGGGGACCCAAGATTGTGGACCATCAACCCTCTGTGCAATCCCCTCAGGATCTTCTGCTTAGCATGCCTATAGAGGGCCAAGGCATAAATGCCTGTGTCCCAAGGTCATGCTTTATGGCATTCACATGTCATGTTCTTCTCCATATAAAACTTCTTGTAATAGTAGTCTTTTTTTCTATCTGATCTTCATGTTCTGTGTTCCTAGATCAATGATGATTTCTGTGATGCAGGAAAAGAGTGAAGTAAATTTCACAGGAAATTTTACAGATGAACACCCATGCTGGAGTTAAGGCAGATATGCAGTTCATGGGAAAGAACCTGTAGCAGGGGGGAGCTTTTCAGGTGTGGATAAACTGTACCAAATGTGGGGTCAACTATAGCACATAGTATGATGTGTATCAACACACTGGACTCAAATTGGCCATGATAAATAATTCACTTTCTGAGGATATTCCAAGGGAATTGTGTAAAACTTGAGACCCTAAGGGGCATTGGCTGAAGACTGGATGGAGTAACATATAGATGGGATGACAACCTAAAAGTGTGGGAACCTAGAAAAGGAGGAAAATAGTGGCCTCTACCAAGAAAGGGAGATGGCAACTTTAATCCAGATATTTTGATTCCTCCTGAAGGAGTGTGGAGGCAATGTGGAATTGATGGAGTTTTATTGGGTTCCTAGATTAAAAACAGCTGGCAGAAGAGATGAGCATCCTTTTATGGAAGCTCTGAAAATTGTATCGGTCTTCTTTGCAATTGTTGGGATAAGAAAGACAAAAGTTGCTTACTTGCAGGGGCAAATTTCTTGTCTGAAGTCATTGTGGCCCACCAGTCATGGGGCTTGATGTTTGCAGAGACTTGAAGAGGAACTTAGGTGGCTGCAGCGGTCTTGAGTTCAGAGCAGACTGTGTGAGAAGGAAATGATTGTCTGGTACATTGATCTCTGTTTTTATTTTTACCTTTTTTGTGAAATTGCATGTTCCTAGCCTCTGGGTCAAGTGCTCAGAAGATTGCATAATCATTAATAATAAAAATAGATTATGATTGCTTTGGTGTTAAGTCTGGTATAATTCTAAGTTTAGTTAAAAATGATGAAGAATATATTGGTGATTTTCTAAGAATAACCTTTGGAATCATGAGAATATTCTGTATTGGGTAATTTCCCCTTTTCTTTCTGTTCCCCCTTGCTTACGATAATAAAAGACTGAGCTTACCAAGGCAAAAGCAGAAGCTAAAGAAGCTTTAGCAAAGAAGCAACTTAGTAACTGCAGAAGCCCAAAGCGACCTGTCATCTTGCATAAGCAGTGTCTCTGTGTCGTTACTTTGCCTTCTAGGTATGCCATCCTTCGGATCACTGAAACTGCTGAGGTTGGTCCTTGGCTAATAGTACATGTAAGCCCATAATAGAGGCTTAACTATATGCCATAATTTATATAGTTGATGGGATTTTAAGATTATGCAAAAAATTTCATGCAATAGTAAATCAGAAGGTGGAGAAATACTGAAGATATAGAATATTTTTGCATGATAATTCATAGACTATGTAGAAATTCATCTAAAGAAACATTTAAGGAGCATAAATTTTGAATGAAGTGTATTATCAATGAAATGAAACATTTCCTTTTGTTAATGATATAAAATAAAACTCAAAATAGGTCTGATATATTCTGCTCTATATTTCTGTGCCTTTCATCCTTCTTCATTATGTTTTGATGCATTTTCCTTGAATTTTTTGTGGAATTCCAAACCTAACCTCAATGCAAACTTATAATATGGTGGCATTATATATATATATATATATATATATATATATATATATATATATATATATATATATATATCTTAGCCTCTTTTCATATATGTGTTCTTGTACTACATGCATTTACTATAAAACTACCTGAATTCGCTTTAAAAGTCATGGAAAGGTATACAGGAGAAAATTATAAAATATTGATTTATTTAACTTAATTTCATTTAATACCTTTTTAAAATTAGACTGTTTTGTGCACTATAAATGGATAAGTCATTCTTCCAGTCAACAAATATCCATGAAGGAATATTATGTGTAAATAACAAAATGATAATAAAATCAGCTAGTGCTTACAATAACCTCTAGGTTTTTCACTAGTCAATCCTTTCTTTGAAAATGAGTTTTAAAGAAAGTCAATGAGGAAGGAGAGGAAATAAAGATAGTTGGGTTTAAATTCCATAGCAGGATGGCTGATATTTATTAGTAAAAGTAACAATTTTAGCCTCATGTTCCTGTATCAGTGTCTTTTTTTCAATCTATTGAGAATATTCTATATCCCTAGTATTTCTCCAGCCTCAAAATTATTAATACATTCAAAAATTTTGCATAGTCTTAAAATTCATCAACTATAACAATACTGACTAATGAGATTCTATCTCAAAGAACCAAAGGAGTGAACAGACTCTATGAATACAGAAAATTTTGTCAGAATGTTTATGTAGTATAATCATTCATCTGAAAGAAATTAATATCTAAAAAAATACATGAACAAGGACTTTCCATTTAAAAGGGTATATATCAATTATCTCTGTCATTAAAATTTTTCATAAGACTATACATTGGAATGCTAAGTTAGAACTCATTTCTTTACATAATAACTTAGCATCTTAAAAAGACAAAGAAAGAGGTGAAGAGAGGGGAGAGAGAGAGAGAGAGAGAGAGAGAGAGAGAGAGAGAGAGAGAGAGAATGAGAATGAGAACACTGAGCCACTCCAGTCTTCATCAGAGATATATAGTAACATTTGAATATTCAATGAATTTAGAAGAATTCAGAATGTAGAATGTAGAAGAATCCAGAAAATTATCTATTAAGTAGAATTGAGGCATAAGATAAATGATCCAGCTAAATTGTTTTACCCCTAACCTTATACTTTATCTGGCTCACACCAATCATTGTGTTACAGAGGTGGATCACATTATCTGATTTCTATTGTGCAAAATTATGAACATACAGACATATTGTTTTTTGCCATTATTTTTATGGTGGAATGCTATGGGCAATAAGTGAATATAATGGAGACACGTAATTTAGAAAAATAAACAAGGAATAATTGACAAATCATTGGCAATGCAAAAATAAAGACTCAAAAATATCATCAAATCATGCTAACAACTTATTATCTTTTAAGGCAGAATAGATAAGTATTTGTGGCTTTCAGTCCAATTCATCCTTGTTTGATGAGCTGTGGTGGTATTGTGTTCCCCAAAATATTGTGCACCTAATAAACTTATCTGGGGTCAGAGACAGAACAACCACTAGATACAAAGGCTAGAAAATGGTGACACTCACACCTTTAATCCTAGCATTTCAGAGGCAGAAATCCATCTGTTCAAGGATACAGCCAAGCATGGTGACTCACACCTTTAATCCCAGAAAGCGAGCCTTTAATCCCAGGGAGTGATGGTAGAAAGGAAAGATATTTAAGGCATGAAGACCAGAAACAAGAAGCATTTGGCTGGTTAAGCATTTGGCCTGGTTAAGCTTTTGGCTGGTTAAGCATTCAGTCTTTCGAGCAGCCGTTCAGCTGAGAGCCATTGAGATAAGGACACAGAAGCTTCCAGTCTGAGCAAACAAGACCAGCTGAGGAATTGGCAAGGTGAGGCAGCTGTGGCTTGTTCTGATTCTCTGATCCAGGATTCACCCCAATAACTGGTCTCAGGTTTGATTTTATTAATAAGACTCTCTAAGATTCCTGCTACAATGAGCAATTTGGCATTTCTTATTTCAAGTAGGAAAAGGATCTAATGTATACTGTGTAATGTCTCTATCACTGAGCTATATCTCATGTCCTTATTCAAAAATATATAAATTTAAAAACAAAATTTTAAGCCAGTATATTAGAAATGATTTTCATTTCAAGAGCTTTGGTGAACTCTTATTACTCTTTCAAATATGTATTTTAAAGAAAATAATTAAAATCCCTTGTTAACAGGCAGCAATATTTTAGTTTATTTTTATTATCACATATATCTGATTAAAAGAAAACATATACAACCTATGTCATATGGTCTAGTGCCTATATTGTACTATATAATGTCAAACTTTTTGAATCTATTCTTGAAAACTTTTAGAATTTCTTGAAGGTTATTTTTATTTTTAAAATTAAAAATATAAATACATCATTTTCCCCTTCATGTTTCTCCTTCCATTACCTCAAGAAACTTCTCTTTGTGATAGAAGACTATTACAGAAAAGCACAAATGGTCAAAATACAGAGAACAACTTATTATATAGTACTTGGGTTCACCGGACACATCTACAACATCACACATGTACCCAAGGTTCAAGAAACATTGTAAAAGAAGGGGTGGGAAGACTATAAGTGTCAGAAGAATAGGAAACCTCTTGGGATATTGTTTCTCCTTGAAAGGACAGGAGAGCTTCTTCACCAATGAAACCTCAACATTATGGTTACCTAAACAAGACCTGAATAATGACAGCAGCAACAGACATGCTAATAATAACTACTAAAATATTCAATCTTGATGGTCAATTAAGTAAAAAAAAATAAATACACACTCGGCTTAACAGATCAAAGTGATAAGCAGCATCTTAACATAAAAGTAATAATAATTAGATTGGAAAATTTTTCATGTACCTCTTGAACATTTACATGTTTTATTGGAAGAAGTACCTATTCAAATACTTAGCCATGTTAAAATGGGATTATAAGATTGTGTTTTTGCTAATCATTACTCAAATGTCTTAAAATAATCTCCTTATACTTTCTTCTAGAAGTATCACAAGGATTTTTTATGTTATGTGAAGTGTTTATTTCATTTAGAGATGCTTTTTTATATATGTGTAAGCCAAGAGTTAATATTGTCTTATTGCCTTCAGATAGCCACTTTACTAACAACATTTAATGCTGAGATTATATGCTTTCTATGTTGAATATTCTTGACAGTCTAGTCAGAGATAATTTGACCATCTTGAGTGTACTTATTTCTGGATTTTTATTCTCTTCCTGTATTCTCTACAACTGTTCTCATGTCATTAAAATACTGTAATGATTACTGTGTCTTTGTATTGTATTTTAAATTAGTCAAGGGTAATGTTTTCAGAAGTATTCTTTTCTTAAAATTATATTGACTTGCTATGGAATAATGCTCTTGTACAATATAAAGATTTGTCACTCCTATTCGTTTAATAAAACACTGGTTGGCCAGTAGTCAGGCAGGGAATGTAGGTGAGGTGGACCATACTAGGAGAAGGCAGAGACAGAGTCTCCAGCCAGATTCAGAGGAATTAAAATGAGAATGCTGAACTAAGAAAAGGTACCAAGCCATGTGGCTAAACATAGACAAGAATTGTGGGCTAATTTAAGTGTAAGAGCTTGTTAGTTATAAGCCTGAGCAATAGGACCAACAGTTTTTAATTAATATAAGCCTCTGTGTTTTTACTTGAGACTGAATGACTGAGGGACCAAGTGGGACAGAAACTTCCATCCACATTGACTAGTCAAGGTCTATTGTATTTCTGTACAGATTTTAGCAAAGGGTTTATCTCTTTGGTAATAAATATCACTTGCTTTGTCATAATAACAATTCTTCCAATGCATGGACAAAGAATGACTTTCCATTTATTCAGGAACTTTTTTTATCATTACTACCTTAAAGTTTTCAATGCACACAATTTTCACCTACTTGATTATATTAATTATTAAGTATTTTATTATTTTATTGTCATTGTAAGTGGTATCGACTGCCCAATTTCTTTTGCTGATCATTTGTTTTTACTGAAACAAGAATTTACTTTTTTACATTTTCATCCTGTGTCTACATTGGATCAATTGGTTCTATCAGTTATGCCATTTTTTTTTTTTTGGTTTTTCGAGACAGGGTTTCTCTGTGTAGCTTTGCGCCTTTCCTGGAACTCACTTGGTAGCCCAGGCTGGCCTCGAACTCACAGAGATCTGCCTTCTTCTGCCTCCCGAGTGCTGGGATTAAAGGCATGCGCCACCACCGCCCGGCTCAGTTATGCCATTTTTAGTGTTTTCTACACAATTCACATTATTAGTAAACGTTGGACATTTCATTTCCTTTTCTCACTGGATACATCTTACAATATTATCAAATATTTATACACTGTGTTTTCCCTCTTGCTTATTTCCTCTTAATCTTCCCAAATAAGGTTAGCATTCCAAACACTTTTACCATTTCTTTATATTCCATTCATTTTTTTCTTGATTTTCCTATTTACAAGCATTTTTAAAGAATCATACTGCTATTTGCTCAAGTTTTCACACTTCCTTCTGTCTTATTTCCTTTATCTTCTGTTGTTCTTCCTCCTGAAACCTCCTACTCAGTAGTACTCCTTATATGCAACTGATGATCAAGTATTTCCATGCTTTGGTGCATATTGCTTTCTTTTCTGTTTGCACATGATTGGTCTACTTAAACTAATCACTCTTTAATTAATATCTACAATGGATTACAGATACTCAGTCCAGTGAGAATACAAAGATGAATAAAAAGATTACAATAAAAACTTTATACAATCTAATAGAGAGAAACATGAGAGAGAAAGAGAGGTAGAGACAGAGGCAGAGAGAGACAGACAGAGAACCTCTGTAGCATCATGTCATTCAGGTACTCCAAATTTAGGCTGCAGGCATACACTGCAGAAGCCAAATAAATATTCCACATCATTAACATACAGAATGCAGAAGATTCAAGAAAAGCATCCAAAACCTGTCACTGAATCCTGTGACATATTTTTCCATCTTAGTTGTTATACCTCTAACTGTTCAAGCCATCTAACTTTTCTGATCTCATATCAAATCCTTTCTTTTCCAGCGATTTTTCTCTAGAGTCTTAATCTAAAATCAAACTTTTCTTTCATCATTTTTAAATTTATTTTTATTTTATGCTTATTGGTGTTTTGTCTGCACACATATGTGTGAGGGTATCAGAAGCACTGGAACTGGAGTTACAGACATATGTGAGCTACCATGTGGGTACTGGAAAATGAATCTCGATTCACAGTAGGGCAGACAGTGATCTCACCTATATCTCTCCAGCCCCTAAACTATACTTTTCATCCTTTAAACTTTCAATACAAATTCATCTCTGCTGTTTTGTGCTGATTTGTGGCTGATCAAAAGGGGATAGGGCTTGGAATTGTTCAGTATTAGCAGAGGTAAACAAAAGGAAGGGGAAATAGACAAAGTGAAGAAAAGAGAAAAGGAAAGAATAAGAAACACAATTTAGAGAAAAATATCTACAAGTAATATAAACATAATGACTATTGATCACAATCATTGGTGGCAGTCATTCCAAGCATCAGAGGTGTTATTTGTGCTGAGGTCATGCTTCACTTATATGACTCACAGACTAAAACTAAATATTTTATCTCACAATTTTTAATGAACTTATTAATAAACCTTTAAAAGATTACTCTAAGCAAAAGAAGGTGCTTGCATGGCAGAAAACATAAAACAGACAAAAATTGTATTAATATAACTATTTTATGAATTAATATGAATGGTTTGTCATGTTTTTAACTGCAGAATATCAAAGTCATTTCAAAAGTTGTTAATTTGTAAAAAAAAAACTTAAGTAAAAGGAAAATTAAACCCCTCAGCAAACTATATAGATGATTCTTAAAGTTGCCTTAAACATGCAAAGACATTTAATTTGTATTAACAATAAGTGTGAATTTGAATAAAATTGTCAATAGAGTGTTAGAGTTTAAACTATTTTTATAATTATGTGGTGTACAAATATAATAATGTTTACATTTCTTATTAGGCTATATATTTTTTTAGAAAAAATATTTCATTTATGTCATAAAATGGTATGAATTCAATTTAACTTTGTAACTATTTCTGTTAATCATCTCATTTGAAAAATGAAGTTGCTTATACTACAATATATATGACATTATTATTACAGAATTCAGACTTATAGCATCTGTAATGAAGCTTAGTGATGAACAAGTTGGTCTTAATAATTTTCCATGTAAAAATGTATCTGTATCTGGAAGATACTTACTATTAATAAATGAAAGTATTACATAATATTAGCTACCATTAATCAAGAAAAAGTAAATCAGAGTAGCCAGAAGCCTGACCTCATCTAAAATTCCCTGACACAATATTTTATGTTGCCCATGAACTTCTGTTTTTTTTTTCACGAAAATAGCATGAAGTTACCCACATTTTATAGGACACAAGAGGATTAAAACCACACTTGGCACAATGTGTAACATAAAAGCAAAAGGAATACAGGTATAAATATAGAAATGAGATTAAATGTGATGTAGGTAGACCACCTGTGAAAGAATCAACAGAGAAAAAAAATGTAATCCAGTAAGGTAAAGTGATAAAATGTTTAAGTAAAACCTGTCATTTTTATAGTATCAAAAAATTATTGGAAAATATATTGGAAGCACCTTATTCATAATAGCAACAATAATATAAAAATATGAGAATTGTATATTACAGTAATCCTAAAATCATTACATAGCTTCAAAAAGACTTGAACATTTTGAAATAAACAGTTTGAAATAAACTGATTTTTATATTTTAATTAAAAGTTCAAAGGGAAGGCTTGGGAATTTGACAAAGTAATTCTTTTTATTTCTTTGTTTTATATATATATATATATGTATATATATATGTATATATGTATATATATGTGTGTGTTCAAAAAAATGTCTTTCCTTTTACATACAAACCCCTGTTCCCCCTCCTACCTCTTCTCCCGTTCTGCCTCACCTACCACCATCCCATCCTTATCCCCTCCTCATAGATGATAAGGCCTCCCTTTGGGTAGTCAACACAGGGTATCATACCATGTTAGGGCTGGACCTAACTCCTCCTCCATGCATCAAGGCTGAGTAAGGCATCACACCATAGGGAATGGGATCTAAAAAGCCAGTTCATGTACACAGGATAAGCCCTGGTCCCATTGCCAAGGGAGGCACAAACCCATCAAGCCACACAACTTTCCTCTACATTCAGAGGGCCTAGTCTGTCCCCATGCAGGCTCCCCATCTGTCAGTCTAGAGTTGATTAGCTCCCATTAGCTTGGGTCAGCTATCTTTGTGGATTTTCCCATTATGATTCTGACACTCCTTGCTCTTTTAATCTTCCCTCCCTCTCTTCAACTGAACTCCAGGATCTTAGCAAAGTGCTTGGCTGTGGATTTCTCTATCTGCTTCCATCAGTCACTGGATGTAGGTTCTATGATGACAATTAGGGTAGAAACTAATCTGAGTTCAGGGGAAGCCTAGGTCAAGCACTTTCTCCAGCATTGCTATGAGTCTTAGCTGGGGACAATCTTGTGAGCTCCTGGGGTTTTTTCCTAGCTGCAGATTTCTCCCCATCCCCTTAATGGTGCACTCTGTCAATATATCTCTTTCATTTTCTCTCCCTCCATATCTCTGTCATCTGTTCCCACTTCCCATTCCCTCCTTTACCCTCCCCTTTATTTCCCCCTCTCAGTTTACCCAGGATATCTAAACCCTTCCTGGGGCAACCCATGTGTGTCCCTCTTAGTGTCCTCCTCTTTGCCTAGCTTCTCTGGGGTTGCAGATTGTAGCCTGGGAATCCTTTGCTTTGCATCTAATGTTCACTTATGACTGAGTACATACAGTGTTTGTTTTTCATGATGACATTATTTTTTACTGCTGCATAATACTCCATTGTGTAAATGTACATTTTCTTTATCCATTCTTCTGTTGAAGGGCATATAAGTTGTATCCAGGTCCTGGCTATTAAAAATAATGCTGCTTTGAACATAGCTGAGCAAATGTTCTTCTGAGAATGTCATACCCATAAACATTGATTTGAGTTATGTGATCATCAGTTGAAGTACACAGCAATGGCTAAAATATTTGAAAAACAAAATAGTATTTTAGTTTCCCACATAATATTAATAGGTCAATATTTTATGTGGTCTTGATCCCACCTAGCTCTCTGCTTTCTTGCTAATAATCCTCAATAATAGACATGACATGAAAAATGTGACCTGTCCCAACTGAATGTACAAGCCTGTGCTGACTCCCCATGGGAGACCTTGCCTTGGAGGAGGTGGGAAGGGGGGGTGTTTGGGGAGAAGGGTAGGAGGCTGAAGGAAGGAGGACAGGATAATCTCTGGTTGGTATGTAAAATGAATAGAAAACCTCTTAATAAGAAAAAAAGAAAATTCAACTATGAAATGTCAACAATAGATTTACTTGAAAAAAATACTGGCAAAATGACATCACCAGTTGACATGCCAAATCATATAATGGAAATCTCACAAAGCCATAACCAATTGCTGCTGACAGTGAGAAATGAATTTTCTTCAGGCATCAACTCTTGCATACTTTGTCTACTCCCATGTGATCAGTTCCTGGACATATGTACATTCTACAATGCTAAGTGAATTCAGTAGGTTGTACACAAGTGTGGAGATTGTGTGTGTGTGTGTGTGTGTGTGTGTGTGTGTGTGTGTGTGTGTAAACATTCAGTGATGGAGATGCAGTGCTCATGTATGAAGCTCTGAAAACAAATCCTAGCTTATACTTGCACAACAAAAACTCACTATGTAAAGTGCTTGAAATTAAACTCACTGAGATGAGGAGGAACTGTCTGGTAGCATCTGACTCTGTTGTTAGTCTTTCTTTTGCAGGAAACAATATTTTGTAATACTTTAGCCTAGTGGATCATGTAGAATCCCGAATTTGAACCCCCAGGTATGCTGCTCTCTGGATTTCCTGAGATGCAATGCAGCTGAGCATGGAGCAAATGATATTCCATCAATTCTGAGATAATATCCTCTGCTATAAAGGAAGGACTGCTTTGCCCTTAGTTCTATATTCCTACCTACTCTCTCTTTTCATATCTATGTGTAGTAAAGTTGGCATATGTAACTTCTGTCAGAACTCTGTGACCAGATTCATAAAATAGTAGACTTCAAGCATTTTATTAAATATTTGCACATTTATTTTTAAATCTATGACCAGATAAAGTACACAATGTAAAACATTTTTTTTTCTAAATTTGACAGCAAAGTTAGTTTAAAATATTCTTTATGAGACAAGATCTACCTTCCCAATTTAATAAAATGCTTATTATTGGCTACTATTAAATAGTGTCTCAGATCAATACCCAAGGAATGCTCAATCATACCACAAGAGCACTTGCTCAGCTATGTTTACAACAGCATTGTTTGTAATAGCCAAAACCTGGAAACAACCTAGATGCCCTTCAACTGAAGAACGGATAAATAAAATGTGGTACATATACACAATGGAATACTGCTCAGCAGAGAAAAAAACAATGACATCCTGAGGTTTGCAGGCAAATGGATGGATCTAGAAAAAATCATCCTGAGTGAGGTAACCCAGACTCAGAAAGACAAACATGGTATGTACTCACTCATGGGAGGATACTAGATGTGGACCAAGGATGATTGGACTGCTACTCACATCACCAGGGAGGCTACCTGGAAAACAGGACACCAAGAAAGACATGGGAATCGCCCAATGATGGAGAAATGGCTGAGATCTACATGAACAGCCTGGACATGAGTGGGGGTAATGAAGGGCAAGGGTCGAGGGAAAGAGATCTTGGGGGAGCAGGAGATCCCAGCTGGATCAAGAACAGAGAGGGAGAACAAGGAATAGGAGACCATGGTAAATGAAAACCACATGTGAATAGAAAGAAGCAAAGTGCTAGAGAGGCCACCGAAATCCACAAAGATACCTCCACAATAGACTGTTGGCAATGGTTGAGAGACAGCCGGAACTGACCTACTCTGGTGATGGGATGGCCAAACACCCTAATTGTCATGCAAGAAACCCCATCCAAGGATTGAGGGATCTGGATGCAGAGATCCACGGCTAGGTCCCAGTAGAGCTCCGGTAGAGCTAGCGAGAAAGAGGAGGGTTTATATGAGCGAGAATTGTTGAAACCAATGTTGGATAAAGCTTAGGGACAAATAGCCAAACGAATGGAAACATATGAACTATGAACCAATGGCTGAGGGACCCCCAACTGGATCAGGCCCTCTGAATGGGTGAGACAGTTGATTGGCTTGATCTGTTTGGGAGGCATACAGGCATTGGGACTGGGTCCTGTGCTCATTGCATGAGTTGGCTGTTTGAAACCTGGGGCTTATGCAGGGTCGCTTGGCTCGGCCTGGGAGGAGGGGACTGGACCTGCCTGGACTGAGTCTACCAGGTTGATCTCAGTCCTCAGGGGGGAGGCTTTGCCCTGGAGGAGGTGGGAATGGGGAGTTGGCTGGGGGGAAGGGGAGAAGGGCGGGAGGGGGGAGAACAAGGGAATCTGTGGCTGATATGTAGAACTGAATTGTATTGTAAAATAAAATAAAATTTAAAAAAAGTTAATAAACAATTAAATAGGAATGAAAAAACAATAACCTTGTAATTTGCATGAAAGCAAAAAGTGATTTCAAGTTTGAACAGGATTAGTTCTTTATTTGTTAAATTTAAAGGATATTTATTTTTATAATCATTTGGTTAATGATATACTAACCATATTAAATACTCAAAGCATACATCAAGCATTTGAAGTGAAACAAATGTAAACGTCCATTAAGATTAAATGTGTAGAAGTTTCTTAAATGTTTCCACTATGTGAATAAAACAAATCATGTTTATTTCATAATATTAATTATAAATATTTGATAAATATATCATTTTTCAAAATAGGTAGCTGAAAATACCCCTTTGTAAATGTAATTGACTTGAAATAAGGAAAACACACAGAACTTTAAACTATATATGACTCTGATGCTATTTTAGGGAGAATCAGAATATGTTCTT
Organism: Peromyscus maniculatus bairdii; assembly: GCF_049852395.1. Lineage (NCBI taxonomy): Eukaryota > Metazoa > Chordata > Mammalia > Rodentia > Cricetidae > Peromyscus > Peromyscus maniculatus. Next base: position 71,263,584 of record NC_134875.1, on the reverse strand, counting down.
TGATATGTACCAATAATGGGTAAAAGAAATAGTTTAGGCCTGGAGAGATGGCTCAGCGGTTAAGAGCACTGACTGCTCCTCCAGAGGTCCTGAGTTCAATTCCCAGCAACCACATAGTGGTTCACAACCATCTGTAATGAGATCTGGCGCCCTCTTCTGGCCTGCAGGCAAACATGCTGTATACATAATAAATAAATAAATAAATCTTTAAAAAAAAAAAAAAGAAAGAAAGAGTTTAGCCTTTCTAAGAAATTCCAAATAAAGATGGTCATGGACCTACTTTGCTTTTGACATCTGAGCATATAAATTTTTTTCTTCTGAGAATTGTGTACTTATCAATATTAATTTATGAATAGAACTCTATTTGCTCCAAAGCATGATTTTTTCGAAGTTTTCAACAAATAAAATGTTTCAATTATATTTAAAATATAAACAAAACAGAACTAATTAAATTAGCACAAAAGAGGAAGAACATAAAAACAAAACAAAACAAAGAAACAAACCAAAAAATCCTTGTACTTTATCCAAAAATATATTCATATTATTTAATTTGATTTGATTTGGTAGTTTGAGCTTTTTGAGATATCAAATGCCTCTGTAAAAAGACAATAGATGAAGATTATCCTTTAATTTTGAAACTTAAAATTTGCTAGAGATGTGAGTTTTCCCATTCAGAGCAAAACAGATAGTTGCAGATGCATGGGCTGGTGGTGCTATGCCACGGTTTAGAAAGCTAACCTGCCAAAATGCAGTGTCATTTCATGACATGTTTCAAATTCTTTATGCATATGCCAAAATTTTCTTTCAAATTTCTAGAAGCATGTTGGTAGTCAGAAGGTTTCCTGTGTCCCATCTGGCCCATGGTCAGGACATATCTTTCACTCATAGTCCTAGAGCCTTTTATAAAATAATTACACAGAGGTTTAATATTAATTATAACTGCTTGGCCATGGCTCAAGCCTTTTGTTAGCCAGCCCATATATCTTAAATTAACCCATACGTATTAATGTATGTATTGCCACAGGTTCTGTAGCTTTACCTGAGTCCCATTACATGTTGCTGCTTGGGCAGCTCACTGGTGTCTCCCCTTCTTTCTTTTCTCCTTCCTCTCCCTCTGCTTGAATTTTCTGCCTGCCTCTAAGCTGCCTTGCTATAGGCCAAATGGCTTTATTTATCAACCAATGAGAGCAACATATTTTCATAGCATACAGAACAACATTCCCCCATCCCTTTCCCTTTTCTGTCTAAACAAAAGGAGGGTTTTAACTTTAACCTATTAAAATTACATATAACAAAACAATGATCAAGCAAGAATTACAGTTACAATATTTAGTCTATTTGTATTTTGTAAAATTAAAGAAAAAAATTTCTATCTATCCTATATTTGTGAATCTAAGGTTTCATATCTAATTTTTCTTTTATCATAACTGAGGAAAATCATAGTTATAACTATCTAGTTTTCAACTACATCAAAGACCCCATAGGATATAATGTTACATAAGTAAATAGGATATGCATTGTAAGCAACTTCCAAAATTCTGGAGATGACAGACATAGCTGCCTGCCTGGACAGTTATCCAAAGTTCCTGTGTAATATTGGGGCATCCTTATTCAGCCCATAGGCCTAGTCTTTCAGTCATTTTTTCCCCTCTGTGTCCTGTAGAATGTCTGGCAGTTTCTTCTGCAAAGCAGGAACCTGAAGAACCATCTTACCTTACACAGTTCAGTGGGCACCTTTCTATGAGTCCTACATGTCCAGTCTTTACAACATTTTGTCAAGAAGTCCAGGCAAGGACAGTTTCTTGCCGAAATGGCTATTTTTGCCAAGAAGAAGATAAACTCCATATGGAGTGTCTTTAATGCCCATCTTTCTCTTTGAAATAAATTGGTGCTGCCAGGAGCAGACATGTCTTACTGTCCAGAAAGACTAAGTTTTTAAAACATTTTAAATGCCATATTATGTATGTCTTAAAGTGTTTGAAGATTACATACCCAAATGAAATATATCTCTGTATAACTAGAGAACTTAACTAACATGACTATAAGTTTGATTAACATAGATGACTAATTATTAATCTGTATTTCTCAACTATACATAAGCAGAGTAAAAAATTTAAAATATTATTTGGAAAAGATCTCTGACTTGATTTTAAAGGAAAATTAAGACTTCATCAATTAGCAGGAATAGACCCAGCAGAAATTGTAGTACCTTTAACTAAGAATGAAATTGACAAATTATGGGCAGAAAGTGAACCTTGACAAAGAGCTTGCAGTAATTTTTTGGGAGAGATTAACAGCAAATATCCCAAAAGTGATAGAATTCAACTTATAAATAAAGCTGACTGTCTGAATTACTTTGCTATTTGCTCTCAGGTCTATTACCATTCTCCATTTACCAGATTTCTTTTTAATAACAAATACAGGAGAATCCAAGGCCTAGTTGATTCTTCAATAAGCTGAGTATTTAATTGCTCTTTCACCAGCTCTTCTAAAGCATGAAGTTTCTCTGTTGTTAAAGGGCATTGCTGAACCTATACAGGCTTGTCTGTTAACCATTTTAAAGGTAGAGCTATTGGTGTCTTTGAAAGAGCAGCAGTTGTTGTGCCCTGTTCTTGTACAATCTGGATGGACAGTGACTGCACTTTATATAAATACCTCCTAATATTTCTCTCAGAAACATTTGTTAGTTTATGGTTTGTTTCTGAGTTTGGAGGAATGTTAATCTGAGTATTCCATTGTTGGAATAGATCATGGCCCCATAAGTTCATAACTATATTAGCCACATATGGCTTTAATTGTCCTCTCTGTACTGCAGGTCCTATGGTCCTCTACATTTTAGCCATCTTATGTTCTGCTTCACTTGAGGTAATGTTCCAGTTCCTTATAGCTGAACATTAACCTCCTTAAGAGGCCAATTTGGATGCCCAAATTCTGGTGCAATTGTTATTACATCCACAACTGTGTATAAGAAACCTTCTAAGAGAGCATCATTTATTTTTATTATTTAATATTGGTCTTTGTTCACTTATAGAAGTTTGCCAAAAAAATTAACTTTATGATTTCTCCCGAATTTCCTGTTTTCTCTGCTATAGCTGTTCTATCACCCTGAGCAGCTTGATTTGCCGTTGGTTTTTTGATAGGCATTTAGTTATTTAATTGCTCTGAGAAGGGGTTTCTTCTACAGTGGCAGGAAAAGTCTGAACTGAATTTGAAATGGAGGTCTGCATAAGTCTCCTCTTGGAGTTTCCTGGTGGCAGAGGCAAAGGATTACCTTGTCTGTCCCTTCTTGATCTACATTTGTTGGTCCAATGTTTACCCTTACCACCTTCTGCATAATCCAGAAGGGAGGGGATATATGTTGCCATTGTTCCTTGAATAAACATTCTTTCTAGGAATGCCCTGTTCATACTCCCTTTTCAAATGATCTTGTTTACCTCAGCCAAAACATCTGACATTATTTTTCCTCAAAGCTTTTGATATTACCTCTCCTATTCACATATCATGGTCATGAGACTCAACATTAATTGCATCCCTGATCCAGTCATCCAAGGATGCTGATCTGGCCTTTAACAGCCTGATTATTCTTTTGCATGCTGCATTCCCATTCTCAAAAGTTAAAGATTCAATTACTATCTGTCTAGTTTCTTAATTTGCTACCATTCTATTAACTACAGAAAACAGACTTTGTAAGAAATCTGTGAAGGATTCTCTGGGGCCTTGTATAACTTTTGTAAATGGCTGCTCATTTTTTTTTTTCATTAATTCTGTCCCATGCAATCATGGCTGCCATGCACCATAGAATTAAGGTTTGGTTATCATATAAAAATTGTCTTTGTTTATTAGCATTGTCACCTTCTCCAAGAAGTTGGTCCTGGGAAATTTCCACACCTCTAGTCCTACATTGTTGTTCTATTGTTTTAGCTTTAAACCACGTTCTTTATTATAACTGTGGACTAGCCTCTAGGACAGCTGTAATTAGCTCTTTCCAGTCCTGAGGGATAATTTTATTACAAGTTGACCACAAGTTTAACATCTGCTATACAAATGGAGAATGCATGTCATATGCATATAGATTCTTTAAATCTCTTTAAATTTAACATCTCCACTGGAGTCCAATTAGTTGTACATACCCCTGAGCAGGTAGTTCCTATAAGGTTATCATTTAGATTGTTTGGTTGTTTTAAAACAGGCTGTCTCTCTACAACCCTATAATTCAATTCTGATATAATTTCATCTTTAAATTCTTCTGTCTGGGTCTGAATTTCTCTATAATTCATTTTAACAGGTTTTTCTAAAATCAATCCTGAGTTAGGTTCACCTTTAAATTCTCCTGCCTGTGTCTGAATTTCTCTCTGATTGATTTTAACAGGTTTTTCTAAAGTTTTTATTTTGGCACCTAAATAGATGAACTTTTAATGCTAAAATAAAAAATGATTAAATAAATCATATTCATAATTGATGTTATGTACATCCCATTAACATTAATTATCCTCTTATTTAATTATTCTATTTTCAGTCTGCCTAATGTGTTATCAAATAAAGACCAAATTTCTTCCATAGTAAAAATGTTGCCCATTTTTTTTTAATCTCTTTCAACTAATTTCTCCCTTTAAGATACCTTAATTGACTTTCCAAGTCTGTTGACTGATTCGAATAGTAGAAGTCAGAGGCAATTTCAAAACAGCTACATATTGTGGTGGTAGTCTGAGACAGGAATCCAGAGAGAAAGGGCCTTCCCAACATCGCGGTTATATGTTTACCGCCAGCTCTGGGAGCCAACAAGTCTCAGAAATAGTGGGTCTATGAATCTATCAAAGCAGCATGTAGCCCAGAAACCTATATATTTTTTTTTACTAGAAAAGACTAAATCTTCCACACAGCAGCAGTGCATTGTGTGGCTTGGAGATGCCTCGTTCCCTCCATACTGCTGGTCAAACACGTACACCAGGAACCTGCCATTGTAGCTCAAACACTCAGGCTGCTGCTAACTTCAGAGAGACAAATAGGAAGCTGTTTTAAGCTCTGTTTTAGATTCATCTTTTTCCACATTGGGCACCATTTGTAGTTTGAGTTTCCAAAAGTGCTGTGGATATCACTCTGTATAAATAAAATGCTAATTGTCCAGTACCCAGGCAGGAAGTACAGGCAGGACAAGCAGAGAAGACAATTCTGGGGAAAGAAAGGCTGAGTCAGGTGATGCTGCCAGCTGCTGCCATGAGTACCAACATGTAAAATACTGGTAAGCCACGAGCCATGTGGCAAGGTATAGATTTATAGAAATGGGTTATTTTAAGGTGTAAGAACTAGATGGCTAGAAGCCTGAGCTGTTAGGTCAAACATTTTAAATAATAGAAGAGTCTGTGTGTTTACTTTTTAAGTGGGCTGCGGGACTGCCAGGGGTTGGCACGATCCAGAGAGAAAACTCCAGCTACAAGAATGGAGTGTGTCTTAAAGAGTAAACCTTTTGGCCTTACCTTCTTGTAAGAGGGAATGGGAGGTGGGGGGAGAAGCCTGGAGGGGTGGGAGGAAGGAAGAGGGGATCTGTGATTGGTATGTAAAATGAATAAAAAATTTCTTAATATAAAAAAGAGTAACCCTTTCTTTCATTCTTAAGTTATTTGTATCAGAGTATTCATCACAGCAACACCAAAAAATTAAGAAATACAATTCATAAAGCTATTATGAACACTCTTCTGTAGGCTTATTTTCAACTTCAAGTTTTTATTTATCTATGACAATAGTCCAATATTACAATTGAAGCATTATATAATAATGACATGTTTAAATTCATATGAAACTGTCAAACTATGGTGGTATGTATTTGTACTGAAATGTGATTTTAATTGTATGTTCATAAATAAAGTTGCCCTGGGGTCAGAGCTATTAGAGCCATAGCAAGAGTGTGGTGGTTAGAAGAGCTAGGTAGATTTCTGTGTGTTCAGGGATACAGCCAGCATTGGAGACATACGCCTTTAAGACCTGGAGGGCGGTACTTACAGGCAGTGACAAGGTAGTCATGTGTTTGGGTTTACAACCAATGAGAAGGCAGAACAGAAAGACTATTTAAAGATAGACACACAGGAAGTAGCTCTCTTTTGGGGAAGCTAGGAGCACTGCAGGAGGTAAGATTTTAGCTCTGAGCTCTGACATCTCAGCTTTATCTTTTACATTGGTTCTGTGTTTCTTATTTTAATAAGATGGTTGGTTACATCTACATCTGGCATGCAACGTGACAAGAATCCATTAAAAACCACTTGGGGCCGGCTCCCTAGTCAGAGCAACCGGCTCCCTAGCCCCTGCCCAGGTCTGCTTGGCCTCAGGCCGGTTTAACTGAGAACTGCTTGCTTAAAGCTGGTGCTACAAACAACTCAGGCCTGCCCTGCCAAACAGGGCCCCTGCCTGTAAAGCCAAGCCTTGGCTCGGCTCAAGAGGGAACAAGTGGCAAGATTTAAGCTTTAGCCAGCTATGCTTTCACTTTTGCTTTCTCTCTCTCTCTCTCTTTCTGTCTCTCTCTTTCTCTTGATTCACACCTAGGACACTAGGTGGCTGTTTTTCAAATTTGCTCAGATTTCTACTGTTCTACGCAGATTTGGTAAGTCACAACATATCAGATATTTTAAAGGAAACTATTTAGAAGAGAAAATTTTCCACATTAAAAAAATGGGTTTTGCCGGGCGTGGTGGCGCACGCCTTTAATCCCAGCACTCGGGAGGCAGAGCCAGGCGGATCTCTGTGAGTTCGAGGCCAGCCTGGGCTACCAAGTGAGCTCCAGGAAAGGCGCAAAGCTACACAGAGAAACCCTGTCTCGAAAAAACCAAAAAAAAAAAAAAAAAAAAAAAAAAAAAAAAATGGGTTTTATGTGTACATTGGAAGAAAATTGGGTTTTGTTCGAAATTTTAGGCAGTCTGACAATGGAACAACTATATGAAAAGATTAGTATTGTTGGAATTATGCAGTTTATCTCTATGCTTATCCTCATTTTACAATTTAAAAAGATAGTCAATTTAAGTGCCAGGATGACAGCTTTAGAAAAACTTGTTAAACCTGTAAAAATACAGACTGAAGAAATTAACAGTGAAGTTGTTTCAAGTTTGGATCATAAGGTTACAGAAAGAAAGCCTGTTTTCACACAGTCACCCTTAATTTATCCTGTAACCGTACAGCAGTTGCCTAATCAAATGATTACACAAAATATTTGGGCTCCAATTGAACTGCTGGATTTAAAAAGGTTTAAGGAGGCAATAGTATCTTGTGGCATGCATTCCCCATATGTAAAGCAAATGTTAAACTCTTGGTCAACATATAATAGGATTGTACCACAGGACTGGCAGGAGCTGGCACAAGCTGTTCCTGAACCCAGCCAGAGGCTGCAATTTTTAACTTGGTTTAAGGAGGAAGCTAAAAACTTAGAAAAACAATGGAGGGATAAAGGAATACAAGTTTGCCAGGATCAGGTTATTGGAGAAGGCCAATATGCTTCAGTACAAGCACAATGTTTATATGATGTCGAAACCCTAATTTTATGTCGAACGGCAGCCTTGAATGCATGGGACAGAGTTTAGGAACCAGGAAAAAAACCTGAGTCATTTACAAAGGTTATGCAAGGCCCAAAAGAATCTTTCACAGATTTTTTACAAAGACTGGCTTCAGCAGTCAAAAGAATGGTCTTGGATTCAGAGGCTAGTAAGGCAATAATTGAAGCTTTGGCCTTTGAGAATGTGAATGCAGCATGCAAAAGAATAATCAGGCCATTAAAGGCAAGATCTGCACCTTTGGAAGATTGGATTAGAGAAACAATTAATGTTGAGGCTCATGAGTATGATGATATGTGGACAGAAGCAATTTCAAAAGGTTTGAGGAGTTTTAGATGTTTTGAATGTGGAAAGCAAGGACATATGAAAAGGGGCTGTAAACAGGTCATTCCTAGAAACAATGTTTCTTCAAGGAACAATGGCAATAGAATGCCCCTTCCTTCTGGAGTATGCAGAAGGTGTGGTAAGGGAAAACACTGTACCAACGAATGTAGATCAACAAAGGACAGACAGGGTAATCCTTTGCCTCAGTTTTCTGGAAACTCCCAGAGGGGCCTCAAGCAGGCCTCCATAGCAAATCCAATTCAAACCTTTCCTGCAGCTGTAGAGGAAACCCATGCTCTAAGCGATTAAATAACCAAATGCCTATTGGAATAAACCATGCTGGTCAGGATGATGAAACAGAGAGAATAGAAAATTCAGGAGAAAACATAAAGAAAAAAATTTTGGCAAACTTCTATTAATGAACAAAGACCCAAATTAATGATAAAAATAAATGGTGTTTTGTTGTCTGCTCTGATAGAAACAGGTGCGGACATTACCATAATTGCACCAGAATTTTGGCATCCAACTTGGCCTCTTCAGGAGGTAAACATTCAACTTTTAGGAATTGGGATATTATCTCAGGTGAAAAAGAGTACAAGATGGCTGGAATGTATAGGTCCAGAAGGACAGAGAGGAAAATTAAAACGATATGTGGCTAACATAGCTATGAACCTTGGGGTCAAGAGTTGTTGCAGCAATGGAATACTCAGATTAACATCCCTCCAATCTCAGAAACATATCATAAACTAGCACATGCTTCTGAGAGAAATATTAGAAGGCATTATTTTGAGTGATCACCAGCCATCCATATTATACAAGAATAGGGCACAACAACTGATGATCTTCCAAAGACACCAACAGCTCTACCTTTAAAATGCTTAACAGACAAGCCTGTATGGGTTCAGCAATGGCCTTTAACAACAGAGAAACTCCAGGCTTTAGAAGAGCTGGTAGAAGAACAGTTAAATGCTCAGCATATTGAAGAATCAACCAGCCCTTGGAATTCTCCTATATTTGTTAATAAAAAGAAATCTGGTAAATGGACAATGGTAACAGACCTTAGAGCAAATAACAAAGTAATTCAGCCAATGGGCTCTCTACAATCTGGAATTCCTTTGCCTACTCTGTTACCAAAAGGATGGCCTCTCATTGTTATTAATTTAAAAGACTTTTTTTCTATACCCTTACAAGAAAAAGACAGAGAAAGTTTTGCTTTCACAGTGCCTACTTATAATAATTCTCAACTTGTTAAAAGATTTCAATGGAAGGTCCTCCCACAGGGAATGTTGAATATCCCAACTCTGTGCCAATATTTTGTACAACAGCCATTGGAAGTGATACGTAAAAAATTTCCTAAATATATAATTTATCATTATATTGATGATATTTTACTAGGTGATTCAAATGCAGATACTTTAGAAAGAATGTTTGAAGAAGTAAAGAAAATTTTGCCTTGCTGGGGATTACAAATTGCTCCTGAAAAGATAAAAGAGGAGACTCTATTAATTATTTAGGATATAAAATAGAGCTACAAAAAATTAGACTCCAAAAGGTGCAAATTAGGAGAGATAGACTATAGACTCTTAATTACTTTCAAAGATTATTTGGAGATATTTTTCATCTACGAACTATTGTTGGGGTAAAAAATGATGAAGTGACTAATTCGTTCAAAACCTTAGAAGGTGACAAGGACTTAAATAGTCCAAGAGAATTATCACCTGAAGCTGAGAAAGAATTGGCCTTGGTAGAAAAGAAAGTACATGAAGTGCACATGGATCGTATTGATCCAAAGATGGATTGCATTTTGGTTATTTTACCTTCTAGGCATTCTCCTACTGGAATATTAATGCAGAGGGAAAATATTATATTGGAATGGATATGTTTACCAAATAAACCAAATAAAAAATTAAAAACTTATGAGGAAAAAAAATCTCTGACTTGATTTGGAAAGGAAAATTGAGACTTTGTCCATTAGCAGGAATAGACCCAGCAGAAATTGTCGTACCTTTAACTAAGGAGGACATTGAAAAATTATGGACAGGAAGTGAACCTTGGCAAAGAGCTTGCAGTAATTTTTTGGGAGAAATTAACAGCAAATTTCCCAAAAGCAATAGAATTGATCTTATAAAGAGAGCTGATTGGATCTTGCCTCGAATTATATGGCAAAAACCCATATCTGGAGTTCGTACATTTTATACAGATGCCAACAAACAAGGAAAGGCAGGTTACCAATCAGAAAATTTAAGTAAAGTGGTTCAAAGTCCTTATAATTCAGTTCAAAAATCAGAATTGTATGCTATTCTGTTGGTATTAATGGATTTTTCAGAACCTCTCAACATAGTAACGGACTCTTAGTATGCTGAAAGAGTGGTATTACATATTGAGACTGCAGAATTTATCCCTGATGCTTCAGAATTAACTTCACTATTTATTCAATTACAAGATAGAATCAGGAAAAGGAATCATCCTTTATGTATAACTCACATCCGATCTCATACAGGTCTGCCAGGCCCTCTAGCACAAGGTAATGATGAGATTGATAAATTATTGATAGGAAATGTGCTGGAGGCCTCAGAATTTCATAAAAAACATTATGTCAATAGTAAAGGTTTAAAAAAGGATTTTTCTATAACCTGGCAACAAGTGAAAGATATAGTAAAGAAATGTCCTACTTGTTCCTTCAACAATCAAACGCCATTACCAGCAGGATATAACCCAAAGACTATTCAGAGGAATGAAATCTGGCAGATGGACGTGTTTCACTTTGCAGAATTTGGAAAATTGAAATATGTACACTACACCATTGATACTTATTCAGGATTTCAATGGACAACTGCTTTGAGTTCTGAAAAAGCTGATTCTGTAATCACTCATTTGCTAGAAGTTATGGCCATCATGGGTATACCTGCACAAATCAAAACTGACAATGCTCCATCATATGTCTCTGTTAAAATGAAACAGTTTTTTGCTTATTACAATATAAAGCATATTACAGTTATACCCCATAATCCTACAGGTCAAGCCGTTATAGAAAGTTCAAACAGAACTCTAAAGGATATGCTAAATAAACAGAAAGTAGTAACAAAAACCCCCAGAAATAGACTGCATAATGCTCTATTAACTTTGAATTTTCTAAATGCCAATGAGAAAGGAACAACAGCTGCAGAGAGACAGTGGATAATAGAAAAAACTACAGAATTAAATCAGCCTATATACTTTAAGTATATACTGACCTCAGAATGGAAACCAGGGTATGTATTACGTTGTGGACGAGGTTTTGCTTTTGTTTCTACAGGAGAAGATAAGGTGTGGGTACCATCAAAATTGATAAAGGTTCGATTTGAACAAGAGAAACCTCTTAATTAGAGGAGGTGATAGTTCGTCAACCAGCATGAACATTCAATTTAAACTAACTTGTACCAGTAACTCATGTCTTTTCATTTAATCAGATAATAACTTGCCAAAAAGGAACATCCCCAAAATTAGTCTTGGGGAAAGGTTTTTGTTTTTGTCTTTTAGGAGAATGAAGGTTAAGGAATCTGAAGAACACAGGACAAATGAGACAACTGAAGAAAAGGGACAAGTCATTTACCCCAGGAAACAGAGGGAAATGACCTATGGGTATATATTATCTAAAAAAATTTATGGCTTCCTAAATGTTTGTTTCTGCTTTTCTCTAAAGATTTAACACTATTGGTCTTCTAATAGTCCCAGTTCAATTAAAATTTAAAGCTGACTTTGGAGTTGGAGAATGGCTCTCTCCTTCTTTAAACTCAAGCATGTTGTTAAAAGGAAAATGCAAACTCCCTGTATCATGCCAGAATAAAAGAGCCATCTTCTGCTATGGGACAGGACAAAAGCCAAATTAATTAAGGGACTATTCTATTACTAATCTCAACTCTTTGATTCTATTCTGATTCTTTAAACTCTTCTTAAAGTATAAATTTTATATCAAAATTTACAAGATTAATAGATATATATTTATATATACATTTTAAACTTTGTTAAGATATGAATGGTCATATAGAGTACTAACTAATGCTAGAAAAAAGGCTTCAATTAGCTGCATATATATGTCTTTGTGTTTGAGTCTCTTATCAGTTTTCTGCTGTTAATCACGGCCAAGCCTAACATCAACTGAAGTCTCCAGGAAGAAGATAGGGCGCCACAACAACAACAATTCCATGTGGACAATGATAATATCACTAAGCTGAAAACATCATCTGCAGATCAGCTTTGAACTACAAGGTGCTCACAGCAATTTTGAGATGACTAGCTGAGATGATCCAGTCTCAAAGACTACTTAAATAAGTACTTGAGATAAACCCTGAACTTTGGCATTATACACAGACAGGATAATGAAGGATATAGTTACCTTTCCTAGAATTTGACAATTAACCTAAAATTTTTCTTTCAGGATAAAGATAACTTCGCCCATACCCAGCAGGAAGCAATTTTAATAATACAACGCCCACATTCCCAAAGAGGTGGTGTGGGGCGGGTGGTTTTTTGGTTCTTTTAATGGGTTTTGGTTCTGGGATAATTTTCAATGTTTAGGGAGGTTGGTTACAAGTTGTTTTCAAGGGTTAGGAAAAAAGGCTAAGCAAAGGTGATTAGATTTAAGGTTCTTGTTTAAAAAAGAAGAAAGAAAAGAAAAGAAAAATATAATTAATAGTTTTAAATACTTTACATTATTACCAACTATTAGGATATAAAAAATGAAAGTTAGTAGTTAGACATTACAATAGAACTTGTAGTCATATTAGATATGTTTTAAAAATTGAGCAGATATATTTCAGACAGGTCATCTTCAAACCCTTCAGAGATCTACAGAATATGGCATTTAAAATGTTTGAATAACTTAGAAAATTTTTCTTTTTTGAGACATGTCGGCTCCTGGCAGTACCAATCTACTTCAGAGAAAATATGGGCATTGAAGAAACTGCATATGGAGTTAACTTTCATTGTGGCAAATTTAGCCACTGGACAACAAAGTATCCTTGAATCAACAGTACAAAATGGACAGACAGGACACAAAACAAAGGACTACTTAGTGTTGCCAAAACAAGTGTGGTTATGGCTTTATCAAAAAGCATCTTCTGAGGCCAGGACAATATGGCACCATCCCTGAAGTGTCCTTCACAATCTGGAAAAGGTACAGTGCCCTTTTCTTCGAAGGCAGCTGAACAGGCAGTGTGCTGATGGCTTCTGTTGTGCAATGGAAAAGCAGCTGAAAGCTCATGCCTCTCAATAGTAGACTGGCATTTAATAGAAGGATGTGGTGAAGGGGATGCTGGGATGAAGCCATATATACACAGCCAAGAAGAATGGACAGCTGAATTCAAAAACCATCAACAATTTCCAGAATTTAAAATCCTGAATCATGACATGACACTAGTGGAATTCAGGTGTTTCTGGTACATGGACTGCCCTCACCCAATGTGAGGTTGAACTGTTGACCTTGTTTACATCCTACTTCACAAATGAGTCTGTCAGATACGCTAAGCCTATAGGCTGAAGATGATGCCCCAACACTGCGGAGAAACCTCAGGTGACTGTCCAGGCAGCTGGCTGTTTCTGTCAACTCACAAATTTTTTGGAAGTTGCTTGCGTGCTCTTCCTGTTTTTATTTTTGTTAGCTAGTATTATTTACTTCTTGGGTCTCTGAGGGAGTTGAAGATTAGTTAGTTATAGTTGAAGGTTAATTAGGATAGAACGTGAATTAGATACATTTTGGACTTACCAAAATAGGATAGATAAGGGAAGTATTTTCTCTAATTTGTCAAATACAAATGGACTAGACATCGTTTAAGTATTTGTTATTTGTATATATTGTATATAGTTATTGTACTTTTGTACATAGTTTTTCTTTTGTTAGTTATAACCTTTTGCCTTTTTTCTTTTTATTAAAATAGAAAAGGGGAAATATGGTCGTATTTTATTTGTACTGAAATGTGATTTTAATTGTATGTTAATAAATAAAGTTGCCCTAGGTTCAGAGCTATTAGAGCCATAGCAAGAGTGTGGTGGTTAGAAGAGCTAGGTAGTTTTCTGTGTGTTCAGGGATACAGCCAGCATTGGAGACATACGCCTTTAACACCTGGAGGGCGGTACTTACAGGCAGTGACGAGGCAGTCATATGTTTGGGTTTACAACCAATGAGAAGGCATAACAGAAAGACTATTTAAAGACAGACACACAGGAAGTAGCTCTCTTTTGGGGAAGCTAGGAGCACTGCAGGAGGTAAGATTTTAGCTCTGAGCTCTGACATCTCGGCTTTCTCTTTTACATTGGTTCTGTGTTTCTTATTTTAATAAGATGGTTGTTTACATCGACATCAAACTACTTTCTAGAATGGCTGTACCAATTTATATTCTCATAAGTAGTATATGAGTAACTCATTACCTTTATTATCACCCAAATTCTGTGTTATATTTAATTTAGAAATTCAGAAAGGCATATGATTACATGTTGGGTGCTTTCAAATTGCTTTTCCCTGATGGATAATGATTCTTAATGTTTTTTCATGTGCCTATTTGGCAAAACAATCATTCATATGTTTTGCTGATTTTCTGAGTTTGTTTTGGATTTTCATTTGTTTGGTTTGCTAAGAATTTAGAGAGTTCTGCATCTATTCCATTTATTATATTTGGTGCATTAATAATCTAAAATATTTAACTAGTTTTGAGCTTCTCTTATAATTTACTTCATATGTATATTTACAGAAAAAATATACATTTAGTTACATTTTAATGATGCCTGAAACCTGAGTATATTTACTTTGCTTTTTTCTTCTATCATTTATTTTCTTTTAAGGGTTGTGTGTATGTATGCCCAATTGCTAAAGCTTCATTTCTTGAAGAAATGTTTGATTTCTCTATGAAATTTCTCATAAACTTGTTTGAGAAATCAATCAAGCATATTTTCATGAATCTATTTCTAAGCTCTTCCCTCTCTTTCAATGATAAATAGGAGGTTTCTGAATCAATGCCACATTCTTTTGCTAACTGTTGTTGTGCACTTAGTCTCAATATTTTATGCAATCATTCTTTGCAACTTATTTATCATTGTCAATATTGTTTTTACTCTTATTGAACCTGTAACTTTTGTGTGAATTTTAGAATAAAATTGTCTGTGTTAAAAATGCTACTTGCATCAAACATATGCATCAAATTTGAACTATTTTGTCATATTTGTAGATCAGTTTGGGAATAATTGGCCTTACTCTTCCAAGACTTCCCATTCATTATTGTGGCATTTATCCTTATTTATGTCATTCTGTATTGCTTGCATTAGAATTAGATAATTGTCAGCATGTTTTATTAAGACTGTAGTAAAGAATTATATTTTATTTTGTGTGATTACAAATGGTATAGCACAATTTAAGCATTGTCATTTTTAGTACATAAAAATATAATTGATATTTATACCTTTATATAGTGTCCACAGATCTTGCTACCCTTCATTTGGTAACTTGGAACATTTTAGAGCTTCATTTCATTCATTCTTTTGGTTTTCCTTCTTTTTTTTTAATAGTTCAAATTTTTCTTTTCTTTTTTTCTTTTTTTAAATTAATTAATTCATTTTTCTATTATCAGCTTGATATAGTATAAATTCTTATCTTAATAATGAAATGTTTCTTGAGGCTTGCTCAGTAATTGAGTAAAACCAAAACTTATTATAAAAACTTGGATTTCCTACATATAAAATGGTCAAATCAAGAAAAATAAATATAATACCTATTAACTAGGAAAGAAGAGAAAAACTGTGTCAGTTTGCAACAGATTAAATTGCCTCATCCTCATATCCTTATGCAGGTACAACACCCCAAAATTTTAAAGCAGAGGGAAAGTGATTCTGTGTTGTTCATGTCAATCTTTCTTTGTTTGCTATTTCACTTTTTTGTGCTAACATACTAAATGTGTATTTTAGGAACTGTCCTTATTTCAACTGTTAAAATTTAAAGTTACCAACTTACTTCTTTTATACTTTCTGTAGGTTTTTAAAAATATTCTTTCTCAGTAATTTCCATGAAAAAAACCAATAAAATCTATAAGTAAATAAATAATAAAGTACTTCTGGAGCAAACCATGCTATTAAACAAACACACAATGATATCTGTACCATTTATCATGGCCAGTGTGAGTGAACTATAACTTATGATATTTTGAGGTTTTATTCCCTGTCAGGTATACATTTGAAAATATATATTTGCAAAGATTCTGACATGATATTGAGTAATTGTATTTTAATGATTTTTTTGTATACCTGCTGACTTGTTTTTAAATGGAGAATACTGAAACATCTTGACATGCTGTAGTAATTAAAGAATGTATGATTTATCTTTTTTCCCCTCTCTTTACTTAGGCATTTAAGTTTTTATAATTTGTGTATTTAATGAGACAAAAGATTAACTTTTCATTAGCAGTAGGCATACATTGATATATCCATATGCCTATAAAATCTGAGCAATTCTTTAAAGCTAGAAGTATTTACATTTCTGCATGTCCTCAAACTTAAATACATAGGGCTTTTATAACTGTTATTGAACCATGGCCCTGATAATTCATCATAGCCATTTTGTGTCAACAAATAAGGAGATGTGTGTTTCTCTTCACTTCTTGCCTAACTCAGAAAAATACGTGTGAAGAAATAGTTATACTTTTTAACATCCTTAGTATTTTTGCTTTCAGTTGTGTATGTGTATGTTTGTCTCTGGGTATGTGTATGTACAGGAGTATAAGGGAGCCAGAATACATCAGATTCTCCATAGCTAGAGTTGCAGGAACTTGTATAATACCCAATAGGAGACCTAGAACTGAACACAGATACTGTGGAAGAGTGATAGGTGTTCTTAAACACTGAGTCATCTATGACTTTACAAAGCTTATGAAACAGTGTCAGAGTAATCTTTTTTTTTTCAAGACAGGGTTTCTCTGTGTAACAATCCTGACTGTCCTGGAACTCATTTTGTAGATCAAACTAGCCTTGAACTCGCAGAGATTCACCTGTCTCTGCCTCCCAAGTGCTGGAATTAAAGGCGTGTGCCACCACGCCATGCCAGAGTAATCTTACATAGATTTTTCACATATTTGTAGGCCAAATTCTAGTCAGGATTTTATAACTCAACTCCAATAAACAAGATGCATATAATAAATGTGAAAATAAGTATAGGTATAAAATGATAAGGCTAACACATCATAAAATATTGATAAATTCAGTTTCCTAATTAAAATTGTCAACACTTATTTGTGTGATTCTGTATGTGTATTTGTGTGTGTGTAGGGTAGTCTCTTGTACAATATACACTTGTGGAGAGCAGAAAACAACCTCTGGGAGCTAGCTTGACTCTTCTTCATGAGGATCACCAGGTTATCTAGAGTGTTCAGGTGCTACACCATTTCACTGGCCCCTGTTTTTATTTAATTCTTTACTGATTCTTCATGAAACCAACCTTTAATATCTCTAACAAAAGACATGTCCAAATAACTACTCCCTCCATGTTATCACTTTGCTTCATATAGCAGAGAGTTGGGTGTAATAATGAATGATTTTGCATTCCCTCCACAAATACATTTGCTAAAACATAATAGACATTTAGTTTGTAGGTGACGGAAGTATACCACTCACTATGAGAATGCCTGTCATATAAGACTGACATAGCTTAAGGGAAGTTCCTTGTCTGTGTATCCTGCATAAGGGGCATTAACAGCTTAGATGCAAGATTGTAAAACATTGGTAGTGAACTTATGCCCTCCGGGGTTCTCCCACTGTACCCTAAGCCTGTATTTAAGACCTCCTCCCTCCTTCAATAAACGACATTCAGAA
Organism: Peromyscus maniculatus bairdii; assembly: GCF_049852395.1. NCBI lineage: Eukaryota > Metazoa > Chordata > Mammalia > Rodentia > Cricetidae > Peromyscus > Peromyscus maniculatus. The sequence goes on along the minus strand of NC_134875.1, from coordinate 71,245,900 downwards.
AAAAAATATTAGAAAAAGACTGACATAGGAAGTGTTTCATTTTCCCTCCCCAAGTCTAATTAGAGAGGGTACAAGAAAATAGAGATTCAGGAAAGAGTTCCTTACCTGAAGGAAATTTTGAGAAGTCTCTTGACCTGACCTTGAAATTAATGTATGTTAGACTAAGAAAAAAACTGGATATACTTGTTGAAATTTAGAAGATCCTGTTTTCAACAAGGACATTTTGCCAAACAGAAAATTCATATAATTTTATGATTATACAGAAATAGTTTTGATATGAGCTTATAAATGTATAGTATATTAACTGTAACAAGTTTCTTTTCTACTGGAGTATTAGACATAATACAAGGAAATAATCTATACTAGTAGTTCTTAATCTTCCTAATGTTGTGACCCTTTAATAGGATTTCTTATGAGATAGTGACCTCTAACCATAAAATTATTTTCATTGTTACCTCATAACTGTAATTTGCTACTGTTATGGATCATAACATAACTATCAGTCTTTTCTGATGGTCTCAGGCAACACCTGTGAAAGAGTCATTTGACTCCCAAAGGGATTATGATCCACAGGTTGAAAATTGCTGGATTGCTGGTCTATACGTTATCCCCATTAAGGTATAGAATAACAACAATTTGTGAGAATTCCATGTACTCTGCCATTTCAAGGCTGCAATATATTCTTCCCCTGCAAAGGAATATAATTCTCTCTCTCATTCTCTCTCTCTCTCTCTCTCTCTCTCTCTCTCTCTCTCTCTCTCTCTCTCTCTCTCTTTCCTCTCTCTCTCCCTCTCATCTTTAAACTGTAACTCTCTGTAAAATCAAAATAAAAAAGCAGGTCACATATTCCAACAAACAATAGCACAGGATAAAGATTACAATTCCAAAGTTGAAGAAAAGCAGTAAAGTGAAAAGTACTGGATCAAAGCAAGACTGAAAAATGGAAGGATGAACTCCAAACTTCACTTCTACATATCTGTTGTCAAACGGTTCTTCATATCTCCAACTGCAACATCTTTGTTTCTCCAAAGCAATCTAGGATTCACCTTCACAGCTTCATAAAATGCCTTCTCTGGGTCACCATGCAGGGATACCTCTGAAACATGCCTGGCCTTATCAGCTTTCCTTGGCTATGGAAGGAGATTCCACAAACCCTGTGTTGTTTCCTTGACTGTAAAGCCAGAACCATGTGGCTAAAGCTGCCAGGTTCTGCTGCTTGCTGGTAATGGAAAATAGGCCCCATATTCAAATACAATTTTCACTAAATTTTTGCTTTTGATGGTTTTCTTCATTACTTAAGCTTTCCCTTAGTTCTTTTTTCACAAGTTAGAAGCTTATCTGGCTAGAATCTTGCCATGAAGTCACCACTCCCTTTATTCCATTTAGCATCCAGCTTTTCTTTCAACTTTATATCTTCCTGAGCACTGGACTTTGTGGTGATGTATTGTATCCCCCAATATACTGTGTCCCCAAATAAAAGTTTTCTGAGGATCAGAGGAAAAAGCCAGCCAGTATAAGTAAACATGGAAGTCAGGCAATGCTAGCAGATGTCTTTAATACTATCACTTGGGAGGTATGGATCTGTCTAGATCTCTGTGAGTTCAAGGCCACACTGGGGAACAGAGCCAAGTGTGGTGACACATACCTTTAATCCCAGCACTAACCATAGAGGTCTGGAGGTCTGTACAGACAGACATGAAGTGACAGAGCTGGGCAGGAAGAAGAAGTGATGTAGTTGGACAGAGATAGCAAATGAGACAGCACAAAAGAAAGGCATATAGGCATGTGTATAGACGAGGTAGTTCTCTTTGGAAGCTGCAGAGTTGGTAAAGTGAGGTTAGCTTGTGGCTTTTCCTATTTCCCTGATCTCTCAGGTTTCCCCCCATATATCTGGCTCTGTGTTTTTTTTTTTTTGTTGTTGAGACAGGGTTTCTCTGCGTAGCTTTGTGCCTTTCCTGGAGCTCACTTGGTAGCCCAGGCTGGCCTCGAACTCACAGAGATCCGCCTGGCTCTGCCTCCCGAGTGCTGGGATTAAAGGCGTGCGCCACCACCGCCCGGCTGGCTCTGTGTTTTTTAATTAATAAGATTATTTAGCAATTCAACTACAGGATTTTGCTCCATTACACTTCCTGGCATTCCTTTTCTTACCAAACTGTTAATTTTGTATTTTTCCTTGGTGCTATTCATTATAGATCTGCATAAGAGTGGGTATTAATAACTACACAACACAGTCAATATTCCACTGTCTTGAAATCTCCTCTGCTAATGCCAATAACTTCAAACTCTTCAATTTAGCCTCAGGCAGATCTTTAGGACAAGGGCCCAAAGCAGCCACATTCTTTTCCAAAATACCATAACATTGGTCTCTAGGCCAGTTACTAATATTCCTTGCCTCTGAAACTTCTTGAGTTGGATCTCCATCCTTCAAATCTCCCACAGTACTGTCTTCCATGCTCTTACTAGTATGGCTCATTAAGACCCACTTAAAGTGTTAAACTACTTACCAAATCTAAAATCCCCAAATCCACTTTCTGCTAACAAGCAACATGGTCAGGCCTGTCATTGCAATATCTCATTCCTTGGTACCATGTCTTAGTCACTGTTCTACTTTGAAGAGACACCATGACCACAGCAACTCTTATAAAAGAGAGCATTTAGTTTGGGCTTGATTGAATTTTCAGAGGTTTATTCTATTTTCATCATAGTGGGGAGCATAGTGGCATGCAGGCAGACATGGTGCTGGAGAAGTAGTTGAGAAGTCTACATCTGAATCTGAAGGCAGCAAGAAGAGAGAGAGATGCTGGGCCTGGTTTGGGTCCTTGAAAATCCAAAGACTACCCCCAGTGGCACACTTCCTCCAATAGCACCATATCTATTGCAACAAGGCCACACCTCCTAATCCTTTCAAGTAATGCCACTTCCTGGTGACTAAACATTCAAATTTATAAACCTATGCTAGCCATTATTTTCTTTTTAAAATTTATTCTTCTCTCATATATTACATCCCAAGAACAGTGTCCCAACCTTCTTCCCCTCCTAGTCCCTTCCCTCCAATTCAGCCATTCTGTTCCTTCAGAAAAGGGTAGGCCTTGAAGGGATATCAAACAAACATGTCATATCAATTCTCAATAAGACTGGGTATCTTCCCTCATATTAAGGCTGAATTAGGCAACACAGTAGGGTGAAAAGGGTCCCAAAAGAAGGCAAAAGAGTCATGTAAGTCCCATTTCCCAATGGGAGGGGTCCCACAAGACCACCAAGCTAATTATAACATATATGCAGAGTGCCTGGGTTAGACTATGGGGGCCATTCTTATTCAAAGCACCACTCTATCTATCTATCTGTCTATCTATCTATCTATCTATCTATCTATCTATCTATCTATCTATCTTTCTTCATCATCATCTACTTATCTATCTTTTATCATCACATATTCTGTTATATGTATAAAAATATTTATGCATTTGTGAATTTTGTTATATTATTTTGTAATTCTCTTTTTTCCCTATATGCATCTTATTAGCTATTATTGATTACTGTAATATATTAGAAATTGCTCCTAGGATTATAATATGTAATTGAAATAATCTCTTTAAGTCTTCCTATGATATGGTATATCTTCAAATATAGCATGGAACTTACAGGATAAATGAATTTCTTCCCTCCTGACCTTTCTTTTCGTTGTACTATATATTTTCTTTCAATATGATATAAACATTATTGCCACCACTAATTTGTTTCAGATAAACACTAGTCTTTAAAATCAAATAATGAAAAATATGATTATGTACCCATTTAATCATTTTTGCTACTGAATCTACCTTTCTGTAATACAAGATTTACAATAGATATCAGCTTTCTTTTGCCTTAAGAATTTCTTTTTAACATTTCAATTTTGAAAACAATGAATGATTTCTACTTTAGTACATGTCAAATTTCTTTATCTCACCTCAGTTTGTCTTCATGGTCCTTTTCTCTATTTGTTAAAGTTAAACAAATATACCATGAAACTTACCATCCTAATCAATTTAAGTATATACTTCAATAATATTAATACATTCATAGTACTTTTCTCTATTTTTATTAAAGTGAAACAAATGTAACATGAAAATTATTATCTTAATAATTTTAAGTATAAACTTCAATGTTATTAATACATTCATAATGTTGTATAATCTCCATTCATCCATTACCAAAACCATACTTACATTATGAAGTTAAGACTATTGCCTTTGAAAAATAATCTTTCCTTTCCATTTCCAAAATCCATGACAACCAGCCCTCTATATTGTATCTCTACAATATTTGACTGCATTATATTCCTTAGGCATGTGGAATCATTAAGTATATAACATTTTCATGTTAACTTCACTCATCATTATGACCTCAATGCTCATAAATATTTTAGTTCATTTCCAAATGTCTGTTCTTTCAAAGGCTGAGTAATATCACCTTTTGATTATAGGTGAGACCACGTAGCTATAGGTGATCAGATTGCTTCTACATTTTGAACTGTTATGGATAGAGATATTATGCAATGAATGTATGAACATTTCTTTAAAAATTAGATTAAATTTTGTGGTGATATAGACCCAGAAATTAAATTGTTGTATTCCATAGTAAATATAAATTAAATTTTTGTAGAGGCATCCAGAGAGAGCTGTATACAGGAAGGTGACCAAAGGAGCAGAGAGGTGTATGCTATGGGGAGCACAGCTGGAAGGGCAGAGCCATTTAAATCCTTTCATACTAAACATGTATCTAATGGATTTGACATTTGCACTACTGTGTTTCAATCTTGCTGTGGTTAAGCATTACCTTACTCTTACTTACATTTCCTTACTATAACCCTACTCTTCCTTTTGGAATGTCTACTCTGTGCCATTAAATGTTGGAAGCATGTGATTTGGTTTCTGGTTTTACAGAGCATTATAATTGAGATTGCCTTGAGTTTCAGCATAGACTTTGGCCACTTAAACAGTGTTGAGAATGGGAAAGAATATGGGGAGTTTTGAAGTTGGACCAAGTATTTTGCATTATTTTATGGCCAGAAGCCTATGGGTGCCAAGGAATATAGAGTTTTGGCTTAAAAGAAAAAAAATATAGCCTATTGAATCAGATAAACACTTGTGCTCTTATTTAGAGCAGAGTTTTGGGAGGTATAAGTGGTACAGACTTGCTACAGAAAGTGTGTACATCTCTGTAGGTGGGCTTTGCGAGTATATAGCCTCATGGTACTTCCAGTTAAAATTTTCTCTACTTTATTACTATATGTTTATTTGAAATGTGATCTCTCAGCTTCCTGTTTTTTTTTCTGCCATGTCTGCTGCTTGCTTCCATTCCTCCATTCCCTCATGGACTCTTATCTCACTGGAACTGCAAGCTTAAATAAATTCTTCCTTCTATAAATTGCTTTGGTTATGACATTTTTTTTTATCACAGAAAGACATAAGAAGCTAATTCAGTGAATAAGTTATTGAATTAGGAATCAAAGCTGCCTATGTCACCCAGATCTAACTTCATAGCCCCTACCTTAAAGTGTAACTGTATCATCCTAACATTGAGTAACTATGTGCTTACCTCAGGTCCATTAGAAAGAGAAAAAACCCAGTAAACACATATTAAATTCCTCTGTTCAGTGATACTGCATGTATCAACTTTTACTGAAATCCAAATGACCAGTTTACTTTTTAAAAAGTATTGTGTCCTTTTTTTTTTTTTTTGGTTTGTTCATTTTATGTTGTTATAAGCTCTTTGAACAAAAGCAACTGAGAGAAGAAAAAGGTTCATATCATCTTACACTTCAAGTGTTGTCAACAAGGAATGTCCCGGCACCAGCTCAAGTAGGAAGTGAAGCAGAAACCACAGAGAACACTACTTATTAGCTATCTCTCTGGCTTATCCTCAGCTTATTATTCTAATAGAGCTTATGACAACCTAGTTGGGAGTGGTAGCATCCACAGTGGGCTAGGACCTCTCTCACAACAATCACCCACCTACAACCACAATCATCAATCATCAAATCAAGAAAACCTGTTCTATATATGACTACAGGTCAATTTAATCTGGGAAATTCTTCAGTTGAGGTTCTCTCTTCCAAATTGATGATAGTATACAACAAGTTAACACAAAACGAACCACAAAACATTATTTTAGTATTTTCTTCTTGTCAGAAATCCTCATAACTTTGATTCTTAGAACCTAAGTAAAAGTCAAATGAATTAATTAAAATGTCGGCAATCCCAATGTGCTCCTAATGGGAAATGGAGAGCAGAAAAGGGAGAATTAAGAATATAGGCTATCTAGCATGTCATAAAGCAATAAACAAGGAGAGACCCTGTCTCAAACAAGATGGAAGTGAGAATCAGCACATGTTGTCTTCTAACCACATAAGTGACATGACATGCAGCTGTTTAAACACACACACACGCACACACGCACACACGCACACACGCACACATGCACACACACACATGCACACACACATACACATACTATGCACAGAAATATACATATGTGCATATTTACAAATGAAGGCCATAAAAATCTAGTTATAGCATGAGAGGGCCATGAAAGCAATATATTTTGTTGGAAATTGATTTTAAGAATTTAGATGGAATTTTTCTAACTTTATTGCACATCATCATTTTAGTTCTATAGTCTTTTATGCCTGTTTTATAAATCTTTCTTCAGATTTTTACCTTACTTTTCTTTTCTGTAGACGATATTTAAAATTGTTTCCAGATTTAGTTTTAAAGACAATTCAATTCTAGAAAGGAAAATAAAACATTTTCATTGAAAAATTAATTTTGAATGTTATTACTTGTTGAATTAATGAATCATGCACAAATAGCTGATGGTTTGAGAGAAACTAAAGTGGCAATTAGAAAAGTGAATATTGACTGCTTCAGATGTTTATTTGCTAAGAAACAATGTCTCCTTGCATAGGTAAATATTACAAATCAGTCACTCAGAGGGAAAAAAATGACATACACATTTCATCTTGCTTCAGTTTAAAATGCTTTTTAAAATCTTCAGCTTTTTTTTTTTACTAACCCCAACACAAAAATAGACATACCCCAGCAACTTCTTACAGTCTTATGGGGCATTCAATAAAAATGCATACTCAGATCTAAATTCACAGCATGGATACTCTGCACATGGATAGTGCAAAGAATTTGCATTATTATTATTATTATTATTATTATTATTATTATTATTATCATTATTATGTGTTGAGTCATAAGAATTAAAAATGCAGGTTTTACAGAATTTATTTAAAGTTATTGTTTTATTGCTTTGTGGTTATGAATAACATTGGAGTTTTTTCAAATATTTGTGCAAAATTGTTAGTTGTCTTGGTTGATTTTTAGACAATTATTTCTTAATTAAATTTTTCATAGAAATTCCCCAGTAAATTAAAATGCCTGAATCACCTGAAAAATAACACTATAATGGACAAGTTGTATAAATACATTAAATATTCTTCAATATATACCCAGTAACTAAAAGTTATTCAAATTTTAATGATGTTTCCAAAACTTAGAGATTTTCAAGTATGATTGGATACGAAATCACCTAGAACTGTCACTTTGGCCAAGATATATATATAGTGGTAGGCTAGACATAGCAGTGAAATTATTTAAAACAACCCAAATTGAAGCAAATTAAGAAAAATTTGGAGACTTGAGGTTTCAAGGGTGATTTCTTCCAAATACTTCAAGAAGAATAATCATGAACTGTTCACAATGTTTTACAAAAATTTGAAATTATGTAAAAGCTTCTCAACTCATTCTATAAGGTTACCACTACTAGAATAACAAAGATGAATAAGGATGCTACAAGAAAAGAAAATTGAAAATTAATATATTTCATGAGAACTGAATGAAGCAAAACTCCATATTCAAATAATTACGCATGATGGCCATTTGAGAATTAATTCTGTAATGAAGGTATAATTCTTACTTAAACTGATTATCTTGGTACTCTTCTATTGCTGTGAAGAGACACCATAACTAAAGGAACATATGGAAGAAAGAGTTTATTGGTGGGGTGGCTTGCTTACAATTTCATTGAGTTAGGCTATGACCATCAAGGGAGAAGAATGGCAGCAGGAAAACCAGCATGACACTGGAGCAATGTCTGTGTGCTTATATCCTTATTCACAAACAGAAGGCAGAGAGGTAGAGAGAGAGAGTAGGCAAGTGCTACCTAAGAGTGACATGGGATTTTGGATCCTCAAATCTTTCCACCAATGACACACCTTTTTCAAAAAGGCCACACTTCACAATCTTTCCCAAATGGTTCCACCAATTGGGAAGCAAAACTTCAAATATATTAGCTAATGGGGGCCATTCTTATTCAAATAATAACATTCCACTCCCTGGCCTCCATAGGCTTTTGGCTATATCGTAATACAAAATCCATTCAGTCCAACTTCAAAACACAGTTTACAGGAAGATGGCTAGCTAATACAGAGTGGATATTTTGAGTGAGTAAAAATGTTCTGCAATACTTGGATTTGGCAAGGACATATGTTTATAATGTAGTTAGGAATTAATCTGATTTAGTGAAGTGGCAGTTGGAGGTTCTCCTGCAAGATCCATGACTTAACTAGCCTTAGGAAATTGGCTAGGTTTCCAGTAACAGGCATAGTTTCCCCCTTGTTGAATAATCCTTAAAGTCCAATTAAATAGTTGTTGGTTACCAACAAGATGTGAGTATCACTCTTGCATACTAAGGGCTTTTCTGCAATATTGGCCATTGCTGACATTCATAGGCATCATAGCCAGATAAGACTAGTGGTTGCTTCTTCCATTGTAAGTATGCATGGCATCTACCAGTGATATGGAAGCTAGTCTTCATGGAAAAGGCTTTAGTATCATCTCAAGTTCGGGTTCTTCAATTCCTGTGCTCTAAATACAGTGTCATCAGCAATAGGAGCTTACCTTTCACCTCTGGGAGGCAACTTCTGGAAACAACAGTATCATATAGTATTTTGAGAGTTTTTTGGACAAAACTGAGCAACAACTCAAAAGGCGGCTACTCATGCCTAATGTTGGGGTTTTATTAGATAAGTAGGTCTCTTACAGGGAGCATTGTCAGTTCCAGATAGGTAAATTTCATTAAAGAAAAATATATATCATGTAATTTTAAGATAGAAAATAATGTGATAGATTATGACTTTTCAGACATCCTTACTGTTGTTATACCTTTCTATCTCCATCTCCTGTATTGACCTCCCTTAGCCCTTATAAACCATCCTGTTTTTCTCCTACTCCTCCCTTCAAATCACTTGTACCTAGTAATTCTCCCTTTCTCTCTTTCTCTCTCCTCATGGTTTCTGTTCTACTTCCCTGGTATTTTCAGTTGCTGTAGGTTGTAAAATAACATTTTAATATTCAGAGCTAAGATCACAGATAAGTGAGAATAAGGCACATTTGTCTTTCTGGATCTGATATGCCACACTCAATATGATCTTTTTGAGTTCCATTAACTTAGTTGCAATTTCCATGTTTTTTCTTCACAGCTGAGCAGTGATCCATAGTGCTTATGTACCACATTTTCGTTACCAATTTGTTGGGTGAAGGATATTTGGATTGTTTCTGTCTCCTAGCTTTTATCAATAGAGCAGCCATGAAAATGACTGAGTAACTACATTAACAATAGGATTTGATGCTTCTGTGAAGGAGTGAGAGGTAGAGTTTTAGCTTTTTTTGGGGTTCTCTAGAGAGGCTGCAGCAGTTTACAACTCACCAGAGATTGAGTGTTCCTTTTTCCCTACAACTTCTCCAGTATTTCTTGTCAATTGTCTTGTTGATTGTTGCCCTTATGACTAGGGTAAGTTGAAGTTCCAAAATTATTTTTATTTGCATTTCACTATTTGGCAGGAATTATTATTATTACTATTATTATTATTATTGTTATTATTATTGCAATCTTCATAGCCACTTTAATTTCTTCTTTTGAGAACTCTGTTCAGATCCCTAGCCAATTTTCAAGTGGGTAGTTTTTGGGTTTGATTGTTTTCTGAGTTCTTATGGTAATGTGCATATTAATCCTTTTTCATATGTACAGCTGGTAAGATGCTCTCCCATTATGTGTGCTTCTTCTTTATTCAACTGACTATTTCTTTAGCTGTGAAAAAGCATTTTAATTTTCCAAGGTTCTACTTTCAGTTGTTGGCTACAATTTCTGTGCAAGTAGGTACTGCTTTTGAAAGCACTTTCTTACACTTATATCCTGTGGGGAAGTGAATGGATTTCTTTTAGCAGTTTTCATGGTTTGTTTGTTTGTGTGTTTGTTTAACATTTAGGTCTTTGATCATTTTGGAGTTAGCTATTACACAATATGATAAATATGGTTCTATTTCATGTGGACATTCAGTTTTCCCAGCACCATTTGTTGAAAATGATGTCTTTTCTACCTTGTTTGATTTTGGCATCTTTTAAATATATTATATGGATGTAATTATGTATAGTCATGTTTGGGTCTTTGATTTTGTTCATTATTCTACATTTTTTTCTGCCAGTACCATACTGTTTTTATTATTATGGCTCTGTGTTTACTTTGAAGTTTTAAACAGTAATCTTTCCAGTGTTTTTGTTCATGATTGCTTTGGATATATGGGGCTTTTTGTGTTTTCACATGAATATTTGGATGGTTTTTCTATTTCTGTATAGAAAGAGATCGGGTTTTAATTGTGATTATAGTGAGTTTATAAATGGCTTTTGGCAGAATAGTTATTTTCACAATATTAATCCTACCAATCAGTGATGAGCATGGTATCTTTCCATTATCCAATGTCTTTATCTTTCTGCAGAGATTTAAAGTTTTCATTGTAGGGATTCTTTTTGCCTTCTTGCTTAGTATTATTCTAGATAATTTATTTTCTTTGAGACAAATGTGAATGTGAGTGGGCCAATGATATATTTCTCTGTATTTATGTTGTTGGTATCCAAGAATAGTTATGATTTTTTTTTGCAAAATTGAATTTGCTGAAACTGTTGACTATTTCTAAAAGTTTTCAGATAGAATTTTCCAAATATCTTATGTATGACATCATGTCATCAGCAAATAGACATTGTGTGATTGCTTTGGATTCTATAGTTTATTTCAACTTACAGAAAACTAAGATTTTCATAATCAAAATTAATATATTCTACATTTGAATAACCAAAACATTACTTCCTAAATGACGGATTGTTTTTATTTCAAGCTATGTAAGACTAGTAGTTGTTCTTTTTGTTTAAAAGTAGATTCAGTGATCTACTCTTTTATCCTATTTCTATACCCCTCTTTTTCTTTTCAGAAAGAGACCCCTCAATCTAATCTCTTTTGTTCAGCTTTTGTCTTGACCATTTCCAATAACAACTTTTAACCAACCTGCTCTAAATGAAGCAGATATCCATATCCCACTGAGTGACAAAAAACCACCCAGTCCACTTGTGAATTTGGGCATTGTGTTCTTAAAATTACTCCATGTTGTCTGGGGGTGACAGCATCTTTAAGGGACCTTGAAAAAATGGGAAAATTTCAAGTCCTGGGAGAGCTAGCTATATCATATGTTGTCCAGTCCATGTGTAATAAAAAAGTACAGAGCTTGTCTCAAGTTCTAGCTAAAGAAGTCAGTGAGGCTAGACCATCACAGCTAGTCACCTTGAAATTGTCCTGAGCAGTTTGTAGTCCAAAGCTGATCCTTGGGTGGTGTTTGTCAGTTTAGTGGTATTACCACAGTCTTGGTGAAATCATTCAGTGGGGCCCCATCCTCCCTTTGGAAACTTCAGAGCTTGCTGTTAGGCATTGTCATGGTTCACTGCAGAAAACTTAAACATTTTAAATGTCATATGCAGCAGATCTTGAAGAGGATAATGGACCATAATTTGTTATTTAATTCCAGTGTACAAAAACTTAATTCCTATTTCCTTATAGAGACAGGCAAAAACAAAGATATCACATATGGGAAACTGGATGAAGCCTTTTTGTAGAATTAGTATTCCATATGATCATTAATATCACTACAAAAAGTTTAATATATATACACATATGTATATATATATTATAAATTTTGAAATAATATTTATAACTTAAGAAAAGTTTTAAAGAGTCAAAATAAAACCAAAGAATTATGAGATTAGTGGCAATAGAATAGTCCCTTAATTGTGGTTTTTCTTCTGTCCCATATCAAGTGACTCTTCTGACATGAGATGAAGATTTTGGATTTACCTTTAACAAGCATGCTTGAGTTTTGAGAAGGAGAGAGCCATGCTGTAACTTCAAAGCCAGATTTAAATTTTAATTGAACTGGGAATACAAAAAGACCATTTGTATTATGTGTCTGTAGAGAACAGGAGAAACAAACATTTAGGAAGATTTATGTAATTTTGTCCTGTTGGAAATGTGATATACCAACAGGCCAATTAGTCTTTTTCTTGGGACTTTTTTTTCTGGATTATTCTTTCTCTTTCTTCATGACTCATTTGTTCAGTGGTCTTTAGATTCCTTATATGGATGCAATTATTCTCCTGGACAGGCAAAAACAAAATCCTAGCCTAACCCTAACTTTGGGGAGTTTCTCTTTTTGCAAGTTACATCTGATCAAATGAAAGGCATTTGTTAGTCTTATAAGTTAGTTTATATTGAATGGTTATGCTGATTGATGAACTATCACCTTTTCTAATCAAGTAGTCATTCTTGTTCAAATCTAATCTTTATCAATTTTGATGATATCCATAGCTTTTCTTCTCCTGTTAGAAACAAAAACAAAACCTCTTTTCCAATGAAACACATATCCTGGTTTCCATTTTGAAGTCAAAACATTTTTTAAAGTATACAGGATGATTTAATTCAACATTTTTTTCTATTATACACTGTCTCTCCACAGCTGTCATTCCTTTCTCATTAGCATTTAGAAAATTTAAAGTCAATAAAGCATTGTGCAATCTATCTCTGGAGGTCTTTATAACCTGTTCCTGTTTACTAAGCATGTCTTTTATAGTTTGACTGGATCTGTCTCTAACTCTATTCCTTGCAGGACTGTGTGGTATCCCTGTAATATGCTTTATGTTGTAATATGCAAAAAAATGTTTCATTTTACTAGAGACAAATGCTGGAGCATTGTCAGTCTTAATTTGTACAGGTATCCCCAGGATGGATATGACTTCTAACAAATGTGTGATTACAGAATCAGCCTTTTCAGAACTCAGAGCACTTGCTCATTGATATTCTGAGTATGTATATATGGTATGGTGTACATAGTTTAATTTTCCAAACATTGCGAAATTAAACATTCATTTGCCAGATTTTATTTCTTTGAGTATCATTTGGGTTACTTTCTACAGGTAGTGGAGTTTGGTTATATAAACAACAAGTAGGACATTTCCTTACAATTTCCTTGGCTTCTTGCCAAGTGATGGAAAATCTTTCTTCAAACCCAAGTTAAAATGATATGGAATAATCCTTTTGTACACTGTTAAGATCTGTCACAGTGATTTGTTTAATAAAGAAGCTTATTGGCAAGTAGCTAAACAGGATAATGTTTGGCAGAAAAGCCAAATTGAGAAAGCTGGGAAGAAGAAGGGCAGAGTCAAGAGTCACCAAACAGATGCAGAAGGAGGAGATGAACGCAGCGTGCTAATAAAGTTAATGCCACCTGGCTGAGTATAAATAAGAAATATTGGTTAATTTAAAATGTAAGAGCTAGTTAGTAATAAGCCTGAGTTATTGGCCAAGTATTTACAATTACTGTGTAAGTCTCTGTGTGGTAATTTGGGAGTGGCTCCTAGGATAGGAAAACTCTGCCTACAAACACTTCAATAATAAAACCAAAATAAAATTAAATAGTTGCTTAAGGATCTGAATATAAGTTTTACTAGGAAGATATATGAATAGTTAATAAATACAAGAGGATTTTCTCTAAATTACTATCTTTAGGTAAAAGTACATTAAATTCACAATGAAATAATTCATACTTCCTATAGGAGGATAAAAATGACATAGTAAAATGCACATGGAGGCTATTGTAGTTCCTTGTCTTTTTTAGATTCTAATTTTATTGGCAAATATTCATTTTAGACATTAATGGGCTTATTATAAATACATTTTCATAGAAATATATCACATATGTTGAATATATAACAATTCTCTCCTTTCTTCTTTCTTACTCTCTTGTCACTATTAATTCTTCTTTCCATCTTGATTCTACTTTTCTGCCCTGCATACTATAAAAGTTTTGGATTTCACAAATGAAGGAAAACACCAAACATTTGTCTTAGTCTGAGTTATTTGGCTTAATATTATGATCTCCAGTTATTTTCATTTTGTATAATAGACATTATTTCATTATTTTATGTTATTAATGATATAGCATAGATGAATATTGAAAATATTTTATAATAAAAAAGAAATAAGAAAAAAACCCTTCTATTTTCTCTCCCAATTATGTGCTCTTTTTAGAAAAATCAAATCAATACACAGTGAAAATATATTGCTATATGTCAGAAGATGATTGAAGAATTAAAAAGAGGATAATTATTACAGACATAGCTTATTTTTCTGGGGACTGATGAAGCTGATATTGTTTTACAACTTTAAATATATACTAATATTCAAATAATTGTACATGTTGAAATTGTGAATTGTGTTGCATTTAGTTCAAAAACATATGTAGATATGTTTTATTGTAGCTTCGGAAAGATAAGTTCTTTATATATCAATATTTCAAAGTAGCTAAATACTTTATAAATTGTGTCCCATAAATTAGATTGAAATCTCTCTTTTAATTGTGTCATCAATGGACTGATTATGAGTTGAAGTTCGACTTTCTTAAAATTCATTCAGAAACCAAAATATAAAATTATAATAATACTGATAAAATATATCTGAATTTCTTTAATGATTTCCCCAACTCTTATTATGGAATTAAATTACCTATTCCACTCTACTATATTGTTTAGTTTTCATAAGGAATACATTTATGAAACAGAGCAAAATTAAATAAATTTATGTGACATTAACAAAAATTACTTGATAATTGTATAAACAATTTCATGGGCCATAAACTCTACTTATGAATGAAAACTGTACATATGCTAGAAGCAGAAGGCAATTAACATCATTAAATATAAATTTGACATTATTAATTGTGTTTACTTATAGAGTAGTGGGTATTATGGATCATCAGCTAACTAGAGATTTTTTTCACACAATTATGTTAATAAATATTTTTGACACTCTGTAATTAAGAGAAATATAGAAATAGATGCCAAAACAGATATAATGAACTATAAAAATTTTAGTTAAAGCATCTTTATTGACTTAATTGACTGGCATGAGAAGTAAATGTTATATCTTTTGTGAAAAGAAATTTTTGTTAATCAACTTTACACTAAATAAAATGTATTGTTTATTTTGTTACATATTGGAATTCATAGC
Organism: Peromyscus maniculatus bairdii; assembly: GCF_049852395.1. NCBI lineage: Eukaryota > Metazoa > Chordata > Mammalia > Rodentia > Cricetidae > Peromyscus > Peromyscus maniculatus. Next base: position 71,230,468 of record NC_134875.1, on the reverse strand, counting down.
AGATTTGATTTTTAAATAAATTCATACTATTTTGACAAATTAATCTAATTGTTTGCTTTCTTGCATACTGAGTTAATAAGTATAAAAGAAACTTTAAGGAAATATCTAAATCATTTGTGGTTGTGTTATATAAAACATATTTGACATGAGAGGAAACAGGATTTCAAATTGAATAACTGTACATTGTTAAAATAGGCATGTTACCTTGACATCATGGATAATGGTGGTCTTTCTGAATCATTATAATCTCTAAATGAAGATTATAATGATTCAGAAAAGGTTAAAATGTACTTAAACACTTTGTTGTTTAGTTTTAAGGCTCAAGTGATTAAATTCATTAAAAGAGCAATTAAAATTCTAAAATAGTGACAAAAAGGATATGTCATTAAAAGCTTACCTAAGAGTCTGAACTAATTTGTTTTATTATTTTCTAAATGAAAATGGAAATTCTATTTCTTCTTTTGCATCTATTTTCTACCTAATTTTATTCATTATATCATTGAATAAAACTCCATTAGGGATAAATATACACATATATATCACATATACATATTATATATATATATATATGTGTGTGTGTGTACATATATATCAGATATATTTGCATGAGCACCTACACACACACACACACACACACATATATATATATATATATATATATATATATATATCACATTTGCTTTATTCATCCACATGCTGATAGATGGACTGATTTAAATCTTAGTTACCATGAATAGTGCCACAATAAACAGAAATGAGCAAGAATATAGGTGGTTATAGATTGCTTTGTATACATTATTACATAGGATATACTAATCCCAATATCATCACCAGTATTTATTATTTAAATGTTAGTCCTTCTGACATAAATGAGATTATATTCAATGTAGTTTTAATTTACATTTCTATTGTGTGAAGTATGTTGAACACTTTTCAATATTTTAAATTTTCTTCTTTTGAGTACCTTCTTCTCATTTCATTAGCCCCCTTAGAGATCATGTTGCTTTATTTTTAGTAATTATTTTTTGAATTCTTTGTATATTTTTAATCTTTAAGCATTTCTGTCAGACAGCGGCTAGCAAAGATGTTCTCCTATTCTGTAACAAGACTTTTCACTATATTGTTTCTTTTGCTGTGCAGAAACTTTTTAATTTTATACAGTTCAATTTTTCAATCAGTATTATATTTGAATTTTTATTATAATTATTTATTTATGTAAACATGCCTTTGTCAGGTGAGGTGGGTAGGGTGGTGGGGAGTTCACATGTACCACAACATGCATGTGGACTTCAGAGTCTAATTTCTGCGAGTTTGTTCTCTGCATCCATGATGTTGTGAGTCTCATTGGCAAGCACCTTCATATCCAGAGTCGTCCTGCCAGTTCCTTTTTCCTTTATAGTTTATTTTGTGTAAACTTGTGTATTAATTACACACCTATTGCTGTAGAAAACACCATGACTAGGGCAACCTGTTCAAAGATGAGTTGTTTGGTGCTTAGAGTTCCATAGGAATAATAATCTGTTACCATCACTGCAGTGGAGATGGCAGGAGGCAGTCATAGTGTCTGGATCAGTAAATTAAAGATTACATGCTGAACTAGAAGATGGAAACAGTAAAACTGGGAATGACCAAATCTTTTAAGCTTCTACCATCAAGGACACATGTTCTAATTCTATCCAAATATTACCACTAAATGGAGAACATGTATTCAACTGCCTAAGAGGATGGGGGGCACAGATCATTTTAACTTCCAAATTGTATGTGCATGTGTCTGTGTGAGTGTGTAAGTATAAACATCACACACACACACACACACACACACACACACACACACACACACACACATACACACGGAATCCAAGGAATCAGATCTCCCCTTACACCATTTAGACCCCAGAGATCAAACACAAGTTGTCAGACTCCGTGGCTAGTTCCTTTAATCATTGAATGTTTTCTTTTCCATATTAATTTTGGCTCTCATCTTTAAATAAGCATTTCAAATTTTTCATTTGTGTGTATGTGTGTATGTTGTTGTCTGCCATGTTTGTGCAAAGTACCTATGAAAGTTGTAAGAAGTTAGATCTCTTCCAAGTGCATTTATAGACATTTAAAAGCCACACAATTTGGGAATTAGAAACTGAACTTGGGTCCTATGGAAGAACAAAGAGTAACTTTTACTATCGAACCATTGACATAGATTAGTCTCTATGTCAACTTGAAATAAGGAAGAATCAGTTTGGAAGAGAGAACCTCAAATGAGAAAATATTGCCACGAGACTATTCTGTACGCAAGCTTGAGGTTCATTTTCTTGACTGATGTTTGATGTGTGGACTTAGCCCATGGAAGGGAACCCTGGGCATATGGTCCTGGGTACTTTAAATAAACAGGCTGATCAAACCATGATTGAACAAGCCAGTAAACAGAACTCATCTACAGCTGCTGCTTCATTCCCCTGTCTCCAGGTTCTTACCGTCTTGAGTTGCTGCCCTGGCTTTCCTTAGTGATGTACTGTTACCCAAAAGTGTAAGTAAATTAAATGCTTTCTTCCCCAAGTAGCTTTTGATTATGGTATTTCCTCATATCAATAAAAGCCCCAACTAAGACAACCATCTCTCCATACTTTGCCCTAATCTTTATTATTATTTTCCATTCACTGATTTGGTGTTTGGTTGTTCAAGTCTAAAACTTGGGGATGTATAATTGATTTGTGTGATATTTCACAGATCTTCAAAATGTTGACATTTATAGCTATAAAATTTCACCTTTAGAGTTCTTTGCAGTAAATACCTCAAGTTCTAATATGTTGTATTTTCATTTTCATTTAAGCCTAAGAAAATTGTAATTTCATCCTAATTTCTTTAATGACACAGCCACCATTTAATAGTGTTCTGTTAAATTTCCATGAATTTGTGTATATTCTATAGTTTTTATTGCTGTTTATTTTTAGTTGTATTCCATGTGATCAGATAGAATGTGAGAAATTGTTTCAAGTTTGTTATATTATTGATACTTTATGATCTCTTTTAAAGAAAATTCTACAGGATTTATTAGAAGGGTGTGTTTTCTTCACTGCTTGGGTTGAATATTTTGGAGGTGACTATTATGTTCATTTGCTCTATAACATCATTTAACTTTAACATTCCTGTTTGCTCTTTTGACTGGATTACCTGTCTATTGGTGAAAGTGGTATATTAAAGTCACTCAGTATTATTCAGTTGAGATCAACCTGTGTTTTCTGTCCAGTCATTTCAATGGAAGCATTCACAACACTCAAGTAGGACTAAGCTGTATTGTATTTAAGGTGTCATGACTCTGTGGCTGCCAATTTTTATAAGATTCCTTACATGGGTGCATGTATAAGCTCTGTCTATGAGGGACACTTCAGAGTACAGCTAAGAAAGGATTTCTTCTTTACAGGATGCTACAGTTCTGATTCCACCTTGCTTCTCTAATTGGAGACAGATCTCAGAGTATAGACCTGTAACTCTTGCTCTGGATTCCAAGGGCTCTCTCTCTCTCTCTCTCTCTCTCTCTCTCTCTCTCTCTCTCTCTCTCTCTCTGTGTGTGTGTGTGTGTGTGAGAGTCTGTCTCCTTCACAGTACATGCTGTCACTCTCACTGCATTCTCTGTTCTTTTATTGCTCTAAGTCTGACATGGTACACGGAGATGAGCGCTCTCTAGTCCGGGATGAATAATCCAATATTGATTATGGACATATTCTCTTTTTCTATCTTATTCTGTGTCCAAAATCTTATTTCCTCATTCACTAATGAAACGAATGTCTCAACAAAAACAACTTTATAAGACAGTTACATTTCAGGTTAATATCATAAAGTACTTTGAAATAGAATATTGCAGACCCTGTTTTTCAAGATCTACATAAGCATCAACAAAATACATTTAAAAATATAATTTAATACTTCATTATGTTTAAAGACTCTATTTTGCACACATACAAACATATATAGACAGATATAATTATCATTGTCTAATAATCCAATGATAGACATTGAAGCCAGTTTTGTAATTTGGCTATGAGGAACAATTTAAATATAATAAATTTGTTGATAGGCTTCTATTTTGTATTCTGAGGTAGATTCATTGGAGTTCAATAACTTTACCTATAAGATAAATAAAAGCAAATCAAAATGATATTGACAGTCTATCATTCAAGAATCAGAATGCTACCCATTAAGAATACAAATGACACTCACAAACAAACAACAACACAAACTCTGAAACAAGAACAAAAACTAGACCAAAACAAATTCTATCAATTAGACCACAGTATAATAGTAGAAATGGTTGAAGGAAGACTTACATAATTCTGGTAAGAGCCCAAATTAGTCCAGTAATTTCATTTTTATAATAGCTCATAAGAATAATGCTGAAGTAGTGTTTAGTGTCCATAAAGTTCAAGAAGAGCTTAATGTATTTGATAGAAAAAAATAATTATGCTGTAATTTTTTAATTTAGTTAAAACATGTAACACACTTATCTTCTTGTTAAATGATTAGAAATGTCAATGTATAATTAAATAAAATGTGTTTAAGTACAATCACAAGAAAATAATTACTGGATTGCTAAAGCATGGATACAGTGCTACACACCTGAAATTCCAGCACTTGAGAAACAGAAACAGAGGAAGAAATGCAAGTTCAAGGACAGCCTGAGCTGAATAGGGATTTTCAGGCCTATCACAGTGATGCAGTGGTGCTCTGTTTCAAAGAACTCAAGCAAAAAAATGTATTCTTTAGTTGATAAATATGCTCATATCAGCTTAGTCATACATTTCATCTGGAAGTAATAGATCAGTGGTCATTAATTAAACATTTGAAGACCTTTTATAGAATAGAGCTTGAGGTATACTTGGGGATGCTATAGGTCCAATGTTACATAATGGTAAGTGGAGTATCATAAACTACTGAGTCATGATTCTGTTTTAAATCAGTATGAAGTTTTCAAAAAGTGTAAATATAGACCTCACATGTGATCTTGTGTATGATGTTTGCATGATTATACCAAATTTTTTAAAAAAATAAGGATATTTCTGAAAGTGGCAACTTTCAAATTTCTTGAAGCAATATATGACAAGTGAAGTGATAGATGTATTATTTAGGTTGATTTAATGTTTCTACCTTGAATACTTATATCAAAACTTTATAATTGTAGCTGGATGGCTTCTCTCCAGGTTCCACCAAGCCCCGCAGTCCTACAATCCATGTATAAAATAATCACTCAGACACTTAGATTACTTATAAACTGTATGGCCATGGCAGGCTTCTTGCTAACTGTTCTTATATCTTAAATTAACCCATTTCTATAAATCTATACCTTGCCACGTGGCTGGTAGCTTACCGGCGTCTTTACATGCTGCTTGTCCTGGCTGTGGCTGCAGTGTCTCTCTCTCAGCCTTCCACTTCCCAGAATTCTTCTCCTCCTTGTTCCGCCTATACTTCCTCCTTCCTGGCCACTGGCCAATCAGTGTTTTATTTATTGACCAGTCAGAGCAACAGATTTGACATACAGACCATCCCACAGCATATAATATATGGCAGAACTGCATATATTTTTCAGAAATTAAAATAAACTTAGATTAAAGAATGTATTAAATTAAATAGAAGTACTAACAAATAAAGACATGTGATAAAACAACAAATTAAACAGCCACTCAGTAAGGGTTAAACAAGCATTATACACTCACATGGCAGAATAAAGGGAATTATTAAATAGCCACTGAGTTAGAGCTCTGTAGATGTAACCAACTGTCTTATTAAATAAGAAACACAGAACCAATGTAAAAGAGAAAGCCAAGAGGTCAGAGCTAAGAGCTAAAACTTTACCATTCCTCCTGCGGTGGTCCTACCTCTCCAAAAGAGACCTACTTCCTGTGTATTTGTCTTTAGATAGTCTTCCTGTTCTGCCTTCTCATTGGTTATAAACCCAAACACGTGACTGCCTAGTCGCTGCCTGTAAGTACAGCCCTCTAGGTCTTAAAGGCATATGTCTCCAATGCTGGCTGTATCCCTGAACACACAGAGATCTACCTAGTTCTTCTACCAAGTGCTGGGATTAAAGGTGTGCGCCACCACCCCCACACTGTTGCTATGGCTCTAATAGCTCTGACCCCCGGGCAACTTTATTTATTAACATACAATTAAAATCACATTTCAGTACAAATAAAATACCACCATAGAGCTCAGTGCTAAGCTCTATTTATCAGGCATGAAACTATAGGCTTAATCCTAAACACCAATCACTTCCCCAAAAGAAAACTGAGCTATCCCAAATATAACAGATTTCTGCTGTAAGGACATTATACGTATATTTATCCTTTTTCTCATCATACTAGCTATTTATATTAACACAAACTTTGGGATTTATGAATTGCAAACTATTGTTCCTGTAGAAATACACACACAGAGAGACACATATGTGAACACACACATACCATCTCATGTAAATTTTATATAAAATCACCTCAACAACTCACACTTGTGAATTCAATACTCTTCATTTTACAAAGAAGAAAACCCATTCCAGAAAATGACACAAAGAAGAAAACAAATTTCAGAAAATGTGTCTCTGGTGGCCAGTACACTAATAGATTCCAGATTTGTCAAACAAATCTTGTTCAGTTGAGATTAGAGCAAGAAACTCCTAACATATATTGCAGTGACTACAGTTTTCTGCCTTTTCTGGTTGTAGCCTTATTCATCTTCTATGGAGAATAGGTATATTGGACAACTCTAGAATTTTCCCACTAGTAAAAATCAGAAAAATGAAACTATGAATGAGAATTTATTTGTCAGTTGTGGTGATATTTTGTTTGTGCTCTAACAAATAAAGCTTGCCTGGGGATCAGAGTGCAAAGCTAGCTACTAGAGGCCAGATAGTGGTTGCACACACTTTTAATTTCAGCACATGGGATGTCATGCCTTTGATCCCAGTACTTGGAAGCACATGTCTTTATTATCAGCACTTGTGAAGTGGAAACAGGATGTTATATAGCTGTTCAGAGAGAGGAAGTGAAAAGGCAAGGTTGAGACAGGGCTTGGACCCTTGTCTGACTATTCCTAGCGGTAAGAAGTCTTTCTAGTGGCTGGCTGCTCTGCTTCTCTGATCTTTCAGCTTTCACCCTGAAACATGACTGTGAGATTTTATTATTAAGAACAATTAGAATCTGCGCTACATCTGCCATCCAACTTTTGGGGCACAAATTCATGAAAACGTCACTTACATATGGCTTTGTAGGCAATGGCAGACCAGAGCTGCATGTGGCTGGAGTCATCACCTCACTGGCTAGGTTCTCCTCTCTTTTCTCCCTAAGCCTCTAAGTGGGTCTTGGATTTTTCTGTTGCAGCCTCTCTACACTAAACTTCATAGGTGTTTGGACCCCAAATGCCATGCTTTCACAAATTCCCCCCTGTAGACAGCTGGCTCTTTGGCTTCTTTTCTCTCAGTGGGTAGTGGGCTTTCCCTCGACCTCCTCCTTGGGCTGTTGCGACACTAGGTATCTGCCTTGAAAACCTGCTCAGTCGTCCACAAATCTATGTAGACGCAGTCAGCCTCACATCTTCATTGTCATTGTCTGCAGATTTGGTGAGAAAATTGGGAATTCTTAAAGGGAGGAATTAGAAGAGAGAGTTTTTCTCCACATTAAAAAATGTGAAACACTATTCCAATGGAGGGAATAAGGTCTCTGTACGATAATATGCTGGATGGTTTGAAAACAGAGCAATTAATTGAGATAATTAATTTAGATGGGAGTTATGTAATATCAATTATAAAGATTATCTGTTTGATCATTTTAGTTTTATCATTAAAAATGTTGGTTAATATGAATGCCAAGATAAAAGTTTTAGAAAAACTTATTAAAACATATCATAGAGATATTCAGACCCATACAAGGCATTTAAAGGAGAATCAATCTTAGCATTACATTTTAAGGTTAGAGAGGAAAAACCTAAGGATTTTAAGCACTCAAACTTACTTATCCTATAAGTAACCTTACAGGAACTGTCAAATGATAGATATCCTTAAGGCAGTGTAAGAGCTGAGTGCACTTCTGTGGAAATGTTAGATTTAAGGACATTCAAGGAAGTGTTATTTTCATATAGCATGCATTCACCTTTTGTGAAGCCGATATTAAACTCGTGGTCCATTTATAATAAAATTATCCATCAAGACTGGAGAGACTTGGTTATAGCAGTCTTGGAGCCTGGTTTTCAGTTACAGTGGAGGATATGATTGAAAGATTAGACTAAGACCATTGAACAATGAAGTAGGGCTAGAGGTATAGAAATCTCCCAAGACTAACTTCTTGGATAAGGAGATTATGCTAATGTAGAAAGACAATCTCTATAAGATGACCACACCCTGGCTTTATGCCATACAGTGGCCTTGAATACTTGAGACAGAATTGAAAAAAGTAGGAAACAAAACTGAGTCATTTCCTAAAGTTATACAATGCCCAGAGTAAACCTTCACTGACTACTTACAAAGATTGACCTCAGCAGTAAATAGAATGATACAAAATCCAGAAGTTAGACAAATAATAATCGAATCTCTAGATTTTGAAAATGCTAGTGTACAATGAAAAAGGGTAATTAGGCTATTAAAGGCAAGATCAGCATCCTTAGAGGAATGGATTCAAGATACAGTCAGTATTGAATCACATAACCATGATGATGCTTGGATAGGAGAGGTAATTTCCAGAGTTTTGAAGAAAAATCGAAATATCAAGTGTTTCTGTTGTGGTAAACAAGGTCACCTAAATAAGGGTTTGTAAACAGGGCATTCCTAGAAACACTGTTTTTTTTTTCTAAGAATAATCCCAACAGAATGTCCCTCCCTATTGGATTATGTAGAGGGTGTGGTGATGACAGGCATTGGACTAATGAATGTAGATCAATAAGGGAAATTCAAGGTTACCCTTTGCCATTGGGAAATGCCTTGAGTGGCTTCTTGCAGACCCCCATGTCAAATTTCATTCAGTATTTCCTGTATTGTGGAGGAAACTGCTTCCCAGAGCAATTAAAGAACCTAATGCCTATTATAAGAAACCATATTGCTCTGGATGATAAAACAGCTATAGAAGAGAAAAAAATGGCAGAAACTATGAAGTGAATATTTTGGCAAAATTCTATAAATGAACAAAGACCGAATTTAAATAAATCAATGACATTGTCATTGAAGGTCTTGTAGAAATAGGTGCAGATGTAACAATAATTGTACCAGAAGCTTGGCATCTAAATCAGGAGATAAATGTTCAGGTTTTAGGGATTGGAATGTTATCCCATGTAAAACAGAGTTATGGTGATATTTTATTTGTACTGAAATGTGATTTTATTTGTATGTTAATAAATAAAGTTGCCTGAGAGTCAGAGCTAATAGCAAGCCATAGCAAAAGCTGGGCGGTAGTGGTGCACGCCTTTAATTCCAGCACTTGGGAGGGCAGAGTTAGGTGAATCTCTGTGTATTCAAGAATGTAGCCAGCATGGAGACACATGCCTTTAATCTCAATACCAACCATAGAAGACCTGGAGGTCTGTACAGACAGGCAGTGATGAGGAGGTCATGTGGTTGGGTTTACAACCAATGAGAAGGCAGAACAGAAAGTCAATAAAAATGACAAATACACAGGAAGTAACTCTCTTGCAGAGAGGTAGGACAGCAGTTGCAGTGAAGGGTAAGGATTTTAGCTCTTAGCTATTGCTCTGACCTCTTGGGCTATTAACTCTGCATTTGGCTCTGTGTTTCTTATTTAATAAGACTGTTCTTCTACACAGAGTGAAAGATGGGCTATATGTACAGGGTCTGAAGGACAAAGAGAGAAAAAATAAAGCCATATTTGGCTAACATAGCAATGAATTTATGGGAATATGATTTGTTACAGTAATGGAATACCCTGATTAACATTCTTCCAAACTCAGAAACAAATCATAAATTAACATATGTTTCTGGGGAAAATATTGGGAAGTATTATAAAGAGGAGTCACTGACAATTCACTTTGTACAAGAATAGGGCACAACAGCTGCTAATCTTTTAAAGGCACCAACAGCCCTAAATTTAAGATGGTTGATGGACAAACCTATATGTGTTTAGCAATGTCTTTTAATACCAGAGAAACTGCAGGCCTTAGAAGAGCTGGTATAGGAACAGTTAAATGCTCAGCATATTGAAGAATCAATCAGCTCTTGGAATTTTGCTGTATTTGGTATTTAAAAGAAATATGGGAAATTGAGAATGGTAACAGATCTAAGGGCTATTAATAAGGTGATTCAGCCAATGGGCTCTTTGCCGTCTGGAATTCCTTTGCCTTCTCTGTTACCTAAATAATAGCCTCTTATACTTACTTGTAGATGTGACCAACCGTCTTATTAAATAAAAAACACAGAAACAATGTAAAAGAGAAAGCCAAGAGGTCAGAACTCAGAGCTAAAATCTCACCCTTCTTTCTGCTGTCCCAGCTTCCCGAAAGAGAGCTATATCCTGTCTGTACGTCTTTTTTATAGTATTATTGTTCTGCCTTCTCATTGGTTGTAAACCCAAACACGTGACTGCCTCGTCACTGTCTGAATTTACAGCCCCCTAGGTCTTAAAGGCACATGTCTCCAATGCTGGCTGTATTCCTGAACACACAGAGATCTATGGGATTAAAGGCGTGTGCCACCACTGCCACACTCTGTCTATGGCTCTAATAGCTCTGACCCCCGGGCAACTTTATTTATTAACATACAATCAAAATCACATTTCAGTACAATTAGAATACCACCACACTTACTGAATTAAAGAATGTTTCTTCATTATACCTTTACTAGAAAAAGAGAGAAAAATTCAACTTCACAGTGCCTACTTATAACAATTCTCAGCCTGTTAAGATATAGCAATGGAAGGTTCTCCCACAGGAAATGTTAAATAGCTCGACCTTGTGCCAATATTTTATACAGCAGCCATTGGAAATGATACATAAACAATTTCATCAATCTAGAGTTTACCATTACATGGATGACATTTTACTACCTGATTCAAATGTAGATACTTTAGAAAGAATGTTTGAAGAAGTAAAGAAAAATTTGCCTTGTTGGTGATTACAAATTGCTTCTGAAAAAAATATGAAGAGGAGATTCTATTAATTCTATTAATTTCATAGGATATAAAATAGATCTACAAAAAAAAAATTAGACCCCCAAAGGTCCAAATTAGGAGAGATTGATTGCAGACTCTTAATGGCTTTCAAAGATTGCTAGAAGACATTTCCAATCTATGGCCCACTATTAGGGGAAAAAAATGATGAACTGAGTAATTTGTACAAAACCTAAAATGGTGACAAGGACTTAAATAGTGTAAGAGAAATATCAACTGAAGCTGAGAAAGAATTGGCTTTGGTGGAAAAGAAAGTACAGGATGCACATGTAGATCACTTGGATCCACAGCTTGATTGCATTTTGGTTATTTTCCCCTCTATGCAATCTCCTAAAGAATATTAATGCAAAGGGAAGATATTATAAAATGTCATAAGAATCCCCAAATGTGCCGGGCGGTGGTGGCGCACGCCTTTAATCCCAGCACTTGGGAGGCAGAGCCAGGCGGATCTCTGTGAGTTCGAGGCCAGCCTGGTCTACCAAGTGAGCTCCAGGAAAGGCGCAAAGCTACACAGAGAAACCCTGTCTCGAAAAAAACCAAAAAAAAAAAAAAAAAAAAAAAAGAATCCCCAAATGTTTGTTTGATGTTTTTTTATAGACTCATAACACAAATTATCTTTTTGTAGTCCCAGTCCAGTTGAAAACTAAAGCTGGCTTGGAGTTGAAGTTTGACTCTCTCCTTCAATAAACCCAAGCATGCTTGTTAAAATAAAATCCAAAATCCCTATCTCATGTCACAAGAGACACCTGATATGGGACAAAAAGAAAAAATAAAAATTGAGGGAGTATTCTATTCACATAATCTTTTGTTTTTTTCCCTCTAAATCTTTTCTTAAGATATAAATATTATCTCAAAATTAATAAGATTAATATATATTTTAAACTTTTTGTCATGATATTAATAGTCACATACAATACTAATTAATTCTAGAAAAAAACTTCATCTTGCTTTCTGTACATGATTTCAGGTTTGAGTCGCTATCAGGTAACTAAAGTTATGTTTATGTATACTGGATGAACATAACCAATATTGATCCTTTAACTTCTGTGAGATCTGCTGCATATGACATTTAAAATGTTTAAGTTTTCTGCAATGACCCATTACCACACAAAACAATGACCTTTGAAATCTCCAAAAGGATGATGTGACCACACAATGATAATTCCACATGGATTATGATAATGCCACTAAGCTGACAAACACCACCTTAATATTGGCTTTGGAATTCTCAGGACATTTCTGAGGTGGATATCTGAGATGATCTAGCCTCATAGACTACTCTAGCCAGGAGCTGAGACAAGCCCTGCACTTTCCCATTACACAGAGACTGGATAAGAAATGATATATCTACCTCTCCCAGGACTTGACAATTAACCTACATTTTTCTTTTCAGTGTCCCCTAAATATGCCACTGCCCCCATACAGTGGGAAGTAAATTTAAGAGCATGATACCCACATTCCCAAGAGGTGGGGTGTGTGGATTTTAGTCATTCAATGGGTTATGGATATTTTTCATCATATAGGGTCATTTGTTACAAGTTGTTATTGGTGACGTTTAAAAAAAAAGCTGAACAAAGGAAATTAGTTTCAAGGTTCTAGTTTTGTAATAAAAAGAGGTATGTAAATATTATAGGATAAAAGGGTAAATTTTGAATCTACTTTTAAAAAGCAACTACTTGTTTTAAATATTTTACATTGATATGGATCTTTGTATATTGATAAAAATTTGAGATTATTTTTGTTAGAACATACTATACATACATTCTAATCTTGCTCAATTACTGTACCTGTACAACTCATTTAACAATGTAATGTAAAATTTTAGTCCTTGAAAGTTATTATTAACAGCAATTTAGTATAATAAGGAAGTGCATATTAGTAGTCACCTATTACAATTAAACTTATTGTCATGTTAGGTATGTGTTTAAGGTCAAGGAGATACATTTTAGATAGATAGGTTGTCATCAAACACTCCAGAGGTCTACTGAATATGGCATTCAAGATGTTTTAATAGCATAGCTCTTTTTTTGTTTTGTTTTGTTTTAATGACAATTAAGACGTGTCTGCTCCTGGCAGCACCAATCTATTTCAAAGAAGATGATGGCCATTGAAGGAAGTCCATATTGGGTTTAATTTCTTTCATTTTCCTTTTTTTTGTTAGCAGCCTTTTTTTATTATTATTTTATTTTATTTTACAATACTATTCAGTTCTACATAACAGCCACAGATTCCCTTGTTCTCCCCCTTCCTGCCAAGGCAGAAGTACATACAACAAAATGAAGAGCAATACAGCATCACCAGAACCTAGCCTGCCTCCAACATCTAGACCTGAACATCAAAAATTGGAAGAAGCAGAAGAAAACAGCTTTAATTCTTTTTTGCAAAAGTTAGCCACTGAACAAGAAAGTGCCCTTGTCTCAACTGCTGATAGTATGCTGTCTAAATGGGACAAACAGGATACAAAAGAAAGGACAGCCAAACTTTGCCAAGACAAGGTAGGATAGCCCTTCAGAATATTCTGTTTCACAGAAAAGTTTATCAGATATTCTAGGCCTGTATACAGAAGATGGATGCCCCTACCTTGCAAAGGAACCTTGGATGAATGTCCAGGCAGACAGATGTTTCTGTCATTTCTCACATTTTTCAGAAATTGCTTTCTTGTAGTTTTGGCTTACTCAGGTTATATTATTTCCTTCTTGGGTCTCTGATGGAATTGAGGACTTTATAGTTATAGTTTTCCTTGTTACCAGATTCAAAAAAGAAATTCACTAAAGAGGTGTAAATTGTATGAGGTTGAGAGATATTAAAAGATAGTTTTGGTAATGCAAGTTAGAATAGAAAGTGACTTCAGTATAACCTTTTGGACTCACCAAGATAGGACAGATATGGAGCATTGTCTCTCAATTTATCAATTATTAATGGATTAGATATTGTTGATGTATTTATTGCCTATATACATCATATATAGTTATTATACTTATTGTATATATTTTTTCTTATATTAGTTATAACCTTTTTTATTTTAGACAAAAAGGGGGAAATGTAGTGATATTTTTTGTGCTCTAACAAAGAAAGCTTGCCTGGAGATTAGAGTGCAGTATTAGCTACTAGAGGCCAGGCAGTGGTGGCATACACCTTTAATCCCAGCACTTAGGCTCTCATGCCTTTGATTCTAGTACTTGAGAGACAGATACCTATAATCCTTGTGAGAAGGAAATAGGAAGTAACATGGCTGAGTGGACAGGGGAAGTGATAAGGTGGAGTGGAAACAGGAGTTTGGCCCTTTTAGTCTGAGGATTCCTAGAGGTAAGAAGTCTCTCTAGTGTCTGGCTGTTCTCCACTGATCTTTCAGCTTTGACACTGATATTTCAATCCAGGTTTTTATTGTTAAGCCCAACTAGAATCCACACTATAGTAAATCACAAATATTTTTCATGAGTATATAATTTCACAATATGTAATTTACAATTAATGAGGATCAATTCTTTCTGTTTTTCTTTCTCTTTCTGTCTCCTGCTTTCTCTCTCTATCTCCTTCTCTGCATATGAGTGTGGATGTGTGTGCATTTATGTGTGTCTACATTAAAGACTGGCTAACTTCATTATAGTGATAGATACATCCAGAATGTATGGACTGGCTGGAAGGGAATTAGGCTTGAAACTTGAGCAAAAGTTTATACTACAGGGTTGGGGCAAATTTCTTCTTTTCTGAAACACCTTTCTCTTTATTCTATCATTCAATTGATTGAATTTGGTCAACTCACACTAAGGGTAATCTTAGCTTAAAGTAGTTCATTATACGTGTTATGCCAAACTGTGAAGGGACTAGGTAACCCAAAAGGTGGACAAGAAAGTTGGGAAGAAAATAAAGCAATAAAGAAAGATAGAGAGAAACAAAGAGGAGAAAGAATGAAACGTTAAAAAACGAAGGGAAAAAGAAGAGCAGAATGTATCTTTGTGGATTTCTGTGGGCCTCTTTAGCACTTTGTTTCTTCCTTTTCTCATGTGGTCTTCATTTACCATGGTCTCCTATTCCTTGTTCTCCCTCTCTGTTCTTGATCCAGCTGGGATCTCCTGCTCTCTTTCCCTCGACCCTCGCCGTTCATTGCTCCCACTCATTTACAGGCTGTTCATGTAGATCTCATCCATTTCTCTATCATTGGGTGATCCCCATGTCTTTCTTGGGGTCCTGTTTTACAGGTAGCCTCACTGGTGATGTGAGTAGCAGTCCAGTCATCCTTGTTCCACCTCTAGTATCCTCCTATGAGTGAGTACATACCATATTTGTCTTTCTGAGTCTGGGTTACCTCACTCAGGATGATTTTTTCTAGATCCATCCATTTGCCTGCAAACCTCATGATGTCATTGTTTTTCTCTGCTGAGTAGTATTCCATTGTGTATATGTGCCACAATTTATTTATCCATTCTTCAGTTGAAGGGCATCTAGGTTGTTTCCAGGTTTTGGCTATTACAAACAATGCTGATATGAACATAGCCAAGCAAGTGCTCTTGTGGTATGATTGAACATTACTTGGGTATATGCCCAGGAGTGGTATAGCTGGATCTTGGGGGAGATTGATTCCCAATTTTCTAAGAAAGCACCATATTGATTTCCAAAGTGGTTATACAAGCTTGCATTCCCACCAGCAGTGTTAAGGAATTGCTCAACATCCCTAATCATCAGGGAAATGCAGATCTTTTTTTGGCTTTGGCTAATCAGAGTACTTTTCTCAGGGAAGACTACTTCTCTCTCAGTACTCCAGAGTTGCCTGTAGTTCTTTGTCTATGGTTAAGGCGCTATGAGATTTTCCTGTTTCACCTCAGCATGTCAATTGGTGTCATCCTTATTTAGACATTGTTTAGGCAGTCATGCTGTTGAGATTTCATTTTGGGTGTAACTTCTTTGATCTTTCTAGGAGATGAAATCTCCCAGCAAGCTTCCTGTTCCTCTGGCTCTGAGTCTTTCCTCTACTACTTCTACTATGATCACTGAGCCCTAAGTAGAGTTGTATTGTAGATATTTCAATTGAGGCTGGGCACCACATGGTTAAGAACAATTTTTACCATATAACATGAAAATTCAGAAAAAATCACTAATTAATTTGACGCATACACAGATAAACACAAAATGTCAAAACCACAAACCCACAGGCTCACAAGTTCTCTCTCTCTCTCTCTCTCTCTCTCTCTCTCTCTCTCTCTCTCTCTCTCTCTCTCTCTCTGGCTCTGTCTCTCTCTCTCTCTCTCCTCTCTTGCCATTCTAAACTAGCTTTCTTGATTTGTATATAGAGAAATGCAAGTAAATGTTTTTTCTTCTCCAAAAATATCTTTTGTCTCTCTTTGTTTGCTAAAAATTAAATGAAGAATGAATGTATAAACCTAAAGGAATGAATTGCTTTAAGACATAATGAGTTGCACTGTTTCTGATTTTCTCTTTTACTATTTATTCTCTCTACATCTCTACCTCAGTTTCCCCTCCCTGCTCTCCTCCTTGTTCCCCTACTCCTCATCCACTGCTCAATTTCTCTTCAAAAAAGGACAGGTCTTCCAGGGACATCAATTACACATGACATCAGGTAGCAATAGGACTAGGTATCTCTCTTCATATTAAGGCTAGATGAGTCAACACAATAGGAGGAAGAGTCCCAAAAGAAGGCAAAAGCATCAGAGACAGAGCTTGCTTCCACTGTTTCACAAGAAGACCATGCTATACAACTATAACATATATGCAGAGGGAATAGGTCAGACCCTGACAGATTCCCCAATTGTCAGTTCATTATCTGTGAGCCACTATGAGCCTAGGTTATTTGATTTTGTGAGTTATTTGAGGTGTCTTTGACCACTCTGGATCCTACAGTCCTTCCTCCTCTTTTCTCCAGGATCCCGTCCCTAATGTTTGGCTGTGTATCTTTGCATCTGTTTCCATCAGTTGCTGGATGGAATTTCTATGATGACAGTTATGCTATGTTCCTCATACAAATATAGGAGAATTCATTAGGAATCATTTCTTTTACTTTGATTTTTTTTGGGGGGCTGGGTATTGGCTACTCCCACAATTTCAGTAGAGCTACTATTACCCCAAGCACATCTTGCAGGCAGGACAAATGTAGGTCAAAGTTTTTTTGGCTGGGTTGATGTCTCAGTCATAAAACTGATGGCAAACAAAAGCCATCATGAATAATCAGAGATAAAACAGAAGCTTATGGGGAAATTGCTAAATACTGTGGTGATTGAATTTCTATTAAATTAAGTTTTTATAACTTCTTTTATGATGTAAAGTTTTATCATAGAACATCTTATGTAAAGTTTTATTACAGCAAAATAAATAAAGCTGTTATCCAGATGTAGTTATAAAACATAGATTATGAAACACTTAACCAGACTTAATACCCATATAGCTAGCTCCTATATCAACACTGTAGTGGCTACTTAATTTCCCAGAAATTCTGCAAGCTTGACATATCTGGGTCCCAAAATCTTATAGTTTTTAATCCCCTAGATTTGTAAACCAAGAAAAAGTTCAGTGTTTCTGAATATCAGTTTACAAAATAGAAATGAAAATAATAATGTATAAGACATCAGAATGTTAAGTAAAGATTGAAATTAAAAACCTTATGCAAGATCCTAGATCACAGTGTATGAATAAGTATCAAAAATATTGCTATTAATAATGAACAATTCATTGACCGGCTATCATATACCAAGCATTATGATATGTTTACAAAATTTCCTTTATATCTCAGAAAAATTCTAATTGACAAATGATACAAAAACAAAATAGTTTACAGATATAATTATATTCAAAATGATTAAAAGTGTGAGTAAGGGCTATATCTTATTTTCTCATTATTTCTACACTAATGTATTTAGTATGTGCTATCAAAATAAGAGGAACAAACAGATAATATGTAACTGTCTAATAGTTTAAGTGAAAATTAAATGTAGAATTGTTTAAACCAAATTTTATTGTATTTATTATTAACTCTTATATCTTTGCCATTAGTTATGTTAATTACATAATGACACTTAAAATTTGCTCTGAAACTGGGGGGCGGGCATCACACTGTTATCAAAATCCTCTGTGACTGTAACACTGATAGTAAAATCTTCTCACAGACATAACTCAAGAAATTAAGTAAAAGAATCAAATGATGCAAGAAAAATTTCCTGCAAATATACTGAGAGGAACAGTTTTGGAAAACATGAAAAATGGGTTTAGTTTGGGATGTTGACAGGAAAAAAAAAACATAGGGATAATTGTGTGAAATTATTAAATTGTTTTCATGAGAAAAACTGTATAAATTTCAAATTAAGAGTAATCTAAATTTCTTGAACTGGTACAAATTTACTGCCCAATGGAGTTTAAAAATTTTCCTTCAGGCAGGTAAAACTTTTCAACCTAATCTAATTCTGAAGTATACAATTAAAGAAAGTTCACTATTTTTCTATTGCATTTTTGTGCTGCTTGGGTTTGAACCAAGGACATTATATATGTTAGATACATACTGTAACACTAAAGTATACACATGACTCACCACTTATTTTTAATATATTAGTACATCCATTTAAATGAACTTCAGCTATATGCTAATATATTCATTGTTTATAAAATGTGGACATTAGAGAATGTCACATCTTCTTCTGAGATATTTATAACTGAACAGCGCAATTTTGATAAGAGATCTGTTTAAGCCTCTGGACTTAAATTTGGATTTTTACTGTTGGTCTTCACATCTTAATTAAAGGAGCTCTCCTGAAACTATAGGTTTAACAAAAGCTTGGACAATGTCTAATGCCATTGAACCATTTGCTTTATCTTGTACAAAGAGACTTTGCAACCTTACTTTCTCCATTTTTAGGAAATGGAAGAAAATAGGCATGCTCTTGTTCCTCGATGGAAACTCACTAGTTCATCACTGGGATCACAAAACTCTTTGATTCTCCACAGGAACCTTGGCACATCCTAATGACAAAAGCACTCTCAGTTCCTACTCAAAAGCCCCTTGCTAGTGTCTGCAGCCAGTAATGGATCACATCTAATAATTACAAACTGTCTAAAAGTGTTCTCTAAGGAGAAATCAGCACAGGAGCCAACCATGAGAGTGACTTTAATGTCAAAGCTCACATCAGATGCACACAATCATAGAAGTAGTCGATTTTTTCCTGTTCATGTGAGACTTCTTGATGGCTTATCAAACACTGTCACTCAAGTTTCACAATCCAAATTGTTAGAAAAGTTAGGGTGCTACATCCAATATCCTGTGTACTCAGATGGTTTGCTTTTCTTACCTTTCTTTGTAATACTGTAAGATAGATATTGTCTGACAATAAGAGTCAGATAATAAGCACCCATCAAAGAATGTATGCTGACACTTAGAAATTGAAAAGAACCTTAGCAAAATGTGTGAGTCCTACTTATTTGTTATATAACTAAGAAATAAATAAAAAATACTAAAAGTAAAAAAGTTAATTGTGACAAAACCTCTCATAAGTAAAACTACTTTTTTATTATACATGCACACATATATGTGTACCCACTTGACTATATAACAAAAATAAAAGAGCTGACAAATCACATATGAAAGTTAATCAATTTCAGATCTCATTTATTTCAATTTGTGCCTCTTTCAGAATGTAACAATATAATAAAAAAGGAGTTAATATTATAAAAAAGGTCTTCTCCAAACAATTTTATTGAGGCATGTTCTCAATGTGAGATATTGAAATATGTCATTTCTGATGCAAATATTATACTCTTTCAAAAAGTAATTTAAAAAAGAGGGATTTTATTTGACTTATATTTCCAGATTATACTCTGTTTTTGGTTGGAAGTCAAGGTAGGAACTTACAGTTTCACATCCACATTTAGGAGAATCTCTTCTAAATACATGGACTAAATACATGGACTCTTGCAGGCTTGTTTGTTCTCAGCTAGACTTATCTTCTCTTATGTTGTTCAGGACTGCTTGTCTAGAGAGTGGTACTTCTCATAATGGACTGAGTCTTCCTACATTAATTAATAATCAAGACAGTTGCCCATAGTTATGATCGCAGGCCAATATGATCTAAATAATACACCATTAACACTCTTACAAGGTTCTTACAGCTTATGTCCAGTTGACAATTGAAGCTAACCAACATAATCTATCCTTTGTCCATGCAACGTATGAACATGCCACTTTGAGCCATATTTTACCCCATTTTCCATGTCTCATATTAATATTTTGATATAAAATCCACTTCCAAAAAATACCTCAGGCTTCAAAGTTGAACACTTTTAAAGTTCAAAATTTCTTTACCAGTCCTAAGTCTCTGGTAGTCTGTTAAGACAAACAAATAAATAAAAAGTTACATAGAGTAAGTAAAGAAAAATGTGTACTATTTAAGAATATATATTGATGAGTTTGGACAAATTCAATAGTGTAATAAAATAGAGAATTCTTCCATAACAACCTGACGTAAAACCTAATGCTGGTTTTGAAATATCAGTATCTTAAGCAGAATGGACCAGGATGTTATGGAAAAATGACAGATTCTAAAAAAAGACAAATGAACTATAAGCATACCCTGATATATATAAAGTATTATCAGACTGTAGCAGGAATCTTTAAAGTTCTTATTAATAAAATCAAACCCGAGGCCTGTTATTGGGGTGAATACTGGAAGGTCAGAGAGACAGAACAAGCCACAGCTATCTCACCTCACTAGTTCCTCAGCTGGTCCTGTTTCCTCAGACTGGAAGCCTCTGAGTCCTCATCTAGAATGAATCCCAGCTGAACTGTGCTGCTTCAAAGCCTGAAAGCTTAACCAGCTGAATGCTTAACCAGCCACATGCTTAACCAGCCAAAATGCTTCTAGTTTCTGGTCCTCACGCCTTATATACCTTTGTGCTTTCTACCATCACTCCCTAGGATTAAAGGCTTGCTTCCTGGGATTAAAGGTGTGAGTCACCATGCCTGGCTGTTTCCAATGTGGCCTTGAACTCACAGAGATCCCAGATGGATTTGTGCCTCTCGAATGCTAGGATAAAAGGTGTGTGCTATCACTGCCTAACTAGTGGTTTTTCTGTTCTCTGACCCCAGATCAGTTTATTAAGGTACACAATATTTTGGGGAACACAATACCACCACATCAGACAGCAAGGAAATACTGAAAATAATAAGGATGGTAACTTACTAAAACAATACAGAAGTCAAAGTTACAATGTAGTCCATTGCATCTATAATGATTTGAGAATTAAGGTGAACATAATGCTATGTTATGATTAAAAAATAAAATAAATACAGGTAACTACATATGAATATACCTACAGCATTAAATAAATGCTTAACCTAGGAGAAGGCACAAATATTTTTTCTATTATTTACACATTGAGCATTAATCTAGCCTATCTTCTTTTATTTTTTAATTCTATGATGGTATATATATGTATATAATACATTCTGGTCACACCCATTGCCCTACTGTCTTTTGTCCCCTCACACTAAATCCACACTCCACTCTCATAACTTTTATTATTTCTATAAATCTTTCTTACAGAAGACTTCTAAATAAGAAATGTATATTTTTCATACCCTTGAATATGGCTTAAATGTGGTTTATTTTCAAAGAAGAGAATAGAGGTAGGAAGATAAGTATCTTTATGGCAGAATAAACAGAACTTATCATGAAGATAATTATCACCAAGAAACAATATTATAATCATGTGTACTGAAATATTATGTGATAAGGGGTAGAGAGATAGCTCATTGGTTAGGAGCACACTCTGCCCTTGAAGAGGACCTGCATACTGTTCCCAGCACCTACATTAAAGTGACTCATAACTGCCTTTCTACATCTCCATGGGGAGCCATCTCCAGAGCTCCATGAACTCCAGCATTGACATGCACATGTGCATGCACTCCCTTATATATAATTAAAAAATAAAATTAACCTTTAACATAATGAGATAAGAAAGGAACATCAACTTTCTGGAATTTTCCCCAAATGTATAATCTTAATATAAGTAAATCTTTAAACAATCATAAATTGAGTGTTTCCTTATGAAATGCATAAGTAGCATTTCAAATAGCTCTTAATGACTAAAGATTAATAAAAAGTGGCAAACCAAAAGAATCTAAAACTTTGTGGTTAATGTAACACAATAGAGTGAGTTTAATCACTACACAGACAAAACAACAATAACAATTAGTAGGTTGGGGAGAGAAAACTAGAATAATACAAGTAAGAGCATGGAGTTTGTGTCTCAGTAATGTCAATTTCTTAATGTTGATATCTTTGCTACATAAGACATTACCATTAATGGAAACTGGGTAAAGGATTTATAGGAATAGTCTCGAACATATTCGCAATATCTTAGTAAATCTAAAAGTAATTCAAATTTAAAGATGTTTCTTCATGCTTTTTGTCAGTTTACACAACTACCACTCTAGTATCTAAGTTATGGAAAACTTTCATCTGCTTTCTCTAAATAAGTGTGACTTTTTCTAGAATTTTTGTCCAAAACATTATTTTATACTTTTCTATTTTACTTAGTTAAATTGTTTTGAGATTCATGCATGGTATTATGTTTGTCATTAGAGTGCTTGCTTCCTTTATGCTAAGTAATATTCTGTCCTGGGGATATGACATGAATTACAGGAGCCATTGTTCACAACTGTAGTTTATGTCCCTTTATGAATAGCTAATTAGAACCCACCCACAACTAAGGAGCTGTTGGCAGTGATACTTGTTTTTTGAAAGGAGAATCATGTTTCTTTGGGGCTGTGGTCACTGTTTAGTTCCCCATGATCCAGTGGATGATCCCATGCTCATGCACATAAGGATCAAGTGTTTGGTTGTAGGATCCAGGATAGGTGAGGTGCAGTCCAGTAGGGTTCTCTGGAGAACTCTGACTCAGTCTGCCATCCAGCATCCAGAATCATGAGGAACCAACAGGGCCAGCAAGTCCAGATCTCAGGTCTTAAGGGCTCCTGTCCCACCCATGCCTCAGGGGCAGGTCCTAGATAGGTGTGGTAGTTATCAGATGCTTCAATGTGGTGGTGCTTCAAGGTCAAAGCTGGAACAGCTATCCACTACATATATTTACAAAACAGTTCTTGAACTTAAGGCTCTAGAGATATTGAAGGTGAGTGAATAGAAAGATTGATTGTAAGAACCAGAGAATCAGGGAATTTGCCCTGAGATCATGTCTCCTAGTAACATCAGAATCTAGACTCAAATTATCTCACCAACATATCCACCCAAATGTGAACTGAACAAAGAGGACACCTATGAAAATGCTGAACTGGATAGGGAAATGTTCAGAGGGCATCAACCCTACATAGAGAACTACAGACAACTGAATAAATCTTGAAGCAGGAGAGGTGGTGCTTCATAGGAAAGAACACACTCTAGTGCTAAAGGATAAGCCTTGAAAACATAAACATAGGTAACATTATACAGACTGAGCAAGTTATATTCAGGAATATATATATTTATACACCTATACATATGTGAATGCTGTAACAATTAATGAAAATATGACAAAGAATTTGCAGGAGAGCATGGTGGGGTATATGGGAGATTTTGAGTGGAGTAAAGTAAAGGGAGAAATGTGATTCTCATAAAAAATTATGTGGAAGCTAGGTTCCATTCCAGGGCTTATGAGCTCTCTATCCATGGGCATTTGAACGAGTCTACAATATTAGGTATGATCCTTCCTGTAGAACAGTCCTTAAATCCAATCAGAACGTGGTGTACAGATTGTACACCATTTTGTACGACCTGACTGGCAAGCTGGTATTATAGTGTGAAGGATACCATGCTGAGCAGTATCACTGAAAATTTTTCTCCTCCAAAACTATGAAAGCACTATCAGGGAAGGAGTTCTCTTGTCTGTTTAAAATATATTTCTCTAAGTCCTGCACCCAAAGAGTGTGATGTCTTCATTAATATGGTCTTAGTATATACTTATGGTGGTAACCACAACCAATGGCAGTAGCCTGTGTTGTTTGTAGAGATATCTCAGCATTGGCACTTCAATTGCTGTCTAATCATGTAGGCTGTCTCCATTTAAACTCCTTAAGAATATATATTTTGAAATTAGCTTGTTAATTAGTAGATTCAAATAGGCCTTTTTATACATAACTAGATTTGACTTTTCATACATAACTAGATTTGATTCAACCCTCACTTATCCCCTACTTTCCTGTATCCCCTTTCCCACTTAAATCTTTAATTGCAAGGATTCCCCCCTCTCCTTTCATGAAACATATATTCTAATAACCCTTCTAATTAAATTTTTTAATTACAGGTACTTCTTTCTAGATCTAAAATTCCCATGTGGCAGATGATTAACCATGAACTCTCCTCCCCACCACTCCCAAATGCTGAGAATATGTCCCAAATTTCTGCAATTATGCTTGGGTTATCACATATTATTTAAAATTAATCATTTATCTTTTCTATTCTAGAAACCATATGAATTATAGCCATTTTAACTCAAAGCACAAATATATGAACACATATATATGCAGGATGGTTTTTATACTACTTCATTAGAGGCTATATTTCCAGTCTGATGAAGTTTCAGAAGTGGGACTTGTAATCAAACTTTGTGCTAGAACTCTTGCTTTTTTTTCCTCAAGACCAATGGGAGAAAGAAATACAGTTGGACACACACAAACTCACCAGCAAATTAAAAGTAAAAGTAAGAGTTCTGAACTCATAGCAAATATTAAAACTATGCCATGAGTTTCATTCCCTTCCTTTCTTTCTTCAAGTTAATAGTTCATTTTCTTGTTTCTGTTTTTGCTTTGAAGAGTGTTTTCTTTCTCAATGTGGATGTGGTGACAGGATTCATTATATGAGAAGAGAACAGGAATTGAAGAAGAATTAAATGTTTTGCAAATATAAATGTAATCTATTTATGTTACCAACTTTGTAGAATGGACAGAACATGAAGCTGAAAATATTGTCAGTAAGATATAACACATTTACAAAGCCTAAATGATAATATTGCATAATATGCATAAAAGAAAGTATAATTATTTGCCCTAATGAATCATAATGACAATGGGTATTATCATTGTAGATACTGTTTTATGACAGAACAAAAGAACAACAAAACATCTGTCCCTCCTCCAGGAAAAAATAGTCAGGAAAGTTAAGACAAATAACTATTGACATAATCATTGGATGCAAAGGATTAATTGCTGTGAATAGATAAACAAAGTGGCATTACATAGATCTCTAAGAGGTTAGTAGGTTAGTTTGTGTCAAAGTTTGGTGTTATTATTCTGCTGGTGAAAAATGATACATGGTTTGAGCTTTCTAATGTCTTTATAATTATCCAAGGTATCAAAATTAGTGTTATGTTTTTACACCTTATGGCTTTAACTTATATTTTTTCTGCTTACCTATATCAGACTTTTAGAAACATGCTAATGGTTAAATAAATAAGATTTTTTAGTTTCACAATGTTGTACATTACAGAATATCAGATATTTAAACAAATATTTAGCAGATATCCACAAAAAGTAAATTAATATTCTCTTGTTCACTTACCATTTATGAAAATGCATTTATATTTAAAATGCATGTAAAATGAAAGAATGCTCTTAGGTAAAAGGAGAAAAGGAAAATTTCAAATCAGAGTTCAGGAATTATTATACATTCAAATTTGTTAGCCCAATAGGATTTTTCCTGATTTGAGGATGTAGATCATAGAGTTGAGATGTTCTACACATTGCATTCTCACCTTTGATAAAGTATAAATAAAAACTAATATGAATTATCTTCTCCAGATGTAATTAAATTTAAAAGAAAATATATCTTTTAGAATTTTAGAATGGACAGTAATCTCAATTAGAGATCATTTATGTGCACACTCTCTTTTGTACAAGCCTTAGAAAATTTTGCCCTGTACTAAGAATTTACTTGAAGGAAGAACTTTCATATTAAATAAACATGAAGAAATGCAATGTAATAACAAGAAGAACAAGAAAAGAAAGGTTAAGAATCTCTAATTTAAAGCTGGGTGATGGGAGCACCTGCCTTTAATCCCTGCACTCGGAAGACAGAGGCAGGAGGATCTTTGTCGGTTTGAGGCCAGGTTGGGCTACAGAGTGAGTTACAGGAAAGGCTCCAAATCTTCACAGAGAAACCCTGTCTCAAAAAAATAAATAAATAAATAAAAATAAAGAATCTCTGATCTAGTTCAGTAACTACCCTCATTTTTATGGACAAAGCAAATGATGTTCATTGAGGTTAAGTGACTCTGAATCACAGGGCTAGTTTAATTTCAGGAAGAAAATTAAGATTCACAGGCCATACATTTTTCCATTAGCCCACAGTGATGCTCAGATTAAAGAGGTCTAGAGGAGGAGAACCTTAAACAAATTTAATTAATTTAATAAAAGAACACATCTATTTCACTGAAGCATAATTAGAATTTTTTCAAAATCTTTACTATACATAAGAGAATAATTTTCTGACAATTCCTAGAATATTTTTCTATCATAGATATTAAAATGCGATAACAAATAGATGTATTATTTTTATCACTTCAATAAATATTGTGATTAAAAATTTTTCGTTTGTCCTAAGGCATATTTCTTAGATGATTGAATGACTCCTCTTGGATATTATCTGGAATTGACTTGAATAAATTAATTAACACTCAGGAATAATGGTGTTTATATTTCTTAATCTCAGTAGACACTTTATTTGCATTCTTGAATTCATGCTTATTGAAGATATTATTTAAGATCTTTAAGACAGATGAGATCAATCAATATGATACCAACTTTAAAGTAACAATATGACATTATCTTTCTTTACTTTGATATATAAATACAAATCTTTGACTTGGAAATTAGATTAGGATCAAAATATAATCAAATATGGCATG
Organism: Peromyscus maniculatus bairdii; assembly: GCF_049852395.1. Taxonomy (NCBI): domain Eukaryota; kingdom Metazoa; phylum Chordata; class Mammalia; order Rodentia; family Cricetidae; genus Peromyscus; species Peromyscus maniculatus. The sequence goes on along the minus strand of NC_134875.1, from coordinate 71,203,427 downwards.
TATCTTTTAATATAAGAGGCTCAGGGTACTCACAATTCATAATAGTATTTGACTAATTTGAATTAAATATATCATAGAATGAGCTATAATTTCATATAAAAATACAGCATCCCTATAATTTCCTATCATTTATATTCTAAATACACTAACACTGATATATTTCCTAAGATAGTAAAATTATTAGTATCAGTTGATTTAATGCCAATGAAGTATTAAACAACAAATGTGTAATTAATTAGTTTTAACTGTGTATTGAACTCATCAATGCAAACAAAGCATTAAAATTCTGTCACTAACTTCATGGTTTATTAAATAAATTATTTGCATTTTATTTCTTAAATTTCCTTACAGTGTTGTTAATGATAAATGAATAATTTTTTAGAATAGCTATGGTGATATTTTATTTGTACTGAAATGTGATTTTATTAGTATGTTAATAAATAAAGTTGCCTAGGGGTCAGAGCTAATAGCAAGCCATAGCAGTAGTCTGGCAGTGGTAGCACATGCCCTTATTCCCGATCACATGACAAGCAGATTTCTGTGTGTTCAAGGATACCACCAACATGGAGACACATGCCTTTAATCACAATACCAACCATAGAAGACCTGGAGGTCTGTATAGATGGGCAGTGATGAGGAGGTCATGTGGTTGGGTTTACAACCAATGAGAAGGCAGAAAAGAAAGTCTATATAAAGATAGATATACAGGAAGTAGCGTACTTGCTGAGGAGGACAGGAGCTGCAGTGAAGGGTAAGGTTTTTAGCTCTTAGCTATTGCTTTGACCTCTTGGGCTTTTAACTCTGCAATCGGCCCTGTGTTTCTTATTTAACAAGACAGTTACATCTACAAATAGCTTTTTCATATTTTGAAACTCAAAATATGTTTTATTAAATAAATCATTTACATTTTATTTATTATACTTCCTTATAATGTTATTCATAGCAATGAATAACATTTTAGAAGAACTTTTGAATATTTTAAATTTAAGTACAAAAAATGAATATATACAAAGTATCTTTTATTCTAAATCATGAAGAGCTATACAAACACACATGCACAATCAAATACTTTTTGGAAGTACACATGACAACATAAACTATTGCGGAATGAATTCAAGAAAGAGCTACATAAATTAATCTGATCTTGGAACCAAAAACATGTGGTTTCAGTGAAGTTCTTAAGACTTGGCAAGAGATTTATGTTACCAATTATTTTCCAACTTCTAATTTTGAAATTTTACATACAGTTATACCACCAGCCATCTTAGTTATTATAGCTCAAGTACTGACTACCAACACATAATGCTATGTGTCATACTGAATAGCAAAGACTAGATTTATGCTCCCAATATAGCTGTTGTCATTTATAATGAATCAATTTGCAACTATAAATATGCAATCTTATCATTATCCTTATCTAAGATGAAAGTATAGTCTCCTTTCAAACCTAGACTAAATTCTGCCATACTTCCATTGATAGTTAAGGAGTTTCATTTCATAGCAGAATAGGGTATTTTCTTAACCTCTTAAAGTCTCCAGGTGGACCAAAGAGTTAAACCACATTAGACAAATAAGTAGGACAAAATAATGAATATCTATTAAGTATGCAATTTATTTTACATAAGATAAATGGAAACAGAAGAAATGAACCCCCCAAAATAAGCAGTTAGAAGACAATGAAATGTCTCTGGGTAAAAACACTTGTTAACAAGCCTGAGAAGCTGTGTTTGACCCAAGAACCCATTTTAGAATGAGAGTACCAACTCCTGCAAGTTGTCCTCAGACCTACTATAGCATGTTGTTTTGTTAGTTTTCCAATATCCTCACAGACACATGACCCTTTCTTTACTTCCTGAGGCTATGACACTCCTGAATCACTCATGAATGGAGTGTTTCAATTCAGAATGTTGAGGAAAGTACCATACAACACATGTGTATATACTTGTTGTGTATACACATGCATTAAATAAATAAAGATAAAGAGAATTTTTAATTTAAAATGAAAATAAAGTCTGATACATAGATACTAATTCTTTTCCTTTTATTTTATTTTACAATACCATTCAGTTCTACATATCAGCCACAGATTCCTTTCTTTTCCTCCCTCCTGCTCCCCTCCCCTTTCCCACAGCCCACCCCCCATTCCCACCTCCTCCAGGGCAAATCCTCCCCCAAGGACTGAGATTGACCTGGTAGACTCAAATAAATAGTGAGAAATTGTGAAAAGATACTGTGTTTTCAGCTAGTGTCATTTCGTGCAAAACTAATTAGGAAGGTAATGGTTTAAGAAGTATTAGATTCTTCCACCTTCTGAGTATATATGTTTATTTACTTTAGCTCTGTGAGAATTCAATTTGAACTTACCATTCATCAAATTCTATCATATTAAATATTCAACATATCAAATATCTTATTTGGGGTTAACATGTTCTGAACCATGGCACTTTCTACTTACTGACAATTTGAGCTTGATCCATGAGAAGATTCACAGTTTTACTAAATAAAAGAAAACTTTTGGGTAAAATGGTTTGGAAAGTCTATCTCATAATCAACGTCACAGTAGAGTATTTACAAATTGACTGGTTTATTAGAGTGGCTCAAATGTAGTTTTCCAGATTGAGTCTAGAGAGTCAAATCTACTATTTACCAAAAAAGATTTTTAAAAAGATAAGCCCTATTGAATAATTATGGGAAGAAATAGGTAGTTGGCAGCTTATTATCTAAATGAACATCAACTGTATAATCTTCTTGTGTAAGTACAAAATGCCTACTTTAAAAAAATCTCAAAAGTTAGCCGGGCGGTGGTGGCGCACGCCTTTAATCCCAGCACTCGGGAGGCAGAGGTAGGCGGATCTCTGTGAGTTCGAGGCCAGCCTGGTCTACCAAGTGAGTTCCAGGAAAGGCGCAAAGCTACAAGAGAAACCCTGTCTCGAAAAACCAAAAAAAAAAAAAAAAAAAAAAAAAATCTCAAAAGTATTAGAAATCGAAAGTGGTAATAATTGAGGTGCTATCTTATTAATATTCATGTTTGTTATACACAATTGAATCAAAGTGAATGGTAGGTATTTGTCACAGATGTATGTATCACATTTGTGTATATACTAACAGTATTCTCAATGGTTTTAAAGAAATGAGGGGCTTGTTAGCTTCTTTCTGCTTAACAAATTACATTATTTGCTTGAGAGATAAATATGTACCGTTTAGATTATGAGAGCATCCTGTTTCCTTTATGTGAAACTTCTCTCTAGTCAATCTTCAAATAGTTATGCTAAAAGCAGTTTTGAAATAATATAGCCTGAGTTGGGTGCACATTGTTAGTAAAGAGTGATTCCTTGCTAATTAAAATGCACTGGGCTATGTCTGGATCTATGACACAGACAATTACTATTGGTCTCTTGTGTTGGATGTCATTTCAGTTATTAGCAGACAATCCTTCAAAATCTTTGACATTCATTGTTTGGATAATTTACATTTGGTGGTGCACATAATTTTGAATTTACTATATTTGTTTACGACAACTTATGTTCTCAGCTTTTCATACAGGACTTGATACATCACAACACAAATAGGCAATTTAGTTATCATATTTGGAATATTTTACCTGGTAGATAAAAAAAATGACTTCACTCATATCAATAATAGCAGTAGGTCAACAATGACAAAACTAAGTGTCACTTAATTGATTACCTTATTATGGGACATTTGATTTCCAATGCATATTTCTTTGTTTTTTGGTATTCATCAAGTGAAGTAGAAAGAAATTTACATTGGTATTTCTTTCAGTGTAATTTTTACATAGTGGGATGGCTTTATTTCCACCTTTGTCAGCCACACAGTACGTGAAAACAGGTCCCATAAAATTTCAGTTTTTTAAAGGTAATTAGAATATGAAGCAATGTTAATCATCTATCCATTATTACTTGAATAGTATGGAAAGCTTTGAAGTGGAAATTTATGTTCCTATGTCTCATAATAAAAATGAGCAGATAATAGTCTTATAGGGTAGTTGATAATCAATAGGTCCTAAGATAATACTTGCTCTAAATCTGGCCTCCAGTTGTTAGGGGCAATATCAAAATTTCATATTCATCTATGAGTATGCATTATTAAAGAATCTCATGAATAAAAATCTACATAAAATGAGACACATACCCATTAAAACATAGAAAAAGTTTAGTGGGAAAGTTTATTTAAAATTATTAATGGTGTAAGTCTGTCCAAAGGTCTTGAATTAAGAGTAATTCAGTCGTAGTACAAAAGTGAATCTCATTGAGAGGGCTTTCAATTAAACTATCACATGCTGCGATATGCTAACTAGATATTCCAATGCCCATCTTGCTTCTGAAACCAGTGTTGCATATACTGTATTTCATAATTGGAGCCCTATTGTCAAGCAAGAATATAGGGAGACCTCGAGGCAACCAGTTTGATTTTAGCAAAGGTGGTAATGTAAGTTCAGCCTTGACATGGCTGATGGTAAAAGACAAAATGAGATCTGTATGGATATTTATCATACTGCAATTCATGGCCATTTTTGAAGCAATGAAAGACGTAATATAGTCTTTTTGCTATCAACTGTAGAGAATACTTCTCAAACGGAAATTACAGTAAATCCCATTAACTAATGTCACATCTGATTGCATAATGAATATTATAAACAGCAATTTTTCTGTGAGTTGTTTTAGAAGTCTGCCCTTTAGTTTTGGCCTTTTAGCACTGTCCCACTCTATCAGGTGGAAGATTAAGAAGTCTTATGCACATATAGTGATAACTGAAAGGGGCACCAAGATGGACTGAATAAGGAAAATCTGGGCTATATTTTATCTTACTCATTGCAGAGCCTCAGGCCCATTAACCCTTGTCTGAACAGCATTTTGAAAGACGCAAAATCCAGGGGTTACATTCACCAGCTCTTGTCAAACAGATCATTTCAATAAATCTATGTACTAAATAATGGAATTATTTTTTGTCATTGGGTTAAGCAAAGGAAGACTGCTCAAATACATCTGGTGAACACATAAAAATATATGTGGAGGCCTGTGGCGGCGGCCCGTGGAGATAGACGGGCCCAGCGGCGGCAGCCCACAGGGATATTCAGACCCGGCAGCAGCCAACAGGGCTATTCAGGCCCAGCGGCGGCCCACAGAGGTAGACGGGCCCAGCGGCGGCCCGCTGAGGTAAACGGGCCTGGCGGCAGCGGCCGACAGGGACATTCAGTCCCTGCGGCAGCCGGCAGAGACATTCAGGCCCGGTGGCGGCCCCCAGAGGCAGACAGACCCAGCGGCAACTGACAGGGACATATAGGCCCGGCGGCGGACCACAGAGGTAGACAGGCCCAGGGATGGAGACAAGCAGACGCAGCTTGGAACAGGGACGCCCCTAACCCCAACATCTGGGGAAGAAACTATCTCCGTGGGTCAGAACCAGAACGAATCTGAACACTTCTTCTGAGGACAACTCAGGGCCCAGCTGCTGATCCTGTGAAACCCAACAACTTGGAGGTGTTGGTGAGACTACCCTGCTCAGCTGAAACTCATCTGGGAGAGGATTCAGATGCCTACAGTTTAAAGTATGAAGAAACAAGATCAGCTGAGGTGTTGACAAATGAACAAAACGTGACCTGGGAACACAGAAGAAGGCGCTACCCAGACACCAAATCAGATCACCAGAATCATAAGTATATAATTCACCGATCGAAATCAGCTGCCCCTGAAGAAATAGCCCAATAGCACCAATTTAACCAAGAACCACTACTAAACCAAGACTAAAAATTAGAACAAGAGAAGCACTCTCAGACACAGACACCATCTGCACCGCACAGAGGAAGAGATGAGTAGACGCCAGTGCAAAAATACAGGCAACAACATAAAGACCTACATGGCAACATCAGAACCTAGTGATTCTACACCTGCAAGACCTAAACATACTATGACAGAAGAAACAGAAGAAATCAACCCTAAAAATGACTTTAAGAAGATGATAGAGGCCTTTAAAGAAGAAATAAAACATTCCCTCAATGAGGAAATAAAAACTTTCCTTAAAGAGGAAATGAAAAACTACCTTAAAGAGGAAATAAAAACTTTCCTTAAAGAGGAAATAAAAAACTCCCTTAAAGAGGAAATAAAAACTTCCCTTAAAGAGGAAATGAAAAACTCCATTAAAGAGGAAATAAAAAACTCCCTTAAAGAAATGGAAGAAAAAATGAACAAAAAATGGGAAGAAATCAAATCAAGCCAAGAAAAAGCAATTAAACAGATGAAAGAAACATTCCAAGATCTGAAAAATGAATTTGAGACAATAAAGAAAACACATGCTGAGGGAATGCTGGAAATAGAAATCCTGACTAAACAAACAGGAACTACAGAAACAAGCATAACCAACCGATTGCAAGAGATGGAACAGAGAATCTCTCACGCTGAAGACACGATAGAGAAAATAGATTCGTCAGTCAAAGAAAACAATAAAGACAAAAAAGTCCTAACACAAAATGTCCAGGAAATTTGGGACACCATGAAAAGACCAAACCTAAGAATAATAGGGATAGAAGAAGGCGAAGAATACCAACTCAAAGGCACAGAAAATATATTCAACAAAATCATAGAAGAAAACTTTCCTAACCTAAAGAAAGAAATACCTATGAAGATACAAGAAGCTTACAGAACACCGAATAGGCTGGATCCAAAAAAAAAGTCCCCTCGCCACATAATAATCAAAACACTAAACACACAGAACAAAGAAAAAAAATATTAAGAGCCGCAAAGGAAAAAGACCAAGTAACATATAAAGGCAAACCCATCAGAATAACACCAGACTACTCAATAGAGAATATGAAAGCTAGAAGATCATGGACAAACCTCATGCAGACACTAAGAGACCACGGATGCCAACTCAGACTATTATACCCAACAAAACTCTCAATCACCATAGGTGGAGTAAACAAAATATTCCAGGATAAAACCAGATTTAATCAATACCTGTCCACAAACCCAGCTCTACAGAAAGCACTAGAAGGGAAAATTCAACCCAAAGAAGTTAAACACATCCATGAAAAATCAAGCAATAGATAATCCTACACCAACATACACCACAGAAGGACAACACAACACAACCAAAAAAAAAAAAACAGGAATTAACAATCACTGGTCATTAATATCCATCAATATCAATGGTTTCAACTCACCCATAAAAAGACACAGGCTAACAGAATGGATAAGAAAACAGGACCCATCCATCTGCTGCATACAAGAAACACACCTTAACTCCAAAGACAGACACTACCTCCGAGTAAAGGGCTGGGAAAAGGTTTTCCAAGCAAATGGACCTAAGAAAAAAGCTGGTGTAGCTATCCTAATATCTAATAAAATAGACTTCAAACTAAAATCAATCAAAAGAGACCAGGATGGACATTACATATTCATCACGGGAAAAATCCACCAAGATGAAGTCTCGATTCTAAACATTTATGCTCCAAATACAAAAGCACCCACATTCATAAAAGAAACACTACTAAAGTTTAAAACGCACATCAAACCCCACACATTAGTAGTGGGAGATTTTAACACACCACTCTCACCAAAAGATAGATCTACCAGACTGAAACTTAACAAAGAAATAAAGGACCTAACAGATGTTATGACTCAAATGGACCTAATAGATATCTACAGAATATTCCATCCTAACACAAAAGAATATACCTTCTTCTCAGCACCCCATGGAACCTTCTCAAAAATTGACCACATGCTTGGACACAAAACTAATCTCAACAGATACAAAAAAATTGGAATAACCTCCTGTATCTTATCAGACCACCATGCCTTAAAGTTAGAACTCAATAACAACAAAAATTATAGAAAACCCAAAAACTCATGGAAACTGAATAATACCCACCTGAAACATCAATGGGTCAAGGAAGAAATAAAGACAGAAATTAAAGAGTTCCTAGAATTCAATGAAAATGAAAGTACAACATACCCAAACTTATGGGACACTATGAAAGCAGTGCTAAGAGGAAAATTCATAGCTCTAAATGCACACATAAAGAAGATGGAGTAATCCCATACCAATGAATTAACAGCACAACTGAAAGCTCTAGAACAAAAAGAAACAAACTCACCCAGGAGAAATAGACACCAGGAAATAATCAAATTGAGGGCTGAAATCAACGAAATAGAAAACAAGAGAACAATACAAAAAATCAATGAAACAAAGAGTTGGTTCTTTGAAAAAATCAACAAGATAGACAAACCACTAGCCAAATTAACCAAAAGGCAAAGAGAGAGCACCCAAATTCACAAAATCAGAAATGAAAAGGGAGACATAACAACAGACAATGAGGAAATCCAGAGAATCATCAGATCATACTTCAAAAACCTGTACTCCACAAAAATGGAAAACCAGGAAGAAATGGACAATTTTCTGGATAAATACCACATACCAAAATTAAATCAAGACCAGATAAACCATTTAAATAGACCAATAACCCCTCAAGAAATAGAAACAGTCATCAAAAGTCTCCCAACCAAAAAAAGCCCAGGACCAGATGGTTTCAGTGCAGAATTCTACCAGACTTTCAAAGAAGAACTAATACCAATCCTCTTCAAAGTGTTCCACACAATAGAAACAGAAGGAACACTACCAAACTCTTTTTATGAGGCTACAATTACCCTGATACCCAAACCACACAAAGATGCAACAAAGAAAGAGAACTACAGACCAATCTCCCTCATGAACATTGATGCAATAATACTCAACAAAATATTGGCAAACCGAATCCAAGAATACATCAAAACAATCATCCATCACGACCAAGTAGGATTCATCCCAGGGATGCAAGGATGGTTCAACATATGGAAATCAGTCAATGTAATACACCATATAAACAAACTGAAAGAAAAAAACCACATGATCATCTCCTTAGATGCTGAAAAAGCCTTTGACAAAATACAACACCACTTCATGAAAAAGGTCTTAGAAAGATTAGGAATACAAGGAACATTTCTAAGCATAATAAAAGCAATTTATAGCAAGCCAACAGCAAACATCAAATTAAGTGGAGAGAAACTCAAAGCGATACCACTAAATTCAGGAACAAGACAAGGCTGTCCACTCTCCCCATATTTATTCAATATAGTACTAGAAGTTTTAGCTAGAGCAATAAGACAACAAAAGGAGATCAAAGGGATACAAATTGGCAAGGAAGAAGTCAAACTTTCACTATTTGCAGATGATATGATAGTATACATATGTGACCCCAAAAACTCTACCAGGGAACTTCTACAGCTGATAAACTCCTTCAGTAAAGTGGCAGGATACAAGATCAACTCAAAAAAAATCAGTAGCCCTCCTATACACAAATGATAAAAGGGCTGAGAAAGAAGTCAGAGAAACATCACCCTTTACAATAGCCACAAATAATATAAAATACCTTGGGATAACACTAACTAAACAAGTGAAGGACCTTTTTGATAAGAACTTTAAATCTCTAAAGAAAGAAATTGAAGAAGATATCAGAAAATGGAAGGATCTCCCATGCTCATGGATAGGTAGGATTAACATAGTAAAAATGGCAATCTTACCAAAAGTAATCTACAGATTCAATGCAATCCCCATCAAAATCCCAACACAATTCTTCACAGACTTGGAAAGAAAAATACTCAACTTTATATGGAAAAACAAAAGACCCAGGATAGCTAAAAGAATCCTATATGATAAAGCAACCCTTGGAGGCATCACCATCCCAGACCTCAAACTCTACTATAGAGCTATAGTAATAAAAACAGCTTGGTACTGGTATAAAAACCGACATACGGACCAATGGAATCGAATTGAAGACCCTGACATTAATCCATGCACATATGAACACCTGGTTTTTGACAAAGGAGCCAAAACTATACAATGGAACAAAGAAAGTATCTTCAACAAATGGTGCTGGCATAACTGGATGTCAATATGTAAAAGATTACAAATAGATCCATATCTGTCACCATGCACAAAACTCAAGTCCAAGTGGATCAAAGACCTAAACATAAATCCAGTTATACTAAACTTAATAGAAAAGAAAATAGGAAGCACTCTTGAACGCATTGGCACCGGAGACCATTTCCTAAATAAAACACCAACAGCACAGACCCTGAGCACAACCATTAATAAATGGGACCTCTCGAAACTGAGAAGCTTTTGCAGGGCAAAAGACACAGTCAGTAAGACAAAAAGACAGCCAACAGATTGGGAAAAGATCTTCACCAACCCCGCATCTGACAGAGGATTGATCTCCACAATATATAAAGAACCCAAGAAACTAGACATCAAAGCACTGAACAGTCCAATTAAAAAATGGGCTAAAGAGCTAAACAGAGAATTCACAAAACAAGAACTACAAATGGCTGAAAGACATTTAAAGAAATGCTCAACATCCTTAATCATCAGAGAAATGCAAATCAAAACGACTCTGAGATACCACCTTACACCTGTCAGAATGGCTACGATCAAAAACACCAATGACAACCAATGCTGGAGAGGATGTGGAGCAAAGGGAACACTCCTCCACTGTTGGTGGGAATGTAAACTTGTACAACCACTGTGGAAATCAGTATGGCGGTTTCTCAGAAAATTAGGAATCGAACTACCTCAAGACCGAGCCATCCCACTCTTGGGCATCTACCCAAGGAATGCTGATTTATACCATAAAGATACATGCTCAGCTATGTTCATAGCAGCACTATTTGTAATAGCCAGAACCTGGAAACAACCTAGATGCCCATCAACGGAAGAATGGATGAAAAAAATGTGGTACATATACACAATGGAGTACTACTCAGCAGAGAAAAACAATGAAAGCATGAAATTTGCAGGCAAATGGATGGAACTAGAAAAAATCATCCTGAGTGAGGTAACCCAAACCCAGAAAGACAGTTATGGTATGTACTCACTCATTGGTGGATTCTAGATATAAAATAAAGAACAATCAGACCACAACCCATAGAACCATAGAGGCTATATATATAGCATGGAGGTCCCTAGGACGACTGTGGCATATAATAAATTTCAGTTTTACTCAATTATTAAAAAAAATAGCCAAATGAATGGAAACACATAACCTATGAACCAAAGGCTGAGGGGCTCCTAGCTGGATCAGGCCCTCTGAATAGGTGAGACAGTTGATTGGCTTGATCAGTTTGGGAGGCATCTAGGCAGTGGGACCAAGTCCTGTGCTCATTGCATGAGTTGGCTGTCTGAAACCTGGAACTTATGCAGGGACACTTGGCTTAGTCTGGGAGGAAGGGACTGGACCTCCCTGGACTGAGTCTACCAAATTGATCACAGTCCTCGGGGGAGGACTTGTCCTGGAGGAGGTGGGAATGGAGGGTGGGCTGGGGGTAAGGGGAGGGCATGGGAGGGAGGAGAATAGGGGAACCCATTGCTGATATGTAGAACTGAATGATATTGTAAAATAAAAAATATATATCACAAAAAAAAATATATGTGAACTTTACTTTGGGCATCCAAATGAACTCATAAACACTGATGGCATCTTGTTCAGAATGAATGTGGCCGCCTTTCACCAAGCTGTGTCACATGTGATGTTAGTATTGCCATTAATATTATATACAGCTTCCATTTCTTCCTCAATTTGTCCTGAAGTAGTCAGTGCATTGTAATATTGCCAAATCTAAAGAAGCCTTCAGGTAGAAAGGGGCTGAGAAAAGAGGAAGCCACATCCTTCCAGAATTTGGTGTCAAGAGTACAACTATTTTGGAAGGTACAATTTATTTGTAATATCGTGGTAATTACTTTTCATTGTCTACTTTTTTTTTTTTTTGGTTTTTCGAGACAGGGTTTCTCTGTGTAGCTTTGTGCCTTTCCTGGAACTCGCTTTGGAGACCAGGCTGGCCTCGAACTCACAGAGATCTGCCTGCCTCTGCCTGCCGAGTGCTGGGATTAAAGGCGTGCGCCACCACCGCCTGGCTTTCATTGTCTACTTAACACAATGTAGAATCACCTGGGAAGGATATTTCAAAGGGGCATTATCTAGATTAGTTTGGCCTGTGGGCATGCTTGCGAGGGATTTCCTAAATTGGTTTAAGTCTGTTAGGTAGATAAATCATGAATTTGTGTGTGTCAGAGTTTCATCTGTTCGGTCTTGGATTGAAAATAAAGAGAGAACTAACTGAACACAGGAAAGTATGTATTAATTCACTACTCTCTGTTCTTGACTATTAATGCAGTGTGACTAGGTTCTTCAGGTTCCCATTCCCTTTACTTCTACATAATGATGAACTTTAACCTGGAATTGTGAACAAAATAAACTCTTTCTCCCTTATGTAGCCTCTGTTGGGATATTTTATTAAAATTTAATAAAATAAGATTTATTTTATTAAAATTAGAAAACAAACAGACAAAGAATAAAGAGTATGTGACTATGTAAAGCTGCTAAGGTGATTAGTTCTTCAGCATATCATAGTGGTCACCACTGCATGCAGAGAGATGAGTGGAGTCCTTGTGATGGGTTTTGTTCCCTTTAGTAACTAGTATGCAACAAAGACATGTTGCTCTAGGACTGTGCAGCAGACAATATAAAGATTCTCTCCATCATTGTGGAGAATCAAGATGGCAGGGTTTTGAAATGGCTAGTAATATTAAATAAAGAGACGATAACAGAGAGCATTGAATTAATGTGTGATCCTGAGGTATAGTGTATTTCAATTATGGGCCATTTTAGTTTAAGAGATGAGACAGCTGCCAGATGTTTTCTCAAATCTTATCTGATAACTTAGCTAGAACTTTTTTAAACAAAATACCTCTTATTAATTTGAAGCAAATGCCTTATTTTCAGAATGATCTCTGGCCAGCACGTCAATTTGTCTTTCAATATCTAAAATATCCAGAAAAATGAAGAGAGTATATTGATTCTGATGTATGTAATAGGAAATATAGAAGCAACTGCCCTTCACTGATGCCTGAGGTCCAGAAAAATAATGAATTTGTGGTAGCTAACATAGAGGCCATTGGAACTACTCATAACAGATAAAATGGTCTTTTAAAACTATTGTTAATAAAGAATAGGATAGAAATTAGAATATCTTATACTTACAGTGTGACTGTTTTAAAAAATTAAATCTATGTGGTACCTTCGTTTCCAATACAAATCATCACAGATGCGTTAAGACTGTGATGTAAGGAGTAAGGTGGGAGCTGAGGAACCTGGAGCATATTAAACTGATTGAAAATGTTCAAAAGTTAAATCATGGGGAATTTGGCAGACCTCCTTTGTGATCTGCAAACATCTCTATACAATGAGATCTTTGTACAATAGTGGAATAGGTGTCACTTAGGACTAAAGCTATCGAATAATAAAGGTGCCAATAAAAATCAATTCTTTTATCTAAAACAACTGTTTCACATTCAATAATAACCTCTTCCTCAAGATGTTATGTGAAACTCTATGTTCATTGTGGCATTCTAATTTTATGTAGCGAGGTATAAGCCTCCTTCACAATTTCCCAAGGGGCATTATCTTTTGTGGCTATTACAGCAATATCAGAGTCAACAGCTCCTTATTTTCTAAAGGCTTGAGGAAAATAGGGACACAGAATTCTAAAGTAGTGCCTTTTTAGAGGGAGTGGGTGTTTTATCTGGGAAATGTCTCTCTTTTTAATGCGAGTAGAAATAAAAATACATTGTTGCCCTTTACAACTATGGTATCTCAAGACATTAGAATTGTTTATAGCTATACACAAACTAGTTTTGTCATTACAATCAATAGTAGTATTTCTGATACCATGTTAAAGTTTCTTGTTCCATTTATCATTAACTTTCTGAATAAAAGTACCTTAATATGTGCTGCATTATATTCTAATATGAAAGAGTTTCAGATCTTTTTTTTTCTACTAATTGCTGTTTACACCTGAGTTCTTTTTGAGAAATTTCCTTTTTTACAAACCTACCAATTCTCCTCTGAGGAACTCACATTTTGTAGACCAATCGTTGCTTCTTCTATTACCAGGAAATTTACTTTCCTGTGAATTAAATTTTTCACATGTTTATACAGGTTAGGCCAGACTTACTGGATATAGGCATTACATTGAATATTTGGATCCCTTTTCTATTGCAGTAGCTACTACTAGGAGATTTTCATTCCCTTATTCTCAATGAATTACACATTGAGCCAGGTGTTGATGAACCATCTGTAGAATCTCACTGTTTATAGAATCCAGACTGGGAACAGTGAATAAAATGAATGGAGTGTCCACTAGCATAAATCCAAGAAGCTAAAGTCCATTTTCTTTACTGTGAGAAAACCCACAGCAATATTGCCCTCCACACAGGATCATTTGCAGCACATAAACCAGAATTCTACCTCAAATAATTACAAGCCATAACTAACACTGATGATAAGATGGGCCTGTCTTAGTTAGGGTTACTATTGTGGTAAACACCATGACCAAAGAAACTTGGAAAGGAAAGGGCTTATTTGGTTTACACTTCCAAAAACTCTTCATCATTGAAGGAAGTCAGGACAGAAACTAAAACAGGGCAGGAACAGGGAGGCAGGAGCTGAGGCAGCAGTCATGGAAGATTTATGCTTAATGGCTTGCTCATCATGGCTTTCTCAGCTTGCTTTCTTATAGAAGCTAGAACCACAAGCCAAAGGATGTTGCTACCCCAAACTGGCCGAGCTCTCCCCCATTAATCCCTAATTAAGGAAGTGTACTCTAGCCAGATCTTCAGGAGGCATTTTCTCAATTGAGGTTCACTTCTCTCATACAAGTATACCTTGTGTCAAGGTGACATAAAACTAACCAGCATAGTTCCCTAGAACAGGCTTTTATAAATGACATCTGTGGCATGAAATGCTAAAACACTATCCCATGGATATTGAGTATTAGGTTCATTTCAAGTCTTTCATGAGTCACCTCTCTAGCTCCCCCCTGTATCTCTTGACAGTCATAGGATGTTTATCCTTTATCTTTATTATGTGATAGTCTTATTTTTTTGGGTGTGTTCAATCAGCCTTGCATCACAGGGATAAACCTCTCCTCATACTAGTACACAGATCTTATGATAATTGCCAGTAGTTTAGTTTGCTAGTATTTTGTCATAAAATTTTGCATTCGTTCATACCACAAATAGCAAATAGCTATTTTGCTCTTCGGGTGTATCTGCCTTTGCTATCATGTTAATGTAAATGTCATTAAATTACCCTTTCTATTTTCTACATTTTGAAAAGCATTGGCATTTTTTCTTTTTCTTTTTTCTTATTACTAAGGAGTCTGTTTACTGCTGTTTAAGTAAGATTATGCAATTACACAGAACATGAGAATGGTGTTATTACAGATGCTAAAAGAAGAACCTCTTTCTCTTTCCCAAATGACCTTGAAACTGTAAAAATGGTAGTAACAAATTTTCAAAATGGGCAAAATAAAAATGAGGGTATACAATGACAAAAGGAATTAAAGAATATCAAAAATTGCTAATTATTTATTTCCCAAACATATAATTAGTAGAATAAAACATTTATAGTAGTAAGAGAGTTTTCTATTTCCCACTGATATATTTTATAAAGATTTTCTATTTTTCTATGTAAGTAAATTTATTTTTATTGAAAATAGTTTCTTCTCTTATTTTTTTCTTTCTTAGATATGCAATAAACTCATCAGTGAAATCATCTTGATCTGGTTCTAAGGTTCTTATCCTGAATTTTAATCACTGAATAATCTATCACTTGTTGTATACCTCTTCGGGTTTAGTTTATTTTCCTTTAACTTAAAATTTATTTTTTGCTTGTCAGCACATTCATTGAGTATATAATGGGTTCAACACCTAGGACTTTGTGCCAAGAATATTGACAGATGTAATCCAGTCAGTATTTGTAAACTTTTGTTTTTCCAACAAAAAACCTGACATAATACAAAGATAGTCTTACTTTTGATGCCTAGATAAGAGAGAGTAAAAGAGAGGTCAGAAGTTATGGTCAGTATATCTGCTTTATTCTGACAGTGTCATACATGAATACAGTACTTACATTTCTACCTCACTCCCTCCAGCTGCTCACATGTCCCCCATCTTGATTCCCTCCTCCCTCAAATTCATGACCTCTTCTTAATTGTTATACACAAATGCACACTCATATGTATGTATGTGTACATATACATAGGTATGCACATGCATGTACACATGTGTATATATGTATGTGGGTATGTATGTAGGCATATGCATATATAAGTACAACCTGCTGAGATCATTTAGGTGCTGTTCCTTACATATGTGTATGTGTCTAGGGCAGAACACTCGTACTTTTTTTTTTGCATTTAAGGACTTTATTATTTTATTTATTTGATTTTTATTTTATAATTTAATTTAATTTTACATATCAGTTACAGATTCCCCTGTCCTCCCTCCTCCAGCTCCCCCACCAACCTCCCCCCATCCCACCCCCCATTCCCATCTCCTCCAGGGCAAGGACTCCCCTGGGGATTCAGCTCAGCCTGGTAGATTCAGTCTAGGCAGGTCCAGTCCCCTCCTCCCTACACCAAGGCTGAGCAAAATGTCCCTTCATAGGCCCCAAGCTCCAAACAGCCAGCTCATGCACTAAGGACAGGTCCCTGTCGCACTGCCTGGGTACCTCCCAAACAGTTCAAGCTAATCAACTGTCTCACTTATCCAGAGGGCCTGATCCAGTTCGGGGCTCCTCAGCTATTGGTTCATAGTTCATGTGTTTCCATTAGTTTGGGTATTTGTCCCTGTGCTTTTTCCAATCATGGTCTCAACAGTTCTTGCTCATACAATCCCTCCTTTTTCTCACCAATTGGACTCCCGGAGCTCCACCTGGGGCCTGCTCGTGGATCTCTGCATCTGCTTCCATCAGTCATTGGATGAGTGTTCTACCACGACAGTTAGGGTGTTTGGCCATCTGATTACCAGAGTAGGTCAGTTCAGGGTTTCTCTCGACCATTGCCAGTAGTTTATTGTGGAGGTATCTTTGTGGATTTTTGGGGACCTCTCTTGCACTTTGTTTCTTCCTATGCCCATGGGGTCTTCATTTATCGTGGTCTCTTTTCCTTGTTCACCTTCTCTGTTCTTGATCCAGCTGGGCAGACCACTTGTGAAAAAGAAGCCCACACAGAATGGGAGACAATCTATTTCTTTATGATTCTGGCTTTATTGTTTGTGTATTTTAGGAATTTGTCTATTTCTTCTAGTTAATTAATATCTTACTATTTAAATGTTCTTACGTTTCAGAGATTTGTTATTTTTGTTACTGAGACAGTATCTTACATTTAATCCAGGGTTGACTAGAAGTCACCATATAAACCAGACTAGCCTTAAACTCATTTGAAATTGCTTGACTCAGCAACCTGAGTGCTGGGATTAAAGGAGTAAGCTGACATGCCAAATCCTTCTTTTAATGACCCTTTGTTTCTCTGGAATCAGATATAATGTCTCTTTTTTCATTTACAAGTTTATTTAATCCTTTACAATATTATTCAATCTGGGATTTCTTTCAAAATATTTAATTCTTTGTCTTGATTTTCCTATTGAATTTTACTTTCTATTTTGTTTATTTTAATTTCTAATGCTTATTATCTCCTAATTTCTGCTAACTTTGACTTAGTTTACTATTTTCTAGTTTCTCTTTGTGTAGATATATATTCCTTTGAGTAAAATGTCACCATAAGTTACCATCTTTTTATCCACTTGGTAAATTTGTTGTTTTAATTTTTCTTAGAATATTCTGAAACTTTTTAGATTTCTTTCATTAACTTAGCAAATGTTTATAGACCTATATTTGTGAATTCCTCAGTTTTTCTGCTCTCAATGTTCTTTAATTTCAGTTAAATATGTTCTGTTATAGGATTCTAGTTTCAGTTAAATATGTTCAGAAGATATTTGGAAAGACTTTATTCTTATTAAATTTATTGATAAATCTTCTTGGAAATTTACATGTAGTCTCTTCTGGAGAATTTTCCAAAAGTGCCTGAAAAATTGTTAAATTGAAAATATAAGCCCACTTGTTCAGAATGATGTTGAAGTTTATTGTTTATTTGTTAATATTCTAGTTATTCCACATGTTATTAAAAGAGGTTGAAATCTCATAGTATTCCTATATTTCTTTTTTATTTTGAGTTCTGCCAGTGTTTGCTTTGTATATTTCAGTGTTTTGATTCATGTGTTATGAATACATCATAGTGTGTGTGTGTGTGTGTGTGTGTGTGTGTGTGTGTGTGTGTGCGCTTTCTTCATATTCCTTGTGAATTGATTCCTTTTTCATAATTAAAGTTCTTGTTGTCTTGTGGTTTTTTGACTTGAATTTTATATAGTGCAATACATGGCTGATTTTCCTTGAAATTTATTGATATTATTAAGAATATGGACTCTATTTTTTAAAAAAGAATATGGACTCGTAAGTAATATGTTCTGTTGACTTTTCCAAGAATTCTTTTGAGATTTTATTGAGAATATAGACTCTGGCATTACAAAAGGCTGAATTAGAATGAAGTTGGGTTTTTCACATTATTCAGGTTGTTTAAGCCCTGTGTTCCTTCTGCTATTCATGTAATACTGAAGTATCACAGTACTACCTACTTCATTTTGAATATAATAAATGAGATAATTTAAGAAACAATAAATGTGGAGTTCAGTACAGAAGAAATGTTCAAAATTGTAAATAGAAGAAAAAGGTGTACAGGGAATCATATCTCTATTTTTCTCCATGTTTATGACTAGTCCCTGTAAAACATTGAAAAGAAATATGTAGACAAATAGTGAAGGGTGATGTGACCTTGATGAGAAAAACATTTTTCTGTAAAATTATTGAAGGAACTATAGTTCCAAATTATAAATGACAAGAGAATCATTATTTGTGAAAGAATATCTTGTATATTATTAGAGGGACCAGCCTTAATATTATACATCCCAGGGGCTCAGGAGAGAGAACTACTAACGGCAAGGACTATTTTGAGGAAATAGAATCTCAGCACACCAAGCTCTATAGTCCACTTGCTTTAATTTCTCTGGGATAACATCCTATTTACACAGCTTCAGTTCTGTTCTCATGCCTAGCTCCTGTCTTGCCTTGTTTCTCTCTATATTTATGTACTACTCCCTCTAAGTTCTGTCTTAATTCTCTCATCTTAATTCTGACTCATCTAGGTCCTTTTCATTTGTTCTTACCTAGCTGGTACTTCTCCATCTGGCTCTTCCTCATCTTCCATCTTGTTCCTCTAGTATTCTCTTCTAGCCATTCAATCTAGTTCTTCCCCATCTCAGTTTGTTTCTCTCAAGTTCTTAACCATCTAGTTCTTCTCTTCTCTTTTCTCTTCTCTGCCCCATGCCCTGGAAGTCCCAGTATATATACACTTACAAGCAGTAATCCCTTGTCAGTGTAAAGCCAGGCTTCTAGGGGCAAATGGAGGGGTGATAAGAATCACATAGAGAGGTAGTAATAGTTAATTATCATTTGGAACCCAAAAAGGAAGTGACTAATGGGGAAAGGAATTAACTAAAGGCTAAATTCAGGTAATATCTAAGAAGAGGAATCTTATGTGCTCCACTATAGTCTTAAACATGATTGGTAGAAAATGTTAAGACTCTGTAATTTGCTAGGTCAATGGGAGAAAATCAAACTGCCTTCTTTTTTCCTGTGGCTCATATCTGTCCAAGCTATCTGCTGTTTTTCTGCAGGGTGGGGGAAAGTATACTCGGTTGCTAAGCAACCTGTGTACAGCAAGATGCCTCTGGTAATAAAGGGAGATCTGGAACTAGAGGTAAGAATTGGGAAAGGAGGAAGGTAAGCATAATTGGCACATCTGCCAGGCCTTATCAAACAGGTAGTCTGGATGCTTAAGTCTGTTCTTAGAGAGTACAGAGGTATCTCTGATTAGGTACTTTCCTCCAACTGAGGATGGACCTGGCCAGATGCTGCCAATGATGATAATTACAGGGAGACTTGAACTGGGGTTCTAGCTGAGCATAGCTGTCAGCACAAAAAGTTATCTAAATATACCTAGAAGTTGTTAGGTAAGGAATTAGAGGTCTATAAAGTTAGTAAGGCTGTAAGAAAAGAGGGTCTGAGATAAATTTTGTAAAGCTATTACTTAACATCCATCTTACCTAGGTGGTATCTCTTTGTGGAACTTACCTTAAATCAGGAGACTTGCATGTGGACTGTTATTACTGCTAGTCCTTGAAAGTGGCTAAGGGAGATATCTGATTTGAGAGGAAGCCTTTCCTGAGGCTGCTCTCCAAATACTTTGAATGTGTATGTCCAGAGAGTAATCTGTCCACACTGTTAGCCCTTCTTAGGGAAAAATCAATTGGGAAAACTAAGAAGGCACACATGATTTTCATAACAGAATACAGCTGATATATAACAAGCCAAATAACACCAAAAACTCCTTGGAATTTGGCTTCCTCTGGAGGAATTCTTTGATCCCTCCAGGTAGTGACTTTGCCATAACCAGCTGAGTTCTTATGAGTTTCGTATGAGTTCCTGCGGCCCACAACAAGAACAGATCAAGTTAAGCAATGGAAATTATCAAAGTAAGTTTTTAGAGGATGCTTTTACATACGAAGTGTGATTTTTTTTTATAATTTTTACTTCTTTGTAATTCTGTAATGGAGCCTACCACTCTTGTGAACTGAAACTACACTTACACAGATTGACATAAATAAACCAGAGCATGACTGATCTATCAGGTGGCATACTCTTAAAGAAAACTGAGTCTCTCTTTTCCATCAGTAATTAGTTTCCAGCCACTCCATGGCTAGGGATGGGACTGTGTGCCCAACTCCATTCTCCAGACTGTTATTTGTTCCATTTTAGACTTCCGTCAATCATATATATATTCTCTCACAACCACTGTAAATTCATATATACAGCTGCCTTGCTGTGTTCAAATAAGACTCTTTCCTTGATGTCATTCACCATCTCTGCTTTTACTAGCATTCTTACTTCTTTTCTGCAATGATTCTTAAGCTTTTGGAGGTGAGTTTGTGATATAAATATTCATTTAGAGCATTTCATGATCTTATTCTCTTCATCTAGACCAGTCATGGGCCTCTGGGTTAATTATCATTTATTGTAATAGAAGATTCTTTGATAAAGTTTGAGACATTTCCTAATTTTTGAAGAAATGAAGTCAGCTTAATTTTTTCCCTTTAGCAGAATGATAGTTGTAAGCTCCCCTGTGGGGTCTATAATTTGTGAAGGAACAGGTTCTTAGTCATGCATGGTATGGCTCTCAGAGGTTTCATCTTGTGGAGGAGGATTTTAATCCAATCAGAAAGTGGTTGGTTATTTTTAAGATGTTCATATTACTAGTGCATTAATGGACATGTCTTGCATGGCCAATCATTGTTATAAGTACCAGAGTTTACATCTGAGTCAGCTTGATGTCTTTTGATGGTTAGGTTCAATCCTTTTCCATTTAAATTAATCACTAACATGGAAAGATTTACTCTTACTGCTATTTTTCTTTTATCATTACACTTTTATTATTTTTAATTTATTTTTCATTTTTGATGGCCTCTCTGGGTGTTCTCATATATTCTTAGACTTCAATTCTATTTTTTGTATTTCCTTTTGCATTTTCTTCATAGATACAACAGATCTTTTATAAAATTACTTTAATTTTTAGTAGTCTATTTTGTGTCTCTCTCTGTGTGTTGTGTTTGTGCATGTGTGTGCCAGTGTTCACACAACTGTGAAAAACCAAAGGCCAGAGAAGGACTTCCGTGGTCCTGTTCTACCATTATCTGCCTTATTCCTCTGAGACAGGATCTGTCATTGGAACTGTTGTTGAGATGGCAGCAACAACCACCAGCAATCCGGTGCTCCACAGTGAAGGGGTTGCAGGAGCATGTGTCTTTTAAAAGGACAAAATAATTTACTAATATCCTGAGAATTCTGTATATACATACAACATATTTTGGTCACTTTGACTCACAGCTCCTCCCCAACTCCTATATATATGTTCATTTCCCCTACCTCTCTCTATTCCCTCCCAAGTTCACACCAGCCTCCTCTTTTTCTTCTTCTTTTTAGTAACATGCAAAAATCAAATTTGAGCTACCCATATAGTTTTGCATACAGGTTGACTGATTTTGGTTGACCTGACAGGAGTCAAAGTCTTAAAAATAATAATTAGAGCTCTATTAATAGGCACCAAATGCCCATAGCTCCTCAATTAAAGATAGGTGTTCATGAGTCTCCTTCCAATTCCATGGTATAATATTGACTGGGTTGATTTTGTACAAGTCTTTTGTAGGCACACACAGTTTTATATTCCTTCTATTTAACAAAATAATAGTAGTACGTTCATATTTAATGCCTATGAGTTCCCCAACCATAGCTTCTTGGCCACAGTTATAGAACCAGGCACGTGTTCCCTCCCGTGGAGTTGGCCTTCATGCCAATCGGAAGGCAGTGGTCACTCCAATAACACTTCTGTAACTATTGTACCCATCGACATATATTGTTATATTGCCCAGGAACATTTACTTGTATAGTAAGGATGTGAACTCAAGTCCTTATGTTTGCTGAGTTCTTATTTGGTGAGCGATTCCCCAGTCTCTCAAATAGTATATGCTATGATCTACAATACCTTTAAATTATTTTATGCTTTCATAATTTATGTTATTGATATCATGTTTTATATTCTTATTTTGTATCCATTAAAAGGTTAGCATATCAGCTTCTACACTTAAGTCAAGTGATTTATTTGATATCTTCAGAGAAATATAGCATTTAATATTCATGCCTATATTTAATTTTGCTAGGAGGTTTATATTATGTATTCTGCTACAATGAAAATATTTAACAATCTTACTTCAAGATGAAGGACTCCATTTTGTATTCCTGTAAGGCAGTTTTGCTGGTTATGTGTTACAGCAACATTTGTTTTTCTGTGAAAAGTTTCATCCATTTTTTTTTTACTTTTGAAAAACAGTTTTACTATGTGTACTGTGCTTGTTTTATTAAAATAAATATACTCTGTGCTGTAGAGATGATTCATCAGTTAAGAACACTTGTTGCTATTGGAGAGAAACCAGGTTCATATCCTCTCACAGACATGGTGGTTCACAAGTATTGATCACTCCAGTACCAAGGCATTTGACACTCTCTTCTGATGTCCATGAATATCACATATATAAGTGCTGAACATACATATATGTAAACAAAACTCTCATGCTGTACACATTAAAATAAATAAATCTAAGAAGCGAAAAGACTTCCAACATTTTGAATACATCATCTTGTCCTCTCCTGATCTGTAACCTTTTTGTTAACTGTTTATGAACTTTCACTTCTATACTAA